>NW_024580668.1:3890893-4058733 GCF_017639235.1 Corvus kubaryi | reverse complement strand
CCCAGCCTGTGAGGAGGTATAAAAGCTGAGATAGGTGCTATGAGTGCCCTTTTAGCCTAGCAGGGGCTTCTTCTGCTTGTAGGTAGCACAACTTCAGCGTCCTGTGGTGTGGGTGTTCAGCCATACCTGTGACTAGCCATGTTCTGGTTTGGATGGCTCCATCTTTAGCCCCAGCAGTGGGTAAGTCTCTATTCTTGGCTAGAACGTGGCATATTCCTGGTGCCAATGAGTTGCTATGGGGTTCTTGGCAGCTCACACACTGCTGGGGGGAATAGGTGGGTAGCCAGAGGCTGGGGATGGTGCAGCAGGTATCTGGTTTTTTGATCAGCCTCCCTTGTGTGGGAACTGGTTTGTAAATCCTTGGCTAGAAGCTCGAGAGCTACAGAGTGTGGATTTTAACCTATAAGCCCTGGTTTCACAAACTGCCACAGAAATACTGTCAATGGTGATTGCATGTCCAGCCCTGTGTGTGTTCAGGTTGTTCTGACTCGTGGGTCCTTGTAGGAGTTTGCTGCTGAAGGAGCTGAGGTGTGGAGGGAAGCTGCTTTTGTCTGCGTGTTCAAAAGAGATGCAGACCTGGTTTATTCTGCTGAGTGGGGAACAAGAATAAAAACAAACATAAGAGAGCTAGGCTGTGTGAGAAATCTGAAAGACAAAAACCTTGTGTTTTATTGACTTGAAAGCTGTGGCCTAAATAAGCAAGAGTGATGGAGGGGGGGAAAAATCTCAATTGCTGTAAAGTGGAGCCAGGTAGGCAGGTGCTGTATGTGGTAGTACTGCTTCACTGGTTCAGAATTCCTTTATGTTCTTGGAATTGTTGCTAAGGGTTTGCAAAGAAGCTTTGAACTCCTCACAAGTGTCTGTGTCTGGAGAACTTATGAGCTGGTTCACTAATTACAGAACAGGGTGGAAAGGTTACAGCTAAAAAGCTGTAATATAGGCAGATCTGCAAACCTTAATTGTACTTTGGTTTTGCTCCTGTTCAGGCTACAGTTGGAACATCATTTAGAGGTTAGTGTATTGCTCAGAGGTATGAATAAAGATCCTTAATTAACACCATAGCAAAGAACTTTGGTTACTTATTTGGTCTGAAATTTTAAAAAAATGGTTAACTGAATAATGATATATTCCCCTGAAGTGAAAAATTTGCACCTTACTAATATATCTTTCAAAACCTCTTGATTTTAAATTAAGACTAGAGGTTTTGTGATTAAACCCCTGGGTAGAAATTCAGTAGATTTGACTTCCATTCTCAAGTCTGAGCCAGCCTCATTATGTGACCCTGGGTTAGCTGTTGGTCACCAGGGCTGACTTTCCAGCACCCATCTGCTTTTAACTGCCGGTACAGTCCAGCTGAGAAATTGCCAATGGGACTAGCAGGGCTTTGTGCATTAGCTGCAGTTGACCTTGGATCACCCTTTTGTCTGTCTGTTTCCCAAATGTATGTATGGAGAACCAGGCTCTGGTTAACTGGGATATTGGAAGCATGTATTAATTAACATTGTGCCCTGCTGAGAAATTACAGATAAGAGAATTTTCTAAGTACAGAAATACATTTAGTACAATAAAATAGCAAAATATTAATGCTACTGTTGTCTTTTCCGAATGCAGTGTGTTAGGGTAACAACTTAGCAACTTTCTATGTTGCCTCTAAAGTATAAGACACTATCGCATAGTTTTAAAATGTCTAATTTCTATGTCACTAGAAGAAAACAAAGAAATATGTTCAAATATTTCTTCTTGGGAAAAGCTTGTCCTGGTGATACCCCTGTAGTTGTTTAAGAAAGGTAATTTGGTTTTTGTGCCAGCACCTTCTAGGCTGTCTGTGCTCTTCTGGGTACTCAGGAGAAAAAAACAGCAACAAAAAAGAAAACAAACAAGAAACCCCAACAGTAAGCTGAAGTTCTAGACTATGAATGTGACACTTGTTTTGGGTGTAAGTCAAAAACATTAGTTAGTAAACAAAATTGAAGTTATTTTGGGGGGTTAATTATTTTATTTATTCTCTTGCAGTTTAAACTGCTGCTGTTTCCTCCTGTGTGCTGTGCATTGTTTTGCTGTGGTATGTCAATGTAACAGAATTAACTGATACTGTCATGTCCATGCCAGAGAAAACAAGCATGAATCTTGTGAGAAGAAATGAGTATGCTTGCTGCTTGTAGGGTTTATTCCAGTTCCTCCTATCAGTCTAAGCTCCTATCAGTCTGACGGGTTGGATGAAGAGAGAAAGTAGATTAGGAAGTAATGACTGGAGGAAAAATTGTATTAAGTTATTCTCACATTTAGATCAGGATCATTATAACTGGAATCTCAGGAGCTATTATTTTAAGCATTAGTGTATAATGCAGTACACTACATTAAGTTTTATGTACAGCATTTGGAGCCTTGGGATGGCTGCTGTAAACTTTCCATCACTGCTGGTTTGCACAATGACCTTTTATCTTCATTAGACAATACTCTGCAATTGCTCTAAGTGTACCAGTATGGATTCTTTGGTGGTGTAAATTAGGATTTGTATTGATGTTAATGGGGCTGTTTGCATTTATTAGTATAAATTAGTTTTAGTATTCTCTCACATCATAAATCACAATGGACATCAGAAAAGTCATTTGGCAGCACTGATGTATAAACAGTAAAAATGAGAAAACAATTGACTCCATTATTCAATGCTTAGTGGCAGAAACATGTCTGAAGTGTGTGTGTGTTTCCAAAGCTTCACCCTTGATATGAAGCAATGGATGAACAGGAAGAGTGACAAGGGATGAGCTCTAATAGAGAAGGCTGTTGGATGGGAAAGAATATCCCAAATCTAAACCTTTAGCCCCTATTGTTACTGACAACTGCATTAAAAAATTTGAATTTCTGAGATGTTACCATAAAATAAATGCATAATACAAATAATAATTCATAGGTAGGTAAATGACAGCTAGTCAGGCAAGCCTGAACATCTGTTTCAGAGTGAATGGACACTGAGCACTTCTGGCATCTAGTGCTCTATTTTTATCCCAAAAATCCATACAATATTTAAACCCTTTTCATGCTGCATTTTGACTCATTATTCCATATTGAGATAATACAGGGCTGTGATTTCCTTATGTATAAAAAAGACTTGCTGGGTTTATTTGTCGAGGGAATTTGTAAGGAAAACTTGTATAGAATACAGAAATTTTGAGATAGCAGAAAGTATTTAATCATGGCAATGGCTTTTTCAAGTGATTTTTCTTTGTGACAAACCAAATATGTATTAGATTATTTGTGGATCAGTATATCTAACGTCAGCACACATTGTTGTTTATTGGTTCATTTTATCATGCTGAACTGTCACTAGCTTCTTATTAATCTGTCTCTGAAGGATCAAAATGCTTTAATAAATATGTTAGTTCCTTTAGATCTTGGGCTGAATTGAAACTGTTAGTTAAATGTACTGTGACTTTGAGTGAAGATACCTTTAGAGAGATTTAAAATGGGAGCATGTTATATAAATCTAAGTTTGACAAAGCAGAATGTATCTTTCTCTTAATGACCAATTACAACTCAAATAAAAAAGTAAAAAGCCCTTTTCTAGACAAAATGTGAGACTCCTTTGTTATGTGATATGACTGATTTATCAAAGGGATGATTAACTTTACAGTTTCATAGTGGAAGCTTATTGCTTATGTGGGGTGTTCATTTACATGTACAGATTGATGTGCTTTAAAGTTTGTACATATAATAAATACATGTATGGCACATGGGCTCAGAAAGGTGATCACCTTTCATTGCTATGAAGATGTAGATAAGAAATTAAGTTTTTAATTTTTTCAGGACATGAAAATTCATGTACTTTATTCAGCTGCCAGAGGCGAACAGGAGACGGCCTAAAGGAAAAGCAGCCCTTAAAAGGACTGCATGACTGTTCTGCAGAGGGAAGGGAATGTCTTAATGGCAGAGAGCTCATTTTTTGCAGAGTTAAAATAAGTGTGGGCTCTGAGCATATAGCAGTAAAGGTTTGGTTTCTATGAAGGGATCAAAATGTTGTGCAAGGAGTGGTTGAAGTACCACTGCTGTTTCAAAGGGGGAATGTGTTTTAATAACAGCATCAGATTTAAGAAAAAGGAATTATGATCATCTGTGTGATATTGTCATTTGTCATTGCAATACAACTTCAGATTGCTTGGGAGTGTTCCCCAGGTGAACCTACAAACCTTTGAGTATGAACCTTCTGCAGTGTGAGCAAGGGTTTTGTTGTAGCTCTGTAGTTAGTGGGCATGTGTTTCACCATTTCAAAGTGTTATACCCAAGGTCTTTGCTTTTGTTGGTTAACTTTTTTAGCTTGCTGTGATCTTAACATCTACAGCGTGAGGTTTGGATTTATACATGGGTTTGAAAAGTAAATGCTGAACTTGAAGCGCCCAAATCTTTCCACATATCCATGTGGTTTGAAGAATTTACATATCTTGAGTAAAATAGAGTAACAGAAGTTGTATGTAATGTTACTTATTTCAGCTTTTATCTGGAAATGCTCTACAAGTATCAGAATCTTCTTTTTATATTAAACTGGCCTTTGATATTATGCAGACATTGAAATGTTCATGGCAGTTAGCAAATCAGATAATTGTGAATGAACATCCAAATGTGGAAACAGAATTTTATTGATGTGTACAGTAGTGAACATGTTGAAGGTGAACATGTAGGAATTGCCAGGTCTGTAAAACTTCTCAGAAAAGCAAGCCTATAGGGCCTGAAATTAATTTGTTTTCAAATGCAAGTGAGTGTCTCTGTGCAGCCACAGAAGAATGGATCTTGTTTCCACTGGGGGTTAGTTTGCACAGACCATTCATCCATCACTCTGCTTCCTTAGGAGTGTTAACAGTTTGGCACTACTTTATTTCCCTTAAATCTTAGTAACAATCCATGATATTGTTACAGCACATTACATGGCTTTTCCTCTGTGTCATTGTATATTGCCATTGGGAAATGAAGCATAAAAAGGCTGCCATTAGAGCACATCATTAAATAAGACTGCCTGAATTCCAACTGTTGAACAATTGATCAGTCCCATTTTGAGCCAAAGAGATGTTTTACCCCAGTTGAGTTCTTTTAATATAAAAAAAGTTAAAATCCATTTTTAGTGGTGTCTTTAATTTCCTTTAATTTTTCTTTTAGAAATTGCGCAGTAATATCAACCTCTATCTTGTAAAAGAAAAGATCAAAGCATACCAGAACTTATGTGCATGTACTAAATGTGAGAAAGTTAGAAATTAACTCCCAAGTGCAGCAAGTTATCTGAAAGTAATTCATGCTGAGGGGTTGTTTAGAGACCCTATTTTTGCTGGGTTCAAAGCACAGTCAGTTCAATTAACTACAGCCAGAAAGACTGGATTTAGCTCCACATCATCTTTTTGGTTGTGCTGAAATTGGTCAGTTGTATCCAGTCTGCTACTTCACTCATTTGGAAGCTTTGGTATTTTGCTGTGGTATTTGGTATTTGAAGCTCCTCAAGTGTTTCTCTGGTATCTTATTCCACAGAGCCTGAAATGTGCATGTGTAAGAGCAGATCAATAGGAGCAGGGAATGCAGACAGGGATGCATGCAGCTACACTTAAGCACTGACTTCTGTTTGCTCTTTCTGTCCGTGTTCAAAAATGACCTGAGCCATCCATATACTCTGACTTTCCCTTCGGTGACCTGATGTCACTTAGTCAATGGCAAAACAAAATCGGTGGTACTGCACTGTGAAAAGATGGACAGCTTCATTAGAATTGTATGGCAGCAGAGCTGCCACAGCCAGCTGAGTGTGAGAGTCCAGAGCAGTCTGGAATTCTTGGATGCTGTAGGGGGGAGAGTTCACACCAGTACTGGGAGGGCTGAGAAGATATTTTCATGCTGTGCCTGATTAAAGGAAATTCTTGATAACACTGAAGTATTTCTGCACTAGGCAAAGCTGAGTTCTGAGCTGGGCCCCAATGAAAACATTTTTCTTTCACAGAATAGTAGCTAAAAGGCATTTTCATAAGGCTATAAAACCTGTAAAATCATTACTGGAAAAAAATCAAGCTATGATGTCAAGACCTGTACCTGTTTTATTTATTTTGGAACTCTCCTTGCATATGTCTGGGATATAGGCATCTGCCAACTAAATTCTCTCAGAAGCCTGTTAAATACAGATTTTGTGTTTTAAGTATTTTTTCTTCAGGTGTGTTTTATATAGACAACTTTGATTCCAATATATTATTCAATATTGAAAATTTCATTTTCTTAGAATCCCATATGAAGAAATTTGGCTCAGTGAAGGAGGGTACAGCTTGCCCACAGTGCTACTGTGAAAAAGTAGGGATCAAAAACTGAGAATGAGTGCAGTCAAACCAGCCCCTTCTATAGGTAGACAAGTAACTAATGTCTTACATCACAGAATCATTAATGTTTTGGCTAATATAGTTATCATGTACCCATAAATGCTTGTTTAACACAGCTCATAGACCAGAAATTTACATCTCTCTTTTGGAGCAAGTGAACATTCTCTGAACTTAACTCATTCACCAAACCATTGAGTTTCCAACATGTAATTTAAGCTAGACAAAAGGGTGGTTCATGTGTTTGAATAGTTTAAATTACATAGTACTAAGGGTGACAAATGACTCATATTCCACACCACTAATGCTGTTTATATCACTGGGCACTGGTAGTTATTTTGTTGTGAGGAGTATTGTGACATGTTTGACCATGAAGATGGAATTGGGATTCTTGCCAGAATTAGTGACCTTTAGAACCCTAAATCTGGCTTTTCATGCTGGGTGGTAATTGCCTCATTGCCTTGTTGGTGAGTGACACTGTGACTCAGAAAATAATAGGAAGTATGGAGCTATAGAAGGTCCTCTTTATTCTCAAAAACTCCAGCAAGTACTTAAGAAAGTATTTACCTGTCCCTTGGTGCTGAGAGTGACCTTATCACAGGAATCCATCAGAGAGTGCACACTGGTTCATTTACTGAAGTGAACGTCACATTGCTGCTGCTCTCACATCCCTGTATCTTCAAAATGCCCTTACATTTGCTTTCTTATAGGCATCATCAAAAAGAAAAACAATTCACAGTGGTAAAATAATGAATATTGAAGAGCATTCTAGTGAAATACATAAGATTATGGAGTTAAACTGAGGGGGGGTTGAAATAAATGATTACCAGAGGCATAATACACTCTTCATTACTAGTTTGATTTTGTGATCAACAGCAAAAATGACTGTAGAATCTGATGCCCCTTGCTTTGTCCCTTAGGGCTGGAGGATCCAAATATTTGTGTGCATTCTCAAGGGTTGTAGGAGTAGAAATACAAGCACTTTGTCACTGTGGGAGAATGTAAAAGCTGAATATATTTGAAGTAGTCCTCTTAAAGCCAGAGGTTTGAGTTCAGGTAAAACCACTTGGCTTTTTTGCTTTAGACTTGTCACCATTCAATTAGAGTCAAATTTGGACAGTTTTCTTCTGAAAGCTGCAATATCTGTCTCTACTCTTATTCCATTCACAGAAAAAAAAAAATCTAAAGCTCTTCCTGTGGAATCTCTATCTGTTCTTGTCAAAGCAGTTCCAGAAATCAGCATCTGTGGGGCTCGAAGGACAGAACATCTGCATCTTGAACTTTGCAGCACAGACGTGAAGAATACTTGAAAAAGCATTAACAATATTTTAAAGTATTTAAAAAGTATTTAACAATATTTTTGAAAATCTCTACTTGGTGCAATGCAAAACCTGGAAAGTTGAGCTGGTGTGTACAATGAGCCTGGCTGAGCAAACAAATAAATCAAGCAGTGCTTATGGCACTGTTTATTCCTAAAGATGGCAAGGGGACCTGCCTGCTTTGTCAGACTGTGGAAGGGAGTATCAGTGCTGGATCATGTGAGGCTTTGGGGTTGATCTTCCTTTTGACAGGAAGTTCTGAGAACACTCTGCAGCTGGGGTGTAATCCTACCCAAAGAACATCATTCTTCCTGTGGAATGTTGCATTTATTGATGCTTGTCCCACAAACAGCAGAAGTTAAGGCACAAAATGCATTTGTGAAAATTTTCATTGCAATGATACTGAGGCAAAAGGAATATATTCTGGATTTGCAGTGATAAAACCCTTATGACTTGCCTTTGTTAGAACAAATATTAGTAGAGGTTAAGGCAAAAGAGTGTAATTCAGCCACATCTACAGTGTATGCAAGCCGTTTAAATTCAATCTTTATTTTCTCTGAACATTTTGATTTTTGTATTTTTGACTGTATGGAAAGTGCCCCTTTAGGATTTAGAACGAAGCTGCAGGAGAAAAAAAGATGGTCCATTGTTAAATCTTCAAAGAAAAAGATTCAGGGATAAAAGTAAAATTGAAATACAAAAGATTTTTTTAAAGTTATTTAATGTTACAAAATGTGGCTCAGGCCTCTGCCTACTGGCCAGTTTCAAATTTACTGTCTAAGAACTGGAATTTCAAAGGTGGCTTGGAAATGCCTTTTTTCCTGCATTAAGTAATGTGAGGGCATATGGTCCTTTAGTCTGAACACGTGGCACTAAAAATATACATTTGGGGAGTGCTTTGTTTCAGAGTCACTTTTTTCCTTTCATTTGTTTCTGAAATCAAAGTTTTTGTGTTCTTGAAAAGAATGAGCCCGTGTAATGTCATGCTTTGAAATGCTGTTCTCTTGACATTATAAGACCACGAAAGGGAGAACTTTGACTAACTGTATTATTCCTTCACCTTAAAGACACTGTCAAGTTTGCTAAGCTCTAAATATGACCCATCTAGTTTTGTTTCTTTTACCTCTTATTCTGTTACAAAGCTTATTTGATTCTTTTCTACATACAGTGCTTCAAAGCTTGCTTTTCTTCCTAAAATTAAGCTAATAAAAATCCAGGAGTGTAGATTTCAAGTGACTTTTACATAATTCAGATCAATGTATGCAGGTGGTTGAAGCATACAAACTTTACTTTAACTGACTAGTGCTTATCAAACAATGAGCAAAACTGGTTTAGAATTAGTTATGTCTTTTGATGTGTGGATACAGTGCTGATCAAAGTTCTTGATAACCATTCATGTGAATCCCTGGACAGGCTTTGTTCCCATTAAAAATATATCACATTGCAATAATCCTCAGACAACCCCCCCCACCTTTTCAAGTGAAAATAATTTTAACTTGACCCCTTTAACTCACAGAGGTAAATTCCCAAATTGAGTAATGTACTTTTGTTTTAAATCTGAGTGCCTCCATCTAACAAAACTAAATCCCTAATGTTTTAATTACCTATAATGATCTTCACGAATATTCTGCTTATTATGGCCCAGAAAATGATTTCATTGAAATCCGGGCACCACCTTTGTGCATAATAAAGTCACTGTGATATATATACACACACAAGCATTGCTGCTCAATAGGTCCTGCAACTGTGAAAGATACTTATTTTTAGTTCATTCCATTGTCATTTTTATCTAAATATCTAACTGAAGGCACACTTCAGATCCTGAAACTTAGCTCAGTTCACTTAAATAAATAGCTGTGTCCAGCTGAAAGATTGGCTTTTACTATCAGAAAGTTTTAAAAGCTCCATTTTGCTCATAATTGCTATATATTGAAAATTAATTATGAAAATGTAATGTGATAAGAAAACTCCTGACCTCAGTAAAATCTATTTTGTGCGTAACAGAAACAGGAAACACCCAAGGCTTTGCTTTGAAGTCCCTGAAACCCAAAGATCAGAATGAGTCTAAAACACCCAGAGCCCAACAATTATTACCTCAGTCTGTGGTAGCTTAAGTTCCTGGTTGAATGTGTTAGATCAATGGTGAGCAAACACTGCATTTCTGAAAAAAGGGCATGTGGTCCAATCTGTGGAATATTCCTTTCCCATTGCCCTCTTGAATTGACAGCCAAGAGAGAACTGGAGTGTCATTTGTCTCAATTTTTTGGGGGAGGGCACGTGAATATTGTGTTTGATAGGGGAGCTCCAAGACTTGCTGGGTCTTTAAAACAAAAAGATAAATCCTACCAGAGGGATGTGGATTAGAGAGTTGTAACAGATAGGCAGACAACTGAGAAATTAATCTCATTTCATAAGTTACAGATTTAGTCCCAGATTGGAGTGAGCTTTACCACAAAGTTTAGTGATGAATGTGGAAAAAGTAGAAACAATCTTCTTTGGTTCTACTATCTAAAATAAAATTGAAGTGACATTTTTCAAATGAGAATACATTGTCTGCTGCTTTGTCTGGTTCTTTCATTTCAGCTTTGTTAGATCTTTTGTTTCTTTGATGCTCAGAATATTGCACCATTTGGCTCTAAAAACCTGCATTAGAAGAGCATTAATTAAAGGCAGACACAGTGCAATGGAGACACTGTTAAAATTATGCTTGAAGGTACAATGTAATTAATTTTGTACAAGTGAAACATAAAAGAGAGAATGAAACTGGAGGAAATAGCAGCATATCCTCACAAAATGATAATGAGAAATACAATTGCAAATCAGACAAAATATGAAAGGACATATGGAATAATTAGATTCCAAGAAAGAAATTTAAACAAAGAGTAACCTGCTAATTGCTCATGAAAATTAAGCAAAGAAGATATAGCTGATGTTCAAGTTTCTTGGGGTTTGTTTTGGGGTGCTTTTCTGGGAAGTGTAAGATTGGCATTAAGTACCTGTCAGCAAAATGAGGTTGTAAATTTTATATTATAATTTCCTGGCAGGTATATAAAGAACTGAGTACACAGCTTCACTTTAGAGCAAGTTCTCTGTTAGAAGTTATCTAAGAAGATAATGGGTTGGGATCTGGGTTATGGTCCCCATATTGAAAATGAGGGCACATGACATAATTAACTGTATTTGTGTCTGTATAGGAGAAAAAGGCTTTAGGAAACTGCTTTATTTTAATTGGTCATTTTAAGTAACAATTAAACTTCTGCAGTTCTTGTCAGAACCCCTGTAACTCACCCTCAGTTGTGAGTGTTCTTGAGTAAAACACTTTAAAAGATCAAAAATGTGATGTGAACATTTATCCTGTACTCCAGAGTTTAAGTGAATCCCAAGGTTTCCACAGGTCTGTGGGGGCAGTCTTTGAAGATGCAACATGAAACAGAATGAAAGTTTATTGTATGTTTAAAGATCTCTGTTCCATGTGGTGAACTGCTGGTGATGGCTGGGATTGCAAAATTATTGTGTTCCTTTGGAGCTGTAATTCCAATTGAGTGGAAATGCTCTGTGTTGGGATAATCATTGTTACCAGCTATGGGAGGATGGCACCACTTGAATTTTAGTGGGACCAGACTGCCAATTATCAAAGCTTTTGTTTTCTTTTGGTTTAGGTTTAAAGAAAATCAGCAGAATTTTTTTTTTCATTGTCTGCATAAGTCACTTTATTCCTGTCTTCCAATACATCAGAGGCAAATGAAAAATGGCCAGTGAGAAGGAACTCTAGGTGAGGATCAGTCAAAGGACTATACAGTCCTCTGACTGTGGGCTAGAAAGTGCAGGCTGTTTTCTCCAAAACAGGAGCTGAATATCAGCATTCCCAGGTGATCCAGAAGGCTTCTTGCAAGAGCAAGATCATTAATTGCCAACAAGCTGAAAATATGCACAGAAAAACTTGATCCCCTAACAAAAATATCGATCCCTTAACATCCTGTGCAATGTTATTGGCCTTTCTACACTTGTAAAGCTTTCTTAATTAGTCACAAACTCCTGAGCTGGAAAGCTGTGTAATTCATAGCATAATAACACCTCCTCTGTTGTGTGCACTGGGATTTTGAAGAGTTTTAAATAAATCCCTTTTTTAGTATTATATAGCACAGTGCAATAAAGTCCTTTAAAATGTTTTACTTACAAGGCAATGTGTTTTACAGTGATTTGAAGGACAAGATAGGTTTCAAAACAAAGTATGTTTTAAGGTAAAACACATTGAACTGTTTCTTGTGTATGTAAGTATATTGATCAGTCCATACTTTTTCACTGAAATGTCAAACCACGCCAATTCAAAATCAAACTATAGGGAAAAACTTCAATTTTTTTTTTTGGCCTCCATGGTGAAACTCTTAAATGTTACAATGCAAAAATGTCTGATGAAGAGGAGGGCTTTATGAAGTAGGGAACAGAGCAAAAATGTGAAGATCCTTGATCTCATAAGTTGTTTATTTTGTCACAATTTGCACAAAATAGTAGGAAGAAAGGAACTTCAGAAGGGCAGAGATTGCTCAGTCATTAACTTTTACAACAATTTTAGGGGCAACTCATTTAACTGAAGTTTAAACTTTATTTCAGTGCCATGACTTGGTAAATTGACTTGCAGTAAATACCAATGTGTTGCTGGGCAGTCATTTTTATTAAAAAATACCTTTCATGGTTGATGATTACACCCAGAAAAATTGTCCAGCTAAGAAGCCTAACCTTCCAAGATAATGTCTTCTCTACAGTTTATTTCTACAAATATGCTCCTGTTGTTTTGATTAAACATATGTAAGGAATTGATTTCCTGATTCACTTCAGCTTACAGCTTTTTTAAAGAGCAATTTTTGTCTCTACCAATTAATCTTTGCAAATTTTTTCCCTGCTATGTGAATGCTCAGAGAATTTTGATAACATGTAGCTCTAATTCATTGCTTCGTGAAAGGGCCTTTTAATCTGTTATGTTTTACACTTTTTCCCTGAAGAAACCTGCTGAATTTCAAAGCAGGTGTCTTTTAAAGACTTACAGATAATATTTTGAAAGGTAAGTCTATTTTGCTACTATTAGTGAAGGGGGAATATATTTTCCTAATAAAAAAAGCTGCTCTGAGTGCTGCACTAAGAATCATGAAACACCTCTTGTGACTTCAGAGCCTCCTTTGCATAGCACAGTGCTAAATTCTGCCCCTCTGAATATTTGAGTAATGCCTTTGCTACCTAAAGGTTTTTTGTTGTGATTAAGCTTAGAAATGATGTACACTCTTTCTGCATGCAAAAAAACCCCAGGTATTTCCACATACAACAAACCCATAATATTTTGAAAGCCTCATCTACTGTGAAACTTTGAAGTAGATGAACGATTTTTGTTGTACCTTGTAATTTTAGCTTCTAGCTCATGTAATTAATCTTCTCCTGTTTTGGCAATCTTACAGTTAAGGGAACAAGTTTTGCTAGAGAGGAATTTCCAAAGCAGACTTACTTACAGAAAGTAACAGCAGAAAATGCATTTTCACTAATTCTCAGGAAAATGGGTGCTTGGGATTTTCCCTAACAGAAGTCCAGGGATGAGGGCATGGCAATGAAAGCCACAACAAAGCACACAGTGGGTTTATCCTAATTCAGCTTCTTGTGAGTCCCTGCCCAGTTGCTAAAGCAATTGTGTGATGTTTTGTAGAACACCTACAATGAGAATTTTTGTTCATCCTCTTAAATTAACACAGAAAGAGTACTAAGAGTACTGAAAAGAGTCGTAAGCAAGCAGCAATGTTACTGCTGTTGAATAATACACTCACTGCAGCAGGTTCCTAAGGCAGTAGCAATGAGGAAGGTATAGGAAGCACAGCACTCAAAGTTTATTGTGCTCTGATCTCAACTGAATTTCTCACTTTATTCAAAGAAATATGCTTCACAGAATTCAGAGCTGTGTCTTCAACCACCCTTGCAGCTTGTTTCAAATTAGGTTGTGGTTCTGGCCACCTGTCATTACACTGCCAGCTACTATTAAACCATCAAAGCAGTATTTTAGTTGCTTTGATGTAGTCTGGAATTGTATCTACTGCTGAATGATGATTAGATTAAATGTTACAAATGTACCCCAAGGGAATAGAAGCACTAGTCTAATCTTGATCCACTACAATTTAATTTTAAGTGTTTCCTAATATTTCTATTATTTCTGATGCATTCCTTTGTATTTATAGATGCCAGTACAGCAGAAACAGCCTCTTGTAATAGCATAAAACAGCTGTCATTAACAGAGTCTGTCATTAATGTGGTGTTTCATATATCACAACTTCAGAAAGGTCTAGAAAATGGATAGTGGAAATGTCATTTCCCCTTTTTAAATGACATTCCATTTTGGTAGATATGGGAAAAGTACAAAGGAAAATGAAGTTCTTTTGTTCTGGTTTGGTGGAGAAGCCGGGCTTCTACCTGAGATTTGCTGGCTATATTCCTGCCAGGCCTGATCAGTCAGTTAATTACTTGTGTGGTGTTTGGGCTTGGCCTCAAGCCTTTATTTTTATTGCTTGACAAAGTTCTGGTGCCCTCTTGCCCACAAAGGAGCTTGTGTCAGATTCCCCCAGGGATGGTGGGGCACCTGCAGGGATTGTTCCCACTGATCCTTCCTGGCAAGGGAAGACAGTGGCAGATCACAGACTCTCCACAGAATAGGTAAGATAAGAATGTCTGAGGAAAAAGACTAAATGTCAGCTGTACCTCAGGTTTCTGCTCCAGGATGTTAACAGCAGAGCCCTGGGACCCCCTTCCAGTGCTGTCACACACAGGTGACAGACAAGTGGAATTCTGTCCTCAAGACAGCCCTGGAGAACAGCTGTTAGTGGACAATGGCTGGATCTAATCTCAGTATTCTGAGACCACCCTCCACACCACTGCTGTAATGAAAAACAGAGTTTACAAATTAGCTTTCATAGTAATAATTAAATTAATTCATGGAAGCAGCCTTTTAGCTGTTCCAGAATTGGTTTGCAACAAAACAAAACTAACCCAAATCTCATCTGATTGTCTATTTAATGTTTATTTGAGAATATGTCCAGACCCTGACCACGGTCTTATAGTTTGTCTTCCCAGAAAATGTAATTCAAAGCTGGATGCTGGCAGATCCTTTTGGGAGTGCTACCTGTATCCAGGTTAATGGAAGGAAGACACCCATTAGTAGCTAATGCTGGACTTGCTGCTTTTAGCAGCAGATCAGTCTGAGCTCAGAGCCTGCAAACATCTGGCTTTTTGTTTGAGGAGGAATTAATGCTGTATAATTACAGAAGGCCAAAGATCCAAAGAGAGAAGGAAAATATTACTATAATGAAGTGTCTGATGCTGCATGATGCATTTCCTTTTACATAAGCAAGAGCATTTTTAAGCTCAGTTTCATGTTTCAGTTTTTCTGATTTTCAGCAAATTGCAATAATACAAAAAGGTTAATTACAGGCCTCAAATGAAGGTTGTTTTTATGATTAGAGCTATGGAAAAGACAAATATGTTTTTCTCTGATTGTTTTCTGGCTGATTACAATAAAATGTAGACATAAGGTTATTTCTATGTGGACGTTTTCATTTTATTTTCTACACCAAGAGTCAAGTGTGCTTCAAATCACCCTTCCAAGCAGAATATCTATGTGATGTTTGGCAAGTGGCAACTTTTTAATTGTGGTAGGTCAAGGAAATCTTTCAAAATGGTACATGAAGAGAGCTATGCAATTCATGCTGTGATTCTCCAAGTGAGTTCCTGTCCATTGAAAATGGTTCATTTTAAGTTGTAAAAAATGAAGAATTTTCATTGCCTTCAGTACAGCTTCAAATTAAGTCTTCCTGATCCAGTGCAGTCTAAAGCAGTGTGGATGTGATATTTAGGGGCAGACCTCAAACCTGCTGAAATAAAGGTATAATTTTATCCAGAGTTTCATATAAGCAACCTGGGTGTGCCTTTCATGAATAGTTTTCAGTGCCTGATTCATGTGTGGGAAGAGCTTTAGAGAAGCCCTATCTTTGCTTGGTAGAACTACCTGGGAACTGAAACTGTGTAGTTACATTTGCTTTTGAAGAAGAAATAAGCTTCAATTAAAATGTGTGCTATTGGAAAAAAAAAAGTGGCAAAACCTCATCCCAATTATATATTTGAAAGAGAGAGGTGTGAGTTTAAAGTAGTTAAAACTTCTGATTGGAGATCTTGAAAACAAAATTGTCATGTTTTCTCAAACTCTAGATAAAATTGCCATTGAATTCTTTTTCTTTACAATGTAGATAACTAAATTCTAGAATAAAACTTACCCTTGTTACATTACCTGGAGGTTACAAGAAATATGAAATTATAAAGAATAAGTTTTCCTGCACAGATTTAAGGATAAGTGTTAACTGCTGCTGCTGTCTTTCCTTTTAGTGAGAGGTTTTAGGGTGTTAATTATGCAAAGGATTATGATGGTTTGTAGCTCCCTGGGGCAGATCTGCACAGTGCACTGGTAACTGATCTTGGGCAAGGATATCAAAATCCTAGGTCTGAGAACTACCACTGTAGTGAAAGGAATGAGAAATAAGTTGTGTTTGTCCTTGAATTAAGGTGGAAATGATGCTTTTCTGCACATAGGATAGGTTCAGCAGAGCCACTACTGGCCATCATTGCATGTACACATAGAGCTAATGAGCTGTATTAGGAAAAGAAAAAGGACTTTTTAGTGTCTGATTCTTTCCATAGAGACCTATGGAAGGCAAACAAGGGTGTCTGAAGTGTTTCTCATATCTTTTGGTGTTGAGCTTGGGCTTCTGTCTGGAGAAAACGAACTGAACCAGATGCAGTGGCAGGGGACAAGGCTGTTACATGTTTTACCAGCCACAGTGGGGCCAATGTTGCTGCCCAAACTTGGGAGTTACATCCCTAAACACAGTATCCCCTGAGCTCACCCAGTCTTTGCTATGGCTCTGTTCTGCTGGGTGCTACCTCATAGCCAGGTGGATGCTTCACCTGTGTTTGCAGAATAAGTAAATATGTTAAAAAAATACAGTCTCAGGAGCAGTAATCCAGTGGGATTTTAGTATTTATGTATTTTGCAGGAAGGGAAATAAAAATATTAGTTCATTATTTTGAGCTGGGGAGAAAGGTCTCCTTAATGAGAATTTAGAAGTGTTGGTTTCCTCCATTGTATTTACTTTCCCTACATAAATCTGCTATCTATGGCTCAGCCACTGCTGGAAAGGAGGGTATCTGATACTTTTATTTTAAAATAATACAAAGATTCATTGTTATCTTCTCCTCACTTTCACTTCACAAGAGAAAAGGGTTGTTTTGTGGGTTTTTTTCACCAGTTTAATGCCATCACAATGTCTCTGTGGATAGTTCCAGTGTCCTTCAGTTTAACAGCAGAACACAGCCTTGAACAGAGTGCTACCCCTCAGCAAAGCCTAACAAGTGTTGGGCTGAAGTGGACGTTTTCTCTCACTATAGAAATCTTCTGCTGTGCCCATCTCTATTTTAAAAATGTAAACACTCCTTGGTGGGCCACAACCTTGCCTGGATGACTCTTTTCTTCAGCACACAGTGAACAGGGGGCACAGTACAAATAATGGTATTTAAAGCTTCTGATATTAACTGCTGCGAATGCAGGCAGTGGGAGGAGAAAGCCCTGGCTCAGAGCCATGGAAATATTAGGAGATTCACACTTCTGCTCTCAGTGATGTAAGGCTTCCTCCTTACACACCATCAGAGCTAATTCCAGTTGTCAAGCCTGTTCCTTGGTAGCAGTGGAGCAGTTCATGAGTGATGCATGGGCTCAGTGTCGAGCTTTCTTACCCTTTTCTGGGATAATGTGGGTTTTTTAATTTGACGTGATCTCTGCTATAAAACATATTTCATTTTCTCCCTTTGGATGGGAAGGACATTTGAAAAGAAAAGGCCTGAGTACCTGGATTTTGTGGGTCTGTCACTGAGTTTCAGACTGTAACTGAGTTCATCAAACTTTAGGAAAGCTAAAAGTACTAAGAATAGCCTCCTAAAACCAGCAAATCTGAAGTTAGTAATCAATAATGAGAGGAAGAAAAAGCTTATTATGCAAAAACAATGAAAATATGCATAGACTAGGCTTTAAAAAAGGAGTTTGTGTTAGCTGAGAATAAGAAAAATAACCAATGGGTTGTTTTTTAAGCGTGGTAATGAACAGAAAACTATAAAAATGACAGCTTAGTGTCTCGTATTTATTCCTTCCCCATGACCTTCATACCAGATCTATAGGATTTACAAGTCAAAAATCTGGTGACACTTGTACAAACTGAAATATTGATCTAAAAGTCAAGATATTTCATATTTGGATTGATGGAACAAAGTGAAAAGTTATTTGTGTCAGTTTTCCAGTTTGCTGTTGTAGAAAAGGCTGATTTTTTCTCTTTGTTATAGTCACGAGGTTAGAAAAGACTACAAAGCCTAGGCTTTTTTGTAGTCACTAAAACTGGAAGTCATAACTATAGAGTGTAACAACCAGGTGTACGGGACCAGTTTTAATTGCCTCATGAGCAAGATACAAACCAAATGTGCAATTAATACAACCAGCTCTATTTACATCTGGGATTAAATCTAAGATATTGCTTGGTTTGGGAGTTTTGTTTTGGTCTTTTTTTTCCTTTTTGGGTGTGGGAGCTAATCCATCAAATCCTTTAAAAAACAAAAAGGTCAGAAGATTCAAGTGTTAGATTTGGAGACTCAACTCCTAAAGATTATGATCTCTGCTTTTGCAGGAGGTCTAAAGCCTGCAAGTCTCCAGCTACATTGCAGTCACTGTCAAATCAGTAAAGCTTTTTACCTGTGTCATTTCAGACATTTTTACCACCTTGCATATTATAAACTGCTCATTTTTTTCACTGAAACCTTAGCTTATAAATAGCAATTCTCAGCACTTTTACTTCAGAGTAAATTGTTGGGGGAAAAAGATTCAAAGCAATTTTAATCATATTGTCAAACCCAGAATAAGCTAATGTATCAAGTTGAGAGTTTTTTCCAGTTTTATGACATAATTACTTGTGTATTAGGCCCACAATGAAAAAAATAGCTCTGCAAGAGCAATGTTTTTAAAACTTTATTAGTAGTGTTTGACTTAAGATAAAATGAGTAATTACCAGCCCATTAAATACTGACAGGTAACCAGTTACAAGAAAGACGTTGTGAAGTTATTTCAGCTAAGTAAAACCAATCTTTCACTGTTATGCTTAATTAAGGTAGTTCCAGCTTGGCTCTGATGTAAAATTCAGTTGGAATTCAGGAGAAATAAGCCTTGAAAAGATGGAGTAGTGCTGTATTGTGCAGCATTCTGCAACTAAAGAGTTAATCGTGGATTGTTCATGGCCATTCATAATGGGATGAAAATCATCAGATGCCAAACATTTCTGAAATTCCCACTTTTTTTAGGCCCTAGGTATGAGCTAGATTTTTAGATCTGCTTGCAGGAGTAGATTGATGTCTGAGGGCTGCCAAATTCTACACCTGTCAAAATCTGGTGTTGGATTGTGAGTGGGTTTCTTTGATTCTGAAAGGACTGGAGACTGAAAGGGAGCTGCCTCTAACAGGTGACTCAACATCAGTGACTTCAGCCCAGCCTTGCTGAAGTGGTCACTGAGAGCACTTCCAGCTACAAGCTGCTGGACTTGTAATTTTGTGGTGAAAATAAGAAGACTCCAGATTTCCCTGTGAATGCCTTAAAGTCTCATTTTTAGCACCTGCCACAAATATAAACTATTTAAAAATGAAACTAAATTAATTTATAGCTAAGTTACTGTAAGTATGAAGATACAGCCTGTCTCTTCCAGTGGAAGCTTGTTTTATTTCTTGCCCTGAATTTGTTCCATCTATGGGGTGTCTTATAGTGACTAAAATAATAAACAAGTAAACACTGTCCCATTTCTTAAATGCTGGGAAAATTAGTATTATAATAAATTTACTTTAAAACCTAGTGCAGTGATTTTTATGTAAATCAACTGTTGCCTGCAGTTGTGTGGAAGGACCAGGGAATTAATTGGATGGAGGGATAATTTAATGCAATGGTTCAACCCTACCCAGCCTGTAGGGTGCAGTCAGGTCTGCCAGGGAATTGTGGCACAAGAGTTGAATCAGATTTGGAGCTTATTTAAGGATTTCCATGAATATTGTAGTATCACTTATGCAAAATAGTGTTACCCACTGGGTCTGCAGAGATTTCACAACCTGTTGGACTAAGCAGAAGAGCTGCATATGCACCTCAAAGATGATTTTTTTCCTCATGGTAAAAAATGTAGTTACATGGGGCTTGAGACTGTAGTGGGAGGTGCAGTGAATAGATAAATGTTGGTATCGCCAGAAGCACGGTTTGTAGGACAATAAAGCAGTATCTCACATTCAAAGGGTTTGTGCAAGATTAACTTCTTTCTCTAATATAGGCCCAGTGATTCTCTTTCACAACATATTAGGTGTACAGGCAAAGTCATTTAAATATTTTGGGGTTTGGCAACAAGTTTGACTCTGCAAAGACTTTACAATCAGTGTGTTGCTATCTTATTACCTTGCAGGTTAGCTAATGTAATTAGCATAATGCAGAGCCCATGATCTTCAAAGCAGCTAATCATTTTGGGTTTATATGCAAAAGCATTTGTAACTTATTTTGTCTTTGCTTCTCCCCCACCCTGGTGATTCTGATGTGTTTCTGTTGCAGCACATTTTTAAGTACACGTCTTTATTCTGTTATTTACACAGCACCACCTTCAGCAGATGCAGCAGGTCTTCTGTGATGTAAAATACATCACTGCTCGGAAGCTTTCTCTTCAAAATAATTACATTCCTGGATAATTGTTTATTTTCAGAGACTGTTCCATATTGTGTCTGCTCGCCCCCAATCTAATTTTATTTTGATGGACTGGAATATCAGCTGTGCTGTTCTCAAGCCTGAAGTTAATGTATTCATTAGTTATAATTGCTTCCAATGTGTCCCCACCAATCTTAGCCTTCTGCTTACTTAATGATTCTGATTGGATGTTCAACACTTTTATCTGGGTTAATTTACTATTCATAGTACAATGATGGATTATTCATTTTGTTACCCAGATTACAACTGTAAATGGAGTTATACATCATCAATGAGAGCACCACAGAATCATTTAGCTGAAAAATGCCTTCTAGTTATCTTGAAGCAGCAAAGATAGTCACATAAAAACTTTGTGGCTGGCAGTGCTTCCTGCCCAAAGATGGCTGAATTCATTAGTCTGCTATGAATTGCTATAAAATTGTGTAAATGCTGCTTTTAAGCACTGTTTTACGTGCCTAAGTGTGCATATGTGTGTATGAATTATCTTGAGGGAAACTTAAAAAAATATAAACCAATCTCCATGGTAGAACAGAGTTTGTAAAGGGCAGTGGATTGAAGCTTAGAACTCCTGAGCTCTGTTCAATATTTTGGTGCATTTAAGGAGGTGAAAAAACTTTATAAAACCTTCATGTTGGAGCCACAGAAGGAAAAGTGGCCCCAGTCTCATGTCTCTCTTGCCATTAATGTGACAGCAGTGGTGGCAACTGATTTAGTGGAGAAATATATTGGGTTTATTTTGGACCAGTCTGAGACTCCCCAGGGTTACTTTGGTAAGATAAATTTTCATTGTGTCCAAATGAAATGAGTGGTGTCTGTTGATGGGATATTTAAATATACCAAAAGACAAACTTTAAATGCATGAACTTTCAATAGGACTGCAGTAGACACATCTTGCATTCATCCCTGGTGTCATGTTCTAAAAATGGGAAAATCGGACCTCATGTCCGCAGATAATTTGTGTCTTTCTGTGACCTCATTTTGCATCTTAATTTTAAACATAAACAACGTTTAAGGAAGGTAATAGCTCTACAATATGCATGTGTGGTTCTCAGCTTGTTGGGATGTTGATGCTTAAAATATATATTATGATAAATGTAGGAAATAAATATACTGACTAATCATGGCAATTAGGAAAATATCTCACTGGAAAAGAATATTCTATCATTAAAAACATGCTTGCCTCTGCTCATGTAATACTTCAGTCATTTTGGCTGAAACAATATGGGGAAATTTGAGTTGCTGAAGATGAAGTTACAGAAGCAGAAACTTTTCAAAATCAGGAAATCAGCACTAATACAGAAAAGATGTCTCTATCCCAGTCAATATTTCTTGGCTTCAAACTCTTGAACATTAAATATTGATTATAATCATTTCCCCTAAAAACAAGGGCTAGAAAGTAGAAGAACTCAACTTTTATATACTAGTATCCAAATTCAGAAACTGAGACAATGGAGCTCTAAGGGAAGTTACCTTTTCATTAATAACTCCGAATAAAAGGTTATATTTTATATCTTAGTGCACCCCCATTCTATTGCAAAAAACCCCAACTGTATTACATCTTCCAAATAACTCTTAAATGTTAGCAGGAAAATACTACTCTGAAAATGAGTATTTTCATGTAATGAGTATCAAACCCTTTCTCAGCTATTGTGTACATAGGCAGCGGATTTCTTGGATTCTCTCCCTCCATAAATAGCTGAGCAAGCGCATGCCCCTTGTAAAACAAACGTTTCTTCCTACTGATTGAGAAGACCAAACCAAGTGATCACTGGGGTTTCTCTGCTTCTCAGCCCAGTGACAGGATGAACTAAGAATTGGTAAAGACACCACAGAGGAACTGAGAATTTTTAAAGCTTTCCCAAAGATGTATACATCTAATGTTGAGATGTTCTAAAAATTCAAAAATACTCCCATTAACCCGTACTTTTAATGTCCCTTTTCATTCCTGTAAGAGTTCATGCATTTAATCAATTTTCTTCAAAGATGTACTTTTAAAATTAAAACAGTTACTGCAGCCACTGATGCAATGTCATTGTCTTGGGTAGCATCTACAGCTGAGCCTGCCTCAGAACAATGGCTGGTGTCAGTTTGGTGTTTGAGATTTTGTAGCATTCTGGGGCCATTTAGGTGCCTTTGCAAGGGAGTGTGGAGGGGAAAAAAATGCATGAAGGAAGCCTTTCATTGCTACACTTCCTATTAATGCTGTAGTTTTACCTGGCAGGGGCTGAGTGGAAACAACAACTTGATAAATGTGTGGAGACAGCGGAGGAGGCAATGGGAGAAAGTAGCAGCAGAGCTGAGGAATTCCCAGAATTTGTAGGTGTTCTCCTCTGACCTGGTAATAGGTCCTACCTATTTAGCAACAAAATAAACAAATGGGTGTTTTAATTGAGTTTCAAGCTTATGGGCTCTGATTCTTTTCTTGTGATGGCTGCATCATTGTGCCACAGTGGTACTGTGTTCACTCAGAATCCAGTGCTCAGATGTGCTTGTCACTGAGAATTCTGAAGCAGCACCACTCATAAAAATTCAGAAGTCAGAAGAATTAAACCAGGCAGTAACGGGCAGCAAAAATAGTCTAAAATATCTCTTCCCACTTCTGAAGTTTATTTTGAAAGAGAATGTGGAAAAATTCTCAAAAAAAATCTCTAGCAAGCTAGAATTTTATCAAAATCTAGGCAGAATAAAAAAGTGAGGAAAAAGTCAGAAATAAAATGTAAAAGAATCAATTCAGAAGTGAATTGAGGAAAACTAAATGGGTTTGATGCCAGTAGTCATTAGTCTGAAAGACAGAACCTGTCAAAATAAAGTGAGTGTTGTGCAAGAAAAATCAGTGCAGCATGAGGAGATTTTTGGATTTTTTCAAACCTAAATGAATTTATGGTAAATGATGCACAAATTTACCTTTAATTGCCTTTTTTTTAGTTATTCAAATGCTATTTTAAACTCACAGATAACAAACTTCTGCATTTTGTGGTATTCCTCCTAATTTCTAGAAATTTAAATAAAAAAGTATCAGAATTCTTGGCATGGCAGCAGAGGCAGGGCTGTGCCTGGGGATGTTTTCCCTGGGGCTCTGTCAGGTGCTGCAGGTTTCTGGTTTTTCTCTTTAGCCTCCAGTTTGGGGCTAGTGAGGTTTGGTTCAGAAAGAAGCAGGAAACACAGATTTATTAGTGACTCAGAGGAACCAGAATTTTACAAGGATGTAAGGGGTGTAAAGTCTGGTGGATTTGGGGATCTTGATCCTTTGAAAAAACGTGCCTGAAAAGCACCAAAACACAAGTCTTCACTTTTACCAATATCTATTTCTTTCCATTCTGAGACAGATCCTTTTTTTGCTTTTTGGGAGGCATTTAAGAACAGTCTCCCAGACATCTTCCCTGTGAGCTCTTCTTGCATTTGTTTGCAGTACTGAGGGTTTGAATGTCTGGCATCAAGCACAATTTTACTCAAATATGTGAATTACAGACATGTGTATGGATTTTCAGGATGAGAGCCCGGATAAGTAGAATTCTGTTAACACAGTAACTACTTCTACGTTTTTGTAATCTGTGATCTGAAAAAGAAACACTCTTACTTTGCTCAGGCTCAGAACATTTTTTAAAAGTCTTAAACTCAATTACTAGGATTTGGCGACCTTACAAAAAGAAACAGCACCTGTTTAACTGATGAGGAAATAAACAGCAGCAATGTAATGTGACCTTTAAAGAGCAGTCCATGAAAATCTTTTGAATTATTTCTACTTAAAGGATATGTCAGGAACATACTTTCTGTGGTTGTTCTCCTCATTCTGTGTTGCTGCTTATCTGACACTGTGGCATTTGGGGTTTGTACCGTGGATTCCCTGCAACTCCAATGTTCCATGGGCTGTGTATCCAAACATGGACTGAGCTTGTAATTACAGGGGTGCTGTCACTCTAAGGGAGATTGTGGTATCCCTGGTTTTTTAATGAACTTTTACTGATGTGATTATTTACCTCATGAACTATGCAATGTTCTCTTCAGTTCTTAATTTGATCCATGAAATACTTTTTTAATAGTGTAAGTGGTCACATTAATGGACATGCCAAAGAACTGCTACAATTAGACCCAGAAGTTCTGATAAATTTTCAGATCACCTCTCTCCCTATTATCATCTTAATAATAAAAATTATGTTAAGAGTCTATAGTGTCATTCACACACAGTTCTTAAATACAGGTGTGCAGAAGAAAGCTGAAAATCACTTTGAGTCCTTGTACTCTAAAGGGTTGGAATGTGGATCTGTGAATGTAATCAAAGTAGAAGTACTAGAAAATATTTTGGAATAACTTTTTTACTTACTATTGGGAAAATGCACATTAAGTCTGGCTTCTTAGGTAGAACATGAGAACATTAAAATGGAATTTGTCATATAAATATGGTTTATCAAAATTCAAATGTGATATATAACCAGTTCTACATTGAATAAGATTTTCTTATAACCTTTTTTGTTAACTTTCAGCTATGAAGTAAATGAAACTATTTACAGTAATGAAAATGAACAGTAAATAAATTTTAGTATTTTAATTAGATAATCTATAAGTTTTTTCGATATTGAAGAAATGGCTGAAAAGTATACATCCCTCAGATGTTTGAACACACCATTAAAACTTGCAATTTTCTTGTAGCTCTTAGAGTTAAACTCTGTAGAATCTATTTTTGATAACTGTTGTAGTTACAAATAAATGGTAACATTTATCTTCCATTTCCATTCCCTACACTTTCATTGCCTCCCACTTTTCCTCTCTGTCACTCCACCCCTCCATTCCTCTGCTCCTGGGCTCTTTCTCTGAAGGGTGCTGACAGTCAACAGTGTGCTGACAGTTAATAGTTTCCTATCAGAACTCCAGAAGCACCCAAAACTTCAGGAATAATTTAAAACCTCCAAAGGTGCAGCCACCTGTGTTCCCTTCCCTTCTTTGTTCACACAGAAACAGGTGACTCAAAAGAACATGGCCCAGATCTGAAATGCAGACAGGTCCTTCCCCGAATTTGCATTTGAGAATAAAATGTTTGTAGATGAAATTTAATTCAATTAAACTTGGAAAGGTGGTTACTATCTCACAGATTCCCTTTCTCAAATCATTGTTTTTCATGCTGGAAAAGGATCCAAGAGCTCCTTATCTCCCTGGATGTTGCTTTTTTTTCCTCCCCCAGAAAAAAAATCCTTATGTGGCCAGTACAAAGAGAATTGTTTATGCTTTTCTGAGTGAATGCCAAGAAGAAAAGAACCAGAAAACAAAGACTAAAGCCTCCTTGAATTTGCTACTTTAATTTTCTGACAGTCTGTCACACTGAAGCAGAAAAATCTTAAAAATTCAGTTTATATATTTCCTTTAAAACTATTTGGGAAGCTGAGTGTGCACCAGCCTTTGAAGAGACTATAATCTAGGTTGAAAGCATAAGAGGAGGCATATTAGAAACTTTTTTCTTCCTTTTGTTTTCTCTTCAAAATTGAATGGGACAAATCATCACAGTTCTGTTCTCTCAAAAGCCATTGAACATCTGCCACCAGATAAGGATTGTCAGCCTTTGTGCCTCTGTCTGCAGCACTTGTGCACAGTAATCACTGCTCTTCCCTGACAGTTGCTGTTCATAAGAGGATGTGAACTCAGGTTCCCCCGTCTCTTTTGTCCATCCCCTATCATCCACCCTCCCTAGCTTCGTTCCCCCTGCTGTCTTTCATAGATCCTGCTTTTTTCAAGACTTTTTTTTTTTTTGGTCTTGACAAAAAAAAGTGGAGTTTTTTTTTAAAAAGTTTCTTCCAGTGTTGCCTTCATTTTTGGGTCTTTTGCTTTCACATGGAAATGAGGTTTATACCGTCAGCAGTTACTTGTCTCTGTCAGGTTTCAAAACTTCTGTCGGGTTTCAAAATTTCTCAGCTGTTTATTAATTATAGCTAAAGGAGGTGAACAGGTGTTCTAAAAACAAACATAAACCCATGCTTTCATTTTGGCTGAGTAACACACAATTGTTCACCATCCCATGAGCGTGCTTGTAGCTCCAACTATATATTATATGTTATATATATATATTATCTATATTATATATATACTATATATTATATGTAATGTTAAAGATGTGCATGTTGATTTGTGTGTTTGTGGTACAGATATGGACCACACCATTGCTGTCCTGCATCAAGTATTATAAACAAGTAGCCAAATAATAAAAATATTTATGGCAAAAGTTATGCAAAGTAGATGTTTGAGGTGCAATGAGTCTTATTGGGCCAAGGAGCCATTGCTTAATCATGTTCTCTGCACACCAAAACATGAGGGCTGAAAAACTCAGCAAAAAAAGGAGACTTGGTGGTGTCTATCATTCCCCAAAAGATTCCTCTTGGAAATGTTGCTTCCTGGAATGAATTTGCAATAAGGCAAATAATTTAGATATCTAGAGCAAGCCTGCTAAAGATACAAGGTACAAATATTAAAGTTCTCTGCTACTTCTGTGTTTAATCAAAACACGTTAATATAAAATATGCATTCCAATCCCAGTCATTTCATATTGTATATATATGTATTGGTAAAATAAATACAGGTCTAGTATTGTTTAATAAAAGAATAACAAAATGATTCCTGACATAATCACCTTTAAGCTTATCCCTGACCTCATATATTTTAATTATGTATAAGAGCTAGCAGATCTCCTGTGCAACAAGGAGCCCTTCATTACCTGTAATTCCCATTTTATAACTTTTTTGTTTGATCTGTTCCAGGATTCATTCTGAAGAAATTCAACAGAATAAATTATCATTCTCCCCAACCATTTGACTGTAGCTTTGAATATATAATGTATCCACCCATGTATATTATTTATGAAAGATTGATTATTCTTTCATCTCAATATCCCTTTTATGTCAAGAGAATTTCAGATTTAACACTTTCCTTCCCAGACATGAAGAATTACTGTCCAAGTGTGGTGCTGCATCCCACATGGGCACATCAAAGCTCACTGAAAGCTCATCTGGGTATGTCAGCAGGAGCTGCAGTTACATTTTTAACTCACAGGCTGCTAAAGATAACTCAAGGGGGTGGGAAGGGAAACAGGTGAATGGACTTTATCATCCATGCCCTGAATGGTGAAACATCCTCTTTTAAAGCTGGATCAACATGGAATTTTAAATTAAACTTCTGGCTCTGATTTATTGCTTTGCTGCACCGGTGTTTGACCAGTAAGTGAAGTAGTAGTGAGCTAAAACTGCCAAGAAAATCTAGAAAAATGGGGTTAAATATGAACTGAAGGTACATAGTTGGAAGCCATTTGTGTTTCAGTGGATTTGCTGTGTTTGTGTAAATAGAATGAAAATAAATAAAACAGTATGTTTTTGTTGGGAAAAATGCTGCATTTGCTTTTACCTCCAGGTTTTTTGGTAAACCTGGGAGCTGTGTGTTTCTCAAGGACAGATGGCTTCATTACCACTTCCCCTGCACTGCTGTCAGTGACAAATCCCACAGCACACAGGGTAAGATGGTGTCTCCTCATCAAACAGTGGGGAGAACTTCTGTCTGGGGAATGCATTTTCCTTCCTGAGACTGTTCTCTCAGGATGGTCTCACAGAAAAGGGTGAATTAAATATGTTTTTTACTGGTACAGCTTTTCCAAGGTGTGCAGTCTGGATCAGGTGTCAGTTCCTTTCTCAAAGAGGACTGTACCAGTTACTGATTAGGGATGGATGTAAGGAATTCAAACTTTGGATTGTTGAGAAATCCAGGAGCACTCTTTGGCTATTATTTATATTTTTCCATCAACCAGAAAAATCTTCACTGTGTCTCCAAACTGTTCAAAGTCCTTTCTTCTGTCCACCCTGTAGCTGTTTTCCTATTTGGATTAGCTCCTGCAATTTCTTTATGGAGAAGCAGATCCTAAGCAAAACCACCTTGGTGACAGTGAGATGAGTTACATGAAGAATATGGATGGGTATTTGGGTCATCTAATGCCCCTGGTGTCAGGTACAATTATTTGTGAAGTTTGGGGTTTTTACAGGTACATTTCACACAATTTATCTCCAAGTTGTCAAGCTTGTCTGGAAAATGGATGGTCAAGGAATAGTTAATCTTGTAACTCTGGGGTTAAGGTCAAGGGTATTGTTCACACCACCGCTGCTGCTTCTTAAAGTTTATCTGTTCATTCTGTCTCTTCATAGGTGTTCTGTCATGTAATCTTTGCAAAACATGCAGCTATTTTAATTTTTGATGACTTTTCTGGTGCTCAGTTATCTTCACTCCTTTTTAATCTTTTCTTTCCAATAAAGTTAAATGGTTTTGCTTGAAATTTTTGTAGAAATTCTGTTTCCCTGTCCATGCTAGGGGAGTTGGAACTAGGTGATCTTTAAGCTCCCTTCCAAACCAACCCATTTTATGATTCAGTTGTTCAGCAAAATAACTGGATTTTTGATCTAAACCCAATGAGAAAAAAGATGAAATATGGGTCGCTGAAATTGAGTTTTAAAATACGAAATTATAAAAGTTGTAAGGAGATATATTTTGCAAATGGTGGATTAATACTATGATTCAAAGACGTGGAATCAAAATCATTTCATGTTATGCATTTTGAGGAGGGAGGAGATTCTTTTGGTCAGAATAACTCTTGATAGAAAGATGAAAGGCTGCTCCAGGTTTTGGTTAAAAATGAATCAAAGTTTCACCTAAACTTGGGTTTGCATTTTGTGATAAAAATATGTTTTCAGGTTGTCCAATAAGGTTATCTTTTGAAATGTGTTGCCTAAGGAATAAGTAGAGTAGAAATTATTCAGTCATCACCCTGTCAAGGACTGCATGATTCCCACTGGCATTTGGGAAGATGATGTGCAAACCAAGGCCCTAATTCTGTAGAGCTATCACATTCTCCAGTTTATGCACAAAACCAGCCAGCAACTTCCATGGGACTGCAGTGGATGTAAACTGTGTTTGCTGGCTGCTTTCCTGCAAGATGCTGTAGGAAAATTCACTCCCATAAAAGCTCCCTGGATGTCTTAACTTTTGTTGGTTCTAAGACCCATATCCTTATCAATGAAAAGGTAGGGCTGTACAGTTTGGGAGTCTGAGTGCTCCCCTGGAGTTCAAAGGAACAGGTTTGCTTTCCAAACCTGCCAAATATTTGTTGGTGGGAAACTGTTCCTCAGTTTCTTCATCTTTAAAACTACTCTTAACCTCTCCTGCACAAAACCAGAGAGCATCAGCTGCCATGAGTATTGGTTTGTCACTGGTTTTCTGCAGAAATAACTCAAGAACATCTGGAATATTAATAACTTATGTCACAGGGAATGCAGCAGTATCGCACTGCAAGGGTGTGCATTTATCTTTCATAGCTGAATTAAACCAGATTTTGTAGCACAGGGGAATTTCTTGTCCACCAGTAAGATTGAGTTGGCTCTGACTTTGTGTAGCTCTGGTAGCAGAAAACTTAAAATCTTTTTTATTTTTGGTATTTCATATCCCTTGGTCTCCTTGTTCTACCAGGCTAGAAAGCTTTCTCCCATATGTGTGTCCATTCATCTAATTTCATTTGCTTGGATTTTTGGTTGGTTTTTGGTGGGTTCTTTCTGAGAGAACACAGGGTGAGGGAAGAGATGGAGTAGTTTGAGGGAGGGTAAGGTTTTTATCCCATGGAAATTCTTACCTTCTTTTCTAAGAACAACAAAATTCCTCTTTCTGTGTAATGCAGTTCTGAGCTTATTTGAGGAAATTTTTTTACAGTGGGAGCTAAGGGAAGGTGCTGGGCTCCCTTCATCAGTAGTGCCTCTGTGTGACTTAATCTGAGTCACTGGAGTCCCACTCTGCTGAAGTGGCTCGTGGCTGGAGGCTGTTCTTGCTCCATCACAGAGAGATTCTGAGTCGCAGCGTTTGACAGCGCTGGCTGGGGATCTTGTCTTCCACAAACAGTTGATGCTCAGACACAGCTTTTCCATGGCTGTGCTGTTCCCATCTGTTACCATGGCATTGTTCCTGCTCAAGGTGAAATGCCAGCTCTAATAGGGCAGAAGTGCCAAGGAAAGATTAGTTTGGATAGGAGGACTCATTTCTGCTCTAAGAGCCCTGTCTTGTGCAAGAATTCCCCCCTCCAGAGCTGTGTCATGCAGGAGCCAGGCTTTTTCCTATTTGCTGTTGCTTGTCTCCCTCTGAGTTACCTCCTCCTCCTGAAGGCTGCTCTCCCAAACACTCCCGAAGTCAAGGCTGGCCCCAGGCCTCAGTCTGCCTCCATCAGCACCCCCAGCTGACCAGCAGGCTGTGCCTAATTTGGCTTCAGTGAATGATTTCTTGTATTTTAAGAACTAGCCAAGAATGTTGTGGTTGGTTAGGATATCCCATCCTGTTAGTTCTTTGTGTATTATTATTTCTCTCACTACATGATCATTGTCCTATTTCTTAAATAAACATTGCACTACTGTGCATTTAGTGACTCGAAGAGTAACTTTGTAAGCATCTCTGTAAGTAAAAGGCTTCTTTTTGTATTTATAAATTGATGTCATTGTTCTAAGGTCCTTAAGCCATTCTAATTGATCCTGGAACTCTTAAGGTTAGAAGTTCCCTTCTTTCAAAGATATCCATTTTAATAATTTATCTGTTACTCTTTTTAATATACATTTCGTTTTGAACTTCTCTTTTGGGGAAAAAGGTGGTTAATAATGAGAAATAATGTATTTGCAGTCTCAGGTTCCTTTATCTGCTGGTTGTTTGGGGATTTTTTCTGAAGTACTTTCTATTCTATTCTATCCATCCTTTTTGAGAAAAGCATGAAGAATTTGTAATTTTGGACCCACTTAAACTAAAGCTTGTCAGCATGGTATTTTAGATAGCCACACTAAAGTTGTGTACCTAAAGTTTTAAGGTAGATTTTCTCTGTATCTGGATATATTCTGAAGCTGTTGGAAGCTTTTCTGCAGTTGTCATAGCCCTCGTGCAGCCTTCTGTAGCGTTTTAAGTATGAACACGAGACTGGAAAATCAGCGAGGTTGGAGTCATTTTATAAAAGGATAGAAGAAAAGGTTGGCTGGAGAAATTGCTATAAACAAAGTGAATTGTTCATTGCAGAAGGAAAATGAACTTGCTCTATGGAAGATTAACTGTCGATTAACTGCAGACCAGGAAGGGAGAGCAGACATTTGCTCAGGATATATTAATTTGCAGTAGCTCAGTATCTCTGCCTCCCACTCAGTTAACGTCACTCTGTCTCTTTATTTTATTCTTCTCCAGAGATTTTTTAATTACCTTTTCTTTATTCTCTCAGTTCAAAATTAATGATGGAGTAATTATTAGTTGTAAATCAGAATGCCTGAAGATGAAGAGACCAGCACTAGAACTTGGGACTGAAGCAAACCAAAAGCTTCATTGCTTTCCCACATTCCTGGAGGTTTCTGGTTGAGTGAGTTCTTAGTCTCAGGAACACGTTTTTGCATAGATTTTGTTTCTACATCATGGGATTAGCTAAGCAAACTGTAACAGACCAAGTATCTTAGCTGAGAGACCAGATCACAGAGTGCAATGTTCTACCATGAACCTTTCTGGATGTGAAAGGAAACAGCTCCCCGGGCATGTCTGCCTGGGGGGACTTGAAGCAGGTGCTGGCCCTGAGTTTGGTGGACAATTTTTCTAAACTGTCTCAGGAGCGCTGAGAAAGTGGGACTCAGCTGAAATAAATGGGCAGGATGGAGTTGCTGGTTTTGTCAGACACAGAGGCAAGGGCAGATCTCAGCTCTGTGCCTCATCTGCCTTTCGTGTTTTTGCACAGTATTATCTGTGTGCAATGTACAGCAGCCTGAGCCAATATCTGATGTGTTGTGAAGCTAGATGAAGGAAGCTTATTTAACTCCAGAAAGCAGAACCTTTAAGTGCCACTTAACACATAGGGATAAGTAATGAGTTGAGGAGAGATTTGGGGAAGCTGCACTGCATAGATTTGTTCTGAGGTCTGAGCTGTGCACGAGCTCCCTGACAGGTGTCTCCTCTGCTGGGCTTTGTTGTCAGGTGCCAGGCAGGAATTTGTGTGTGCCACACACACACTCACCCAGAAATAACTGATGTGTTTGCTGGGAGGAATCATGAATGATCCACAAAACATGGAATAGCAGCTGCTGCATGGCTTCCATAAAACTCCTCAGAATGGGGCACCACGTGCTCAGAGAAGTGCTGGTGCCCTTCCAGCAGCAGAACCAATGCCTTGTGTCATTTGCTGTTGATTTTTATGCAAACTTTGACATTACAGTGGGTTTTATGCTAATTTTTATAACTTTGTCATAATAATTTATTATAATTTAATGAATTGTCGGAACTGTTAATTTCAAGTAAGGAAAGAATGGCTCACACAACATCTTCTGAGCACTGCCTGCACTGCAGAGTGTAATAAGTAACAGGTTTTAAACTTGTACAAGTCACATCAGCTTTCATTTGCAAATTATCCATTAAATAATACCAAAATAAGAGATTTCAATTAATTGCTCTTGTGCTGTGCATCTCAAATGCTTTCTGTGGAGGTTTTGTTATTTGGGCAGCTGAAATACCTGGCAAAGATGGGGGGAAGAATCAACTGGCAAACCTACAGATGCAGCAGCAAGAAATTATTTCAAAGTGGCGCATCTTGCATTTAAAACTGCTCAAAATTCAGGTTACCTGCAGAAAAAAATCCAACCTATTGCCATTCATGGAGAAATTATAAATTACAAATGAGTTGGAATATTATGCTCCAGCCATCTAAATGTAGAGTTCCTATACTAGCAGGAATGCTGGAATAGCATTTTATTTTCCACAGTGATGAAACTGGCAAATTCAACACTTAATCTAGTTTCTGGGAGAGTTTTTTTCCTCTATTGCAATTGTAAAAATTGTATTTTCATTTATTCTATCAGAATTTAGTTGCTGGTGGTTAACAATTATGTGACAATGTAGTAACCTTAACAGAAATTTCAGTATATATATTTGAGATGAAAACATTAATATAGTGAAAAATGTATCATAAATTATTAAGCAATAATAAATGAAAACCAGAATGAATAACTGAAAGACTTCTGAGTCAAGGTGATGCTTGCAATAAATATTTTCACTGAAATACTTCTCCCTGGCTTAGTAGGATGTGAAAAATCTGCTACATAAGAGCAGAGCATTTAGAGCATTGAATATCTGAAGCTGGAATTCTAATAACAAATTGGATTAAAAGAATGGGCCACACTGGAGTCCCTCTGTGAGTCTGGTGGGATCTTTCCCAGCAGGCATTTAACAGCACATCCTGTCCTAAAACATTTGAAGATCTTTGAAGGAAATAAATTTATTATGATGCATTTTATCATAGTTTAACATTCACCTCCCTAAGTATCTCCTCCAAACTGGTATGGCTGCTAAACTTTAGATTCCAAAGCACTCCCAGAATATTTAGAACAGCTGTAGAATATCAGCAAACCTGGAGTATCATTTCCATCTAATGACATTTGTGCTGTATATGTGAATCAAAAAGTCAAACAACATATTTCATTTTCATCACAACATGATTTTTGTGTCTGACATTAATACAGGGTCAAATAAACATCGCATGGGAAGGAAATAAATCCAAATTTGAAGTCTGAAAGGGCAGTCATATTTCTTGAATGTTCTGAATGTCAGCTTTCTGATAGGAAACAAATACAATGGCAAGGAGCAGGGACATTTGGAGCTGTCTTTTGTATTCACATCCAAGTTTAATTTCTTTGAATCCTTGGTGTTTCCCGTGCAGCAGTATCTTACAGCATTTCTCTTAAACTTCAGCAAATGAAAAGCTTTGAAAGGTCAGACATTCTTTGCCATATCAAATAAAATAAAGCTAAGTTAATAGGTATTATTTAATGGAACAGAAAATGATGTCTCACACAGATGTGTTGTTAAAGACGAACTTCTCTTAGAGTTTTGCTACCGGAGAGAGTGTCATAGATTTTAAGTTCTTCTAAAAAAAATTATACTCTGTGTCCTAATAATAAATACGATGATTTTTTTAAAATCCTGAGCTCTATTGTGCCCTGTGGTTATAATGGCAAGTTATCATTCGGGGACAGACAGATTAATACAATCGTCCTCTGACCCACATGTCCTGAAAAATGAAATCTAATGTCAAAAATAAGAACAGTAAATTAATATTTAATTCAATTGCTGAGAATAGGCAATATTCTCTCACTTAGTAATGTTAGAGTTTTGTTTGATTTTATTTAGTCTGTACGGTAAGAATAAGTAAAGATGAACTTCAGTCTAAGATAACCCCAAAAGATTTTGGTTTAGGATTTTCTTAAGGGTGTCCACAGTTATTTCTGATAAAAAGCTGAGACTGTCATTCTTCCTTGACAAAATGGGTCATAATCAGCAAATTTAGCTGCCGTTCTCTATAGAGTTACCTTATAATGGCCTGAATTTTCTATACCTAGGGATGAACTGTAATGAAATTCTATTTTATTATTTTTTTAACTTGTTTCCTTGCTCCTAATATGTTTAGGGCATATTTTTCTGTGTACTGAGTAGCAGATTTCTTTGAAATAATCCTCCTAGACTGAACTAACATGTATTATAAGTGTCTGCTGTGAACAAATAAATAAGAGACAAGTTATCAAGAGGAAAAGTAAGGAAAGCTTGTGAGCAGTTCAGAAGACAGGGCCCTGTTCTGGCACTGTCTCCAGTCCTCTCACTACTCCCAGGTTAGGTGTTAACAAGGCACTGCTGTTGCCAAGGTTCAAACTTCACCCTTATTCAGCACACGTTAATTGACTGACCATTCGAACCTGGCAGTACTTCAGTGGCCGATTCCTAAATTTGCAGACAAATTGGTCCTTTTCAGGGAGCAGTGCTGGCAGCCCCAGTGCACTGTGAGGAGCCTTGTCCTGCTTGGACCTTAGGGGAACAAAGAATAAGGGTTTGGAGGTTGTTAATTTTTAGATTTAGCATTAAGGAATTATTCTTTTTTGAAGGTGTTTCCTACCTCTGAAAGGTAATTCATCAGATGTGGAATCATCTATTCCCATTTTTTTTTTTCAATTTTTTTAAAATAAGGTAGAATTCCTATAGGACCAACTTGCCTTTGCAATTCCTTTTCCTAATTAAACAATCAGTTCTTTTAATTGTTTTCATTGTTCTGAAAGCAGAGAAACAACTATGAGTGGAAAGAAATCTTCACAAGCCCTAGTTATTTTTTTAAATAAAGACCTAGATAGCAGGGATTTACTCTCATCCTCTTTCATTATTGCCTGTGAAATGAGGTGAGAATATATAATCCTCATACTTCTACCAGTGGCTCAGTCAGGACACTGTGCAAGAACCAATTGTTACAGTAATTGAATTTCAGTAAAATTTATGAATCCTCTTCAATAATGTCAAGTTTATTGAAATCTAAAAATAAAGAAACAGAACACTAGTCTGAACTATGACTTAAGAAAATTGTAATATATGCAACTTGGAGCACCATTATTAATAAAGAAAACATAATGCACTTCACAGGAAATTAGTTTTCTAACTATTTGTGCTATTGTGAAATGTTACTGCGTGTAATCATTTGCAAGGAATAGTTCCCAAAATTTATCTTCAATGCACTATCCAAAACATTAAATGGAGATCAGTGGAGATTTCCACAGCACCAAGGTGGCAATAAACAAGGCAAACTCAAGATAGAACATGAAAACCTTTCTATCATAATCTTCTGGTGAGGGGCTGGACAGGTCACTGTGCTCAATATGAGCAATTTGAACGTGCAGAAGTACAGAGGGCTTTACATGGGGACGATGATGGTTATGATTATTTCTGTTATTATTACCTGGTGTGTGTGGATTTGCAATGTAGGAAGACTCAATCATGACTTGCACGTCGCTGTTCTGTTGAGCCAGAGTCTTACAGTGGCAGGTCCAGATCATAAGGGACAAAAACTCTTTTTGGAGGTGGTTGTTATGGTCCTGAAATCGGTCTCCAGTTGAAGGCTTCATCCAAAATGACTCATTTGTGAACCACTCAGATTCAAGTTGCCCACACAAAAACCTCAATGCTCTTGTGTGCACATTGTGCCTGGAGGACAGAGCACATCCTCATTAATACAGCAGTGTCACCTAGGACTGGATTGATGGAAATGATTTACAGAGGATTAGGAAATCTTGTTCTGTTTTACCAATAAACAGTGTTACATTATCACATTTCAATAGCTAATTCTATCGCTGGGCCTTTTCTCTCGAAAATTAACATGATTTTCAGAGGGAAAATAATTACATGTCATTCATAATCCATTAACAAGATAAAAATAAAATTGGGTGCCTATTTTCAGAGGGAGAAGTCTAGAGTATCTACACTTCCCTCATGTGGCATGTTGGTGTAAAGGCTTCTAAGAAACATATTAATCAACTAAAATCTGGTACTACATATTCCTTTATTGGAATAGAATTGTTTAGGAGCATCAGAATTAAACTATAAGAGAAGGAGCTTCATTTGAAGACCATTGTCTGTATTAATGCTGGTGAATACTGGAGGAGTTAAATACAGAGTTACAGGAAAAGCACATGAACATGGACATTGATTATTATTTTTTGCAATACAAGCAAATAAACACCAAAACACACAAGCAAAACCACTGAAGTTTGCCCCTCACACAGAGATTTTTATCAGTACATCTCATACAGAAAATATCATCATATTTTACAGACCAGAAGCTGAAGCTGTGTAAAGGCAAATACTGCTGGTATTTAGGCAGGGACAGTTTAACCCTGTTTTGAGACTTTACTGCCAGTCTGTTCCCCAACCAAGCAACTTTGCTGTCCCTGCAGCAGAACCTGATACTCCTGAAGAGACTGCACAAGGTGATAGGAATTTTTTGTAAAGGACAATTCAGTTCCTTTCTTTCTTTTTTTCAAGTTTTTGTTTTCCAGCTCCCAAACACTTTAGGATACAAGAGGTTTTTTTTAATTTTTTTTTTTTTAACTCTAAATTGGACAGGCAAACTTAATGATTTTTCAGATGCATTTGTTGCTTTTAAGTAGCACTTGCCAGAGAGCCATTAGAGCCATGATTAATTCCTTCTGTCACAGCAAAAAAAAAAAAGAGAAAATCAGCCATGAAAAAGCTGCAAGGCTTTTAAGTATGAATAATTTGCTGATGGTCTAGGAAGGGATTACAGTGCTGGATACACATCTCTATAAATATTAAAACAGATTTTTTTAAGGAAACTCTACTTCAGAACATGCTTATAACAGCTGAAATAGCTATAGAATTGTGTTTTTCTTCTATCCTCTGTCAACTTTTCAAGAATTTGATGTTTCTGAAGCCATCATGCCGAGATATTTAAATCAATCTAACCTACTTTAATTTTAATCTTCAGAAATCAGTCAGACTTCATTTGGTGTCTGACTTTGTGGTGAAATATTTATGTAACTGGGTTGTTGTTCAATGCTCCATTTCAGCTGAAGTGCTGAGCTTGTTGGAGATCTGAGTTCTGCTCCCCCAGGGGTTGTAGAGAAGAGTCCTAGTCTGAGTGTACCATCAAATCTTTTGGGTTTCCTCTCTGAAGGCCTGACCCACTGAAGCTGGTGCAAACATTACCACTGACAGCAGCAGACTTTGTTCCTTCCAGGCTTATACCATGCAGCATTTACTGTCAGGTTGTAAATATAGCATTATAGAAGCAAAGATAGGAATTTGGCAGAATTTTCTTGCACAGAGATGGAATCTGTGATAGCAGGGATGCAAGAGTTACAAAGTAGGAGAGGAACCGTCAGTATTGCTGTTTAGATGATAGTGTGTGTCACAAAGCAGAACGAATGTCTGGGTATATAACGTGGGCAGGCGTTAACTTCCACCACAAGATATCAAATTACAGCCTGTGTTCCGGGGATATTTTGCTCTAATATTGAAATGCTTTGCTTTCATAGCTTAAGGTGCTGAAATTTTACTTCCGTCTCCTTCAAAACTGTGATTTGTGCTTGAACAATAATGCAAGACTTAATGTGTGAATAGTTCTTGGTTTGGAGTTTGGCTAGGGCTGTGAATAGTTGTGAGGCATGGAACAGAGGCAGGAGAACTGTCATTATTGCTGGATGGGGCTGTAATTGCACAGATTTCTGCACACTGAAATAGGTTGTTGTCTCTTGCAGCCAGTTTTGAGGTCTGGTAGGAATATAAACAGCTTTTAACTGCAGCTATGTGGCCCAAAGCTGGGTCTGTGGTAGCTGCTGTTTCTCGACAATGTGACAAACAGTTTTTGAATCATTTACCCATTTTTCTCACCTGTCTCTCTTGGAAATCAGTTTTCTTTTCAGGCAAAGTTATTGGTAAAAATAGGGTATTTTATCCTACTGCCTACAACTTTACAGCACCATATGGATCATTAAGGCCTACAAATGCTTAAAGTAGAGCTCATGAGGAGAGTGCGAGTCAACATCCACACTCGCTGAATAGACATTACTCCTGGAATATTGTCATTCTGGGGATTAGCTTGTGAAAAACAGAACTTTACAATGAAAGAACTAATAAAGAGCCAGCAATCAACTGCAAGCCAACACAGATGTGCTCACTTGATAAGAGTGGGTCTATTTAAAAGACAAATTCTAATAGTTCATTATAGAGAAGAAAAAACCCACAATGACATGACAGTATCTGATGAAGTTTTCCATTTCACTGCAACTCCCAAACTGAATAAATCAGCATGATTGCAAACTCATCTTCTTGTGCCTTATAGGCTGTGGCACGCTGGGATCTACCCTGCTGTAGGCGGGGTTTGCTGTGAAATTTTTGTTTCTAACGCAGCTGTTGGCAAGAGGTTGCTGTGCAGATTCCAGGTATCCAGCATCCCTTCTGTTTCTTGGCCATTTTCACGTTTCTTGCTGACTTCCCAACATCTCTGATGATTCTGTTTCCTGGGCTTTTCCTAGTACAAGGCATACAGCCGTGGTCTAACCAGTGTGGAGTGATTTTGTGTTATTTCTTCTCTCTTAGTCCTTCAAGGTCTCTGACTTTTGCTGAGTGTTCTGTGTTCCACAGAACCCAGTGCTCCACATAAACCCAGTGCCAGTGTGATCCAGGCAAACACTTCCTTTATCTGTACCTATAACCTGTCGTGGTGTCCCGCAGTGGTAGGGAGGAGAAGAGTGATCCAGCAGGCAGGAATTGTGCAACAAGATTGATTTATTTAATTATTTTACAACTCCTTTACAGACTTTTTTCTTCATAGTCTAATTGGTCAAAGGATCAGCCACCCCTTGGGGTGATTGGCTAAAATCCTAAAACATCCATTGTCAAAATGTTGTTCTACTGTGCTATAAACAAAAATCTGCAAGGTCGCAGGTGTTCATAGTTTTTAGAACTCTGCTAATATCTTCTGTGAGAGAGAAAAGTCTCTCACGGGACTGGAAAGAAGCAAGAAAAATTCTTGCTAGCAGCATATTTGTATCCACAATAACCATCCTCTTTAACCAGTTAATCTCTGGGTCCGTGTATTAAGCTTTGTGATTTTGTGTGTACTTAGCGACTGGAAGCACATGAATTCAGCATGCCCTAATACAATAACACATAATTCTAACCAAAATTTAGTAGGACTTAGATATTGGATTTGTTAATTATGTTGTTTACATGACATTCAAAAGAACCAAATCCTGGCTAGTTAAGGCAGAGCATGCAGAATAACCTGTTAATTTGGACTATTTAATAGAAACAACTCAGTCTCTGAGCGAGAAAGGAAATGTAATTACCATTGTGTTGCTAAAACCAGACATTGAGGTAAAAGCATGGCAAGCAGGTCAACATTTTCAATTTTAGAATATTAAAAAATGCAGAATTGTAGCTGTTAGCCCTAAAATTTCGGTTGGGTTTTAACTACCTTGTCAGTCTGATCTGCAGTGCACTGAATTTAATAGAATTGTTCCATGAATTTTGATGGTACCTCGATTGAGTTCTACCAGTGCATGGTACAGTCAGTAGGCAACAATTTGCAGGTACATTTGTCACAGGATGCTGAAAGCTGTGAGTGCTTAGTGACTGCACCTCTCCCCCTCCCAGAGAATATTCCTGGGTAACTCCTTCGAGCCAACAGAAAAAACTTTGGCAGAAGCTTTCTGAGGCTTTCAGCTAAAATTATAGGAGTGAAAGACTTTGAATAAATTACCCACATATATAATTCATGCTCAAAATACAGTTTGTTCATTCCATCTCCACCCTCTGTACACAATCTCAGTACATAATATACAGTGCCTTCAAAAAGTGGAAAATTGACTTGATAAGCAGGTGTACCACAGATGAAGTCTGTTATGAGTCTTCAGTTCTGTGTGTCAAACACCTTAATCATGATTCATGACATTTGAGAACCTATAGTTAGGTATTATCATAATCAGGTACAATTGTATCATAGATCTATGTACAAATTACATTAGATAATTGTTTTGAAATCACATCTGATGATGAGAAACAGCATTCTGGAAAATACTTCTAACACAGCTCAGGTTACAGTCCTTGCAGCTCCCTAATCAATAACAAGGTTTTCCAGCACCTAAAGAAAACCTTTTACCTGAGAATGTGGAGGCCACACAGGCCTGATGGACTTGGAGCTGACCCATAAAAACAGCCCTTAATTCTTCTGTAAACAGGACAGATTATTTTATTTCATCTTTTCAACTATAGAATTTTTTGATAAAAAATTCACCAAGATAAGGGAGAGCACAGGGGTACCCCAGTACAGATCAGGCTTCTGGGCTGAGGCCTTAGTGACTCTGTGATATGCATCATTCCTTAAAGCAGCTACAAATTACTGGGATAATTTCTGACTTCTAAATATGTCTGGGGTAATGTTGCACTTTTGGAATGTAGTTTGTGATCAGTTTTCTTATTTTCTCCATCTGCATACTCATTTCCTGGCTACAAAACTGTGATTTGGGAACATCCCCTAAAGCTTTTTTAAATGAATCCCAATTATGATTCAGGTTTTAAACTCCTGCCCCCACTTTCTCATGAACACTTTTTGTTTGTCTGCTTTGACAGGGTGTGTTGTGTACACACACAGAAGTTTTCTGCTAAGGACATGGGGCTTTCTTTACTTTTTCTTTCCATCAGGTTGTTAATGGAGAATGTTTTTTCACAAGCCAAGTAGATTTTTTTTATGGGACTTTTCTAGAGTAATTACTATTGTGAGGGGCTTTCATTGTGCAATTAAGACAAACGTTCTGCCACGTTTGTTAATTACTGGAACACTGAAAACACCAAACAAAACAAAACACTACGTCTTGAAAATAATTGAAGAATCACTTAAGCCAGAGCACCCTGCATTGGAAAATGTAAGGTACAAAAAGCAGGCTGAATATCTGCCATCAATGTGACAGCCTTCTATTAAAAAACACACCAAAGAGAAGGTATTATAGGTGCTGCCTACCTCCAAATACATCCTGCTTCTGAAAAATGCTACTTCTCAGTAAAAGTTAATGAGGTTTCTAATCACAACTGTATCATTAAGAGATGTAGTTTCTGTGATGAGGTGGCTCAGCTACATGGACCTCTCTTTCACATACTTCCTATTTTCCCCAAAGCTGATGTCCTAATACTGAGTTCACCCTCCATCTTCCAACCTCAAACAAGACTATTTAGCATCTTCATTTTTCTCAGCAAAAGCCAGAACGTGAGGAGGTGAGTTGCCTCTCCCCACTCCAGCAGGTTTGTGAAGCCATAAAAAGCTTATGGGTGCCAAATTTCAAGTTCCTAAAGCTGATGGTCATTTCTCACTGCCAGATATTCCAGTGTTCACACCAGAGTGATTATCAAATTTACAGGCACCATCAAATCAGCTTTTCTCACATGATTGCTGGGGCGATTTTCAGTCCTTTTGCCATCTTTTGTCCATGCAGCTCATCACAGTGTCTGTGCAGGACTTAATGTTGGATGTATTCACCATCACAAACCCCTAGTGAGGCAGGGGAGCAGCGCTGAATGCAGTGCAGAGGTAACTGAGGAACAAAAAACCTACACTGGAACAAAGGTGGAATTCTGAGGTCTCAGAGCTCTCACCCCAACCACTGGATCAACCCGTGGAGCCTGAGGCTCTACTGCTGAGATTTTAATCATAGAAACTGTTTCAGTTAATTGGAAGCTGGGTTTCTCTCTCAGGTCTCAGACAGAAGAGACAGTGAAAAGGTATTTCTTTGTGAGCAGAAATCCTTTACAAGCTTTTCTCTCTACTGTTCTTCTCTCCTTGCTCCTCATTAGCTGCATTAGGCATCGTAATCCCATTATGGAAATGAGTTGGTGAACTAGGAGACATCCTCCCCAAATACCATCTTCTTTAGAGAGCTAGAGAAGGAAAGACATCATCTTAAACCCATTTCCAGCCAATCAGAATGGGAATGTGACCAAAGTCATACATAATTAGGGACTTAGAACTGAAACCATAGTGTTTGAAAAATCCATTTTCAGGCTTTAGGAATAATTCTTCCCTGATGATTCCCACTTTTCAAGGCTTGTTTGGCTGATAACAATGAGAAAATTCACTCTTGTGCTGCATAATGCAGTGCCAAAGTATACAGCACATCCAAAAAAATTCATCTCAGTGCTGAAATCATCTGTCAAATGCCATAACATCTGTCTTACACAGCTGAACAAATTTGCCAATCTTTTAGTAGAATATGATAATGGTTATGAATGCATTGACAAGGTGACATGAGCTCCCACAGCAAGCAATACTTCAGAAAGGGGTTTTCTTCCTAAAACAAAGTAAGAGATCACAATCAACCCTGTGGAAAAATTGCTGCACAGAAATTGAGGGAGATTCGGGATGACCCTCTGTCGCACATCCTTCACCATGTAATGGTTGATGCTGTGGCAAACAGCCTGCCTGGGGAGCTGTGTGTTTCCGTGTCTGCTGTGGACCCACACTGCCCTAATGAAGATTTTATTGTAGACAAGGTTACATTGTGGAACTTGAAATCAGGAATTTTATATTCCTCCTGGGCTGAAATAAAGAATGTCCAGATAAAAGCCTTGCTTGTTGGAAAGTGCTGATGTTTTGGTTTCCAAGCAAAATAAAACAGAGTGCTTCAATCTTACCCAATTTCTTACTGAGAAAAAATTCCCATTGCAGCTTCCCCAATACAGCCTGCATGGCAATCCTGTCATGCACATGTTTGACTTCACCAGGCACCAATGCCTGCCTTGTACAAATGAGGAACACTTGGAGCACTGTCCCATTGCAGAGCACAATGACCTTCAGTGCAGGTGAATTTGGACAAGTGTAAGAAAAGAGAAGGTGACTTGCTAATGCAGGAGGATTAAAACCTTGTCATGGCCTGAGCTACTTTCTTCCATAGATTATTCTGGGGTCCTGCTTAGAATTTGTGCTGCAAAGTAAATAATTCTTTAACCATTGAAGATTTTTTCCTACCTGAAAATGCCTCCTTCTCAGGGTCTGGTATAGCCTTTAAAATGGGAATAAACTAGGAAGGAATTTTGAAACATATTGATAGGATTGATTCTCCAGCTGCATTACATTGGGATTACTGAGTGGATGAATTTGATTCTAATTAAGGTGTGGGATCTGTTTGTGGTAAGGATTTAAACTTCTCAAATTTAGTTACCATTTCATTAGCATAAGATCTTTACCAAAAAGGGTAAATCAGATCAACAGTTTTATCACAGATGACACTACCTAGACATACTACTATTGCAGTAGTTTGATTTATTAAGTTTTTCTGCCAATCCATAATTTTTGTATATGGGAACTGCTCATTTGCACATCATTGAAATAAGTGACTGTTAGATAAGAGACAACTTGAGACCCACTTTCATTTGCATTTAGCAAGTCAAGCTGATGTTTTTCACATCATTTATTAAATGAGTTTCAGAAAGATACACACATTTTAATATCCCAGGAAAATACTTGTGATTCATCTTGTCTTTCTGTTCTCACAGGTTCCATAGAAAAATCCTACATGTTGCATTTATAAAAATCTAACGGTAAGGACTGGGAGGAGAGCTGAGTAAAATATTTGTATTGTGCCTTCTTTGTGGGCTAAATGATGTGAAACTATCCTTCCTTGAGGTTTTATTACATGATTGGAATTAATTGAAAAATACTCATCAAAAGGCTTGTTAGAGTAAAAGGAAATGCATTGTAAAGCAGAATTTGATATTTTTTGGCTTAAATAAATTGAAGACGTAAAGATGATTTCAGTGGCTGCCCTGAGCAGAACAGGAGACAGCAGCAAGCACTGGAGGCACTGCAAACAAATTCCCCCAGGAAACACTCCCCATTCCTTTTCCCCTTGCTGTAGGGAACGAGGCAGGACCTTGCTGCAGTTCTTCCCCTCTGCAGCAGCTGAGCCCCATTTGCAGCTCTGTCCAGAATTCACCTCCCCCACAGACGATGGTGCCCATTTATTGTGGCCAATTTGGAGCTAGCAATGATTGTTTCCTTGCAGTGAGACACAGCTGGAGAGCAGTGCCTCGGTGTGGAAGCACTGCTGGGAGGAGGGAGCAGAACACCAGGCTGTGCAGTCATTTGCAAGCTCCTGGCAGCCCCTGGGTGACAAACCAGTGAGAGCACTGGGCTACAACCAGGTGCCTCTGGTGCTGATATGCAGCAGCAGCCACAGGTAAACTGCTTGTAAGGATTAAAAAGTTGTCAAAGTCAAGTTCCATCGATCCACAAAAAGTGAATTCAGCTGCTGCAAATGAAAGATGTTTTTTACTGCCCTTGTGTAGCCACTGCCTCGCTCTCTGCTCACAGCACCAGCCAGAGTCACACACAGTTCCACTGAATCATGGAGACGCTTTTAAAGCTCTAAATTGGCATGTAAAGAGAGTAGTTTTTACACTCTACTTATAACACCACAGATATTTATAGAATAAATAGTATAGAAATAGTAGTAGGAAAGAAACCGTTTCCCCAGAATAGATGCTGGGTGTGGAAGTGTGTTAGCAAATCCAAGGATTTGGATAAATGTGGAATGTGAGGGAAAAATCCTGACACTTGAGGTGCTAATGGGTTCTGTGGCACCTAATCAGCAACACAAGTGTGCGAAGGAGTGAAGGGCAGGAAAGTTGATAAAGCTATTTTGGAAAATACGATCTCAAAATAACCTTCCAATGCAAAATACGAATTTTCTAGAGAAAGCTCAGCTCGTGGTGATTTGGAAAGACACACTTCTGATTTGTCACTAGGCTTCTAGAAAGTAAAACAAGCTATTCGGTGACGTCTGTTTGTTCTTTGAAACAAATAAATTGGTAATGAGGCATTTCATTCTTGGTTTGTGGTGACCCAGATCGCAGAGAATTAAAAAAAGTAGAAAAACAATTAATGGTGAACCTACTGAGCAATCCATGGATACAAACTACTTCCAAGGTTTTATCCTTTTTAACTTAAACAGTTAAATCACGTCCATCAAAAGCCTTTGATGAGATGGATTTCATCTCTGAACACCATTTCATGCTTCATTTTACTACACTGATGGGGATTTTGGGGTATTCATTACTCACTTTTTTCTTTCTTTTTTTTAAGCAATAGAAATAATAAATCCAGAGGATGCTTTTATTTCTTCCTCACTCCAGAAACACACTCCCAGGGAGCTTCACACATCAAAGATTTCAACAGTGTACAAACAACTGGTTTGTGCTGCAGCTTGTGGACATTGTTCTTGCTTGTGATACCTGTTGAGAAGCGCTGAATTTTGGAGAAGGCTTCAGGCTGGATTCTCACAGTCCCTCATGTCCCAGCTGGCCTTTAGGAGCCCCAGCACAGTCAGACAGAAGGCAGGAGAGTGGTTTATGTGTGTGGGCCTCTGGCCTTCCCTGTTCTCAGCCAGCCCTAGCGGGGTGTATTTCTGGAGAAGGGTGAAATTCGTGCTTTGGTGATGCTGCAAGGTGGGATGGTACAGCTGCTTCCTGAGTGGTGCCCAATGTCACCAAAACATACAGAACTCCAGCATAAACAGTTACTTTTAGAGAGCTTGTGTAGTTCAGACTACAGCAAGTTTTGATCATCATTGCTATGAGTGCAAAGCAGAGGTTATCAAGCGGTAATTAGCTTGTTAATGATTTCTTAATAAAGTTGTGTCTTTGTTAAAAATAGGATCATGTAGGGGGGATAGCTTTTCCCTCTGGACAGGAGAAGTATCCTCAGCCTGCTCACCTTGAGGCACCTTTCCATTCAGCCTTCCCGGAAAATTATTTCCAATTTTCTATTTTTCTAGACCTTTCCAAGAACATCCTGACCTCCTAAAAGCCTTTTCACCTATGAACCACTCTCTGAAGTTTACATCTCTACAAGTCAGCATACACATCTGCCAAAATTGTTTAAATCAGAAGCAGGCCAGTCTGTACACAGAATTACCCCAAGTTCTATATCTGTAAATCAAGAAGATGAAATATGTGCACTGAGGCAGTAAGGAATGTATCCTCAGTGTAGATCACTTTTTTATGGTGAATATCTTTGAGTCACTTGTTAATTCTTCTGGTTAAATGGAAGTGACTTTTGTGAACTTTCTCCTTCTACAATGAGCACTTACTGAGTAGGAGCTACTGCCTGCAGTCTCCTGAAGATTTTGTGTCCAGGGTTTAAAAAATTTCCTGTGCATAAGGTGAGAAAGAATTTTTCTCTGAGAATAGCTGTACTGTTGGGCACCAGAGTTTATGAGCAACGTGGAGGTGGAAACCAGGGATGTACCACAGGAGAAAATGTGTTTTGTTCTTTTGCTTCTTCTCATTAGAACCCAGAGGCAGGAGAAAATAACCCTGAAGGAAATAGCTTCCCTTCACAGCCACTGCGACTGAGGCTGCTGGAGCATGTAATTACATGGAGGGGAAAAAGAGCATGCAGTGAAAGGTTGTCAAAAGCCTCAGGACTCCTAATGCTCTGCCTGTTGTTGGGAAGTAAAGCCCTCTGTGGCAGAACATGTTTGGGTAATTGGAAAAGGGACACCTACTGCTTTCATTAGCCTGACTGTACCTATGTAAAATAAATGTATATTGGCAGTATTTTCCTTATGCCCACAAAGTTCTTATCTCCAGAGAAAGGGAAAACAAAGGCAGCATGTTATAATTTGTACAGCGTTCTTAAAACTATGGAGTTAATAACAGTGCAACTGAGAAAGGAGGCAGGGTGTAAAATTTGGAGGATAAAGCTGGGCAATGCTGCTTTGAAGTTCCAGAGAGGATAAGTGATGGTAGGGAAAGGGAAGCAAACCAGCAGTGGGGTAATGTCAGTACATCCTGGTCTCTTTACCATGTTCACCTTAGTTCTAGAAGGGAAGTTAGAGAGAAAACTTTGTCATTGTGCTGGGCAAACAGGAAAGTTTTGTAAAACCATGAACAGAGGGAGAATTTGTATATGAATTCCTTTTTCACCAAGTTCCCTAACCTTCAAACAACAGAGAAATTAGGGAACAATTCTATTTTCTGTATTTCAGATACATAATGAGCAATATTCTGCACACCCGAGACATCAAAAGTAAAATTGAGGTGTTTCTTTCTGATGTGAGAAAGGAAATGGAATATATAAACGCCAGTGAAATAAAGTTCTCTGCTGTCAGCCTAAAGTAGAAGCAGCTTGGGGCAGAGAGATCTTATTAATGCATTTAAACACCTGAAAGCGTGGTGCAAAGAGGACAGAGCCAGACTCTGTTCCATGGCAAAGGGCACAAACCAAAGCACAGGAGGTTTGTTTGAGCCTCCTGAAGCACTTCTTTACTGTGAGGGTGCCTGAGCCCTGGAACAGTTTACCCAGGGAGCTCGTGGAGTCTCCATCCACGGAGCAGAGGTGTCGGACCTGGCAACCTCTACAAGTCCCTTCCAACCCCAACCATTTTGTGTTTCCACGATTCCATGAATCTCTAGTTTGCTGTGGCAGGAGAAATAAGCTCTGCCAGTAACATTTTAGTGCTGTTGACTGCTCCATGCAAGCTGGCTACTATTTGAGGGAGCAGAGCTACTAAAACTCCACAGTCTGCTCCGTTCCTTAAACACCATCTCATCATGCAAAAGGAAAGCCAGGGCAGGAGGAAAGCTCTTTGCTAAGCAATACAGCAGTACCACAGTGTTCAGGGTCTGGCTTTAAAGCAGCAACAAGAAAAAAACCAGAGCTTCGTCTTCTCTCCTTCTGCAGTGATGCAATTTGACACCACTGCTTGGTTTTGACACATTCAGAGAGGGAGGAAAAGAGTCATAGTTTAGATACACCAGACTTTTTCTTAAAAATAAACCTGTAAAAGCTTGGTAAGCCTACGTACTATGCAGGAGTATAAATGGACACAAAACACGTTTTACACACTCCTACCAAATACCTTTTTATAAATACTAGATCAGTGTTTTCTCGGATACTCAATCACAGCCTTCCCAAGTCTCTAAAAGGGGTCATAAAATGTTACTCAGCAGAGTCAGCAGCAGCTCTGCTCCTACAGGGCACAGGAGTGTGAACAGGCTGTAATTACTGGCTTCAAGTGTTCTCAGTAGTCAGGGACCTATTAGCTATCATTAATTGGTGGCAACAGTTCAGGCAGTTGTACAAAGACAGATGAGCTGAAAGGACATTGCAGGGGCCAGAAAGTTGAAGAATCGCAGCATCAGTCAGAGTAATGGACCTACCTGGGTAAATTGCAAAAATACCCCAAATTTTCCCAAAGATACCACCAGTTGTTTGAGTCAAATCAGCCTTTTTTAAAGGAAAGATGACAAGAAACTGCATGTTCCTTGTTGAGTTCTCACTTTGTGTGTTCCCCAGCTGGCCCCAGCCCAGGGAGGCTCTTCACTGTAGAAGTGGAGTTCCCTGTTCAGTGTCACAGAGTCACACTCAGAACAAACTCAGACAAGTAAGTACCTTGATCCCAAAACTGTCACCCGTCGAACCCCTGCCTTCTGAGGACAAGAGCATGGGAACTGAACTTTCAGTGTCTGAGGAGTGGAGGACCTTTCAGGCCCCTGCCTTGCAGTGTTACAAAGTCATTACCACAGCTAGTTGCTGTCCACTGCACATCATTTACACCTTTTCTTCCTCACTGTCTTTACCAGCCTTTTCCTAAACAGAATACTCTGTTCTTCCATTTAACTGACTTAGACTGTTTGACAGTGTCAATTCTCAATGCAGAATTAAGATTAATTATAAAGTTACAGGTAATCCATGACACAGGAATATAAATCATCAAAGATTTATCTGCGTATTTGTCTTGTTTCCTTGTTTTATAGCTCCTTAAATATGTTATTTATCATTATTTTGTTGTAGTTTTTAAAAGGTTTTAGTCATTGGCAAGATTTTCCAGAGACAAGTGCTGTAGTCCATCCATGATGAACAGAAGCTCCCATTAATGACAGTGAGAGCTCTGGATCAATAGCAAAATACAGCCCCAGGGTCTGAGCTATGCTGGAATAATCACAGTGTCTGGTCCCTGGGGGTTGGAGGGCTGAAGGAGATGAACTGCTCTAAGCAGACAGTGTTAATACAGTCAGATCCTGTATCACACTGGTCAATGTGTGACCTTGGGTCTCACAGTGACAGAAAAAAATCCACCAGTACAAATGTTAGCCAAGATTTTGACAGTGAACTTTAGAGGCATCAGAGACCTTGGAATTTCTAAACTATGTAACTTCCTAAACTCTCACTCATCCCTTGGATCTGTCTTTCATGTCAACCTGTGATTCAGAAAGTCTTCCTCATGCCCTCTTTTCTTGGGTTGGATATTTTTTGAAGTATTCTGACTTCCAAGAATTCTTTTTTTTTTTCCTCTCTCTTTTTTGTTTTTTTTCCTTAGTAAGAAAGGATTTTCGTCTTTTAAAACACTGTATCTTGCTTTGGCTTTTATGTCTCAGAGTGGACATGAGTTCAAGAGAGCTTTGCCATTTGCTGCAGTTGGGAGAAGAATTGAGGTTCTTGAATGAGCTCTTTGGAGGAAGGACTCTATTAATCTAGACCTTATAGAACTCTTTATATATTTATGAGGCTTTAAAATGGATTATTAATAAATTCTATTCAGATCTTCATGTTGTCATCATATTCTCCCTTTGTTTCCCCAAAAATGCCAGCTTTAAGAGATTTTTAGCAGAATTTCTCATAAGTGTCTTGGTTCCTTGCATGCCTGGAATGTGATCCCTGGGGAAGTGAATGAAGTTTCTATAGTGCCCTTTTCTAAGTGTTCCTCACAGCTTCCATCTGCTTTGATTCCACCTAAAGAGCTCAGCCATGCTGTCACTGCTGTTCCTAAACCCATCACTCATTTATGCCAAAACCATCTTTTCATTGCATAAAAGTACCTGAGGGACTGGGTGGTGTCAGTCTGAAGGAAAACCATTACACCTTCCTAAAATTGTGATCAGTACTGATTTTAGACATCAAATTAATAGCATGTCATAGTTTATTAAGTTAATCATCAATGTGCTACTCCTTATCTTTGAGCAGTTTTGAAGCAGTTATTAGTGTACTGTGTTTATTCACACATATATTTTTAGGAGACCCAAATGAGTGCTAACAGCTGTATTTCTTCACCAAAAACTTACATGTTAATAATTCCTGAGTCAGTTTATGAAACATCCAATACACCTGTGCGCCTGAGAGCAACAGGAATGCTTCATTTCTTATACCTAGCACCTGCAACAAGCATTTCCCTGGGACACAGGGAAAGAAGGAAATATACCATAAGGAAAGGAATTTTCTACTCTCAAGTAGGGTGAAAAAAAGTTACAGAGTCCTTCGTCATTGGGAGAGAGTCAAGTCATGTCCTTACCCTCATTAGCACTGGGAAAGCTACGCGGGTTTAAATTGGCAAAATAAGCCCAGATTGTGAATGTTGTCATGGTCTTTATCTACAGCACAGCCTGAGGGCAGCAAGACCATTTAGTCAGGCTTGTTCAGGCACTGAAGGCTTAGCCCAAAAAAACTGATGGTCCTTTCCTGATTAACCCATAGGTCATTGCTCAAGTAAAGCTGTTGTAAAATGTCTTTCTCAGCTGCTCGCTACAAGCAGAGGCCATGATTTGTCTTAGCCTCATGTCCCGTTGAGAACAGAGGAATGTATCACAAACACCTGTGAATTTCTGAAACTCTCATCTGATTTTTATCTGACCTTTTCCTGAAACATTATCACACAAATATATTTCTCTAGTCGAGCCTTGGTTCTAAATGGATAAAAGGGCCAGAGAGAAAATAAGATGTTTCATTTTGGTGCTTGTTTGGGATTTTATATGTATAAATCTCCAGTAAATAAACCTCTGAATGAAAAATTGATGCAGGTTTTCTTTTTTTTACCTTTCTCCTCTTATCAGAAATGCACTGAGCCTTATCTCACTTAATATATTCCCTGATCTTGGCTATTCATTAAAAGTAATAGAACAGCTAAATGACTTTGGGACGCAGTAACTCCAACATATTTTGTTTAGTTTCTTCAATAAATCATATTGTCAGAGGTTCCTTTATTTTGCTATTGTGTCACTGTAAAAGAATGAACTGTATTTTGAAAATTTCCATCCCTGTTGCTTAAGCTCTGCTCTACTAAGTTTAATACCCTGACAATTCCAGCCATAATTTACTCCTTGGAACAGGTCATTAAGTACACATTGCTGCTTTAGACTTCTTCTTTGATCCATTGCCTTTTATAAAATATAGAAACAGTCTAAACAGTCTCCATAGAAAGAATTTTCTTTTAGGTTGGTATTTAACTATGAATCATAATACATAATTCCCTCACCCATCCAGAAAAATTTCTTGCACCACACAGAAGACACGTTGCTTTCATTCTCCAAAAGCCATATGGCACTTTATCATTTGCCACAGTGGACTGATTCAGAAATAATCAGGTTAATCATATTACCATAGCTAAGTGAGCAGATATGCTGGGAAAGCAGGGAGTATCTCCTGTGGTACCTGGATAATACAACTGCTCCGTGGCAGCTCGCCAGGGGTTGTCAGAGGCACTTACAGGAGCTGCTGTGATTTGGTGTGTGAAACTATCAGGGCAGCTTGGCTGCAGATGCATCACAGAGCTGTAAGCTGCTCCCATGGGCAGAGCAAAGGAGCTGATAACACCCCAGGGAATGGTCACAGCTTATCTCCAGGGAGGAAATTCCATCTTTTTCCTCCAGAGATCTGTACTCAATCGCCACGAAGAAAGAACGCTTATGAATGAAATAATCATGTTGCAATTATGGGATCACTCCTGTCACTCCTCAAAACCTTTGCCTTTAGAGCATCCCATTGGGGTCTATTAAATTACCTGAAGTGTTTGTAGGACTCTGCACAGAGAAAGCATCTATTTCTGCAGTGTTAATGGATCAAATTGCATTATCCTTATTATTCCATTGATGATATCTCTGTCTAGAACAAGTCTGTTTCAAGTAACAGCCCTTAAATTGTCTTAAGGAATAAAGAGTTTATAAGTTCAGAGAGATTTTTCAGAAAGACCAGTGTTGTCTATAAATACCTGTATGATGACTGTACAGGTCATTTTGTCCTCCTAATATATAGACAAATTTTGTTATCCATCATCTAAATCATCTATGAATCTTCACCCTACACTTCTAGTTTATCCATTTTTCATGTTTATTTTTCTCATAGCAATTAATCATTTAAACCTATTTATAAAGGTAATATATTTACATGTCTAGACATCTGAATATTCAAGCTCCATTTCTCATTCCATGCAGAAAAAATTGATTAGCCGCACCTAGAGAAAATTTGTTAGAGAGTAACTGCCAATATTAACATCTGCCAGCCAATCTTCTTTATAATCAGCAGTAAAAAGAAGTGATTTTGCCTCTTGGGAGAGCTTTCCTGTCTCAATTTACAGTTTGTAACTCTCAGGGGTGTGAATATAAATAATATTTCAATTCTCCATAGCTTCATCTATCAAATGTTTAAAGTGATGACAGAACCTGAGTAACAAAACACTGGGACAATGACATCCCCAGGCTGCTCTATTAAGAGAAAGAAAACAGAGTCAGCTTAAAAGATCTGTCATCTGAAATGAACTCTTGTGGTAGAATTGACCCAAGTTGTGCAGGGTGATAATAAAGAAAAGATCAGTGCAAATACAGAAACAGTTCCCGTGTCTCAGTGAAAACAGTGTCAGATCTCAGCAGTGTCTGCAGCTCAGGGTCTGCACACTTCAAAAAACCAACAAACAAACAGAATGTTACAGCTGAGATATCAAAACCACAGGGACATGCTGGATGCCAATTCCCATTAATTTTAATGGGCAACTAGCAGCCAGATTCCTTGGGATCGTTTGAAATTCAGCACAAAGCATTAATAAATGCTTATAATCCCCCTGTCCTTATTCACGTCAGCAGTGACTCCTGATGTGGAAACTAAACCCAGAATCTGGTTAACAGGAGGGTACTCAGGGAATAGCCAGGGTGCAGCAGAGTTCTGGGGATGCCTTGTTGTGCCATGGGCAACTTGTGGAGTTTAATAATGGCATTATTTCTTTCCCTGTGCTGGGAATAGGAATTGAGTTGAAGCTGATCCCTTTTTCTGGAGCATTCTCTGAGCTTGGCAAGACACCCACCTTTCTCGAGCCCACAGCAACACATGGGAGCACCTTCAGGCAGGTCTCAGTGCCCAGGATGGCTGTGGCTACACCATCTTCCGTCGTTAAGCCTGAATATGATGAGTACTGGACTACTCACCAGGGAATTCGATCTGTCAATTTAAAAGATTATTTTAGAATTCCTATTGATGTCTCAAATGTTACGTCACAAATCTAATGACAACCTATTTAAAGACTGCATCTGCAATGCTTAAAGTAACTAGCTTTAAAATCTTTTACAAAAGAACATTAGAATTGTTTCACTTCTTGTACCAATTTTCTGCTGTACCATTCAATAGAAGAGCAAAAATCTTGAGGTAGTTATTAGTCATGTACACTATTGATTAAGAGAGTGTGTGAGACAAATTTGTGTTCCTTGGTTATTTTGCATTGCCTGAAAAGAATTCTTCGTCACACTTGAATTCAGATTATAGGAAGTAATCAGTGAATCACAAGAGAGAGCATTTTCCTTGGCTGTAAAATGTATTTGCTACTGCTGTAATGCACACCAATCAGAAAGGTAGAAAACAAGGGAAATGGCTGAACCCTCTATAAAATAGAATTGATTGTAGACCAGCCATCACCATCAGAAAGTGACTGAGCAAACATCTCCTCACAAATAGCTGTAAATTAACAGAGCCTCATTGACCACAGTGCAGCCAGCCGGATTTACAGCAGCATCTGTCTCCCTGTACTTAGAGGCTGAGCAATTATTTTATTCCTAAGTACTTTTTTCTCAGAGACAAAAGGGTTTCTTTCCACTTGCCCTCCCCAAATTTTTTTAAACAGGCTGTTGGTAGGTTATTTGAAAAGCCAACAAGTGCCTCCGCTGTTCTCAATATAATTTCATCATTTATATTTTGACTTGGAAATGTGTGCACCAAGACTGAAATTATTTTATTCCCATAGGGATAACACTCTATTTTAAGTGCCCATTAACTAATCCTAAACAGTGGTGGAAAATCAGTGCAAATACATGTGACATCTACATGAATACCAAGTGAATTCATGAAGATTACTGCTGAATGCAAAATTATTCCACTATAGAACAGATACTTGAGAGAAAAAGTTGCTGAAATAAGGAGCTAGTCATAAAATATATGTTTCATTCACTAATCGCTCTTTTATATGGTTCTATTCATTTGTGTGCATTTCTGTCACAGCTTAAATCTCATCTGGTAAAACTAAGTCCATGATTTGATCTAAATTTTGGATTTGGGATTAAATTTTGTCTTGCCAGATCTGATGGTGTCTGATTATTCACACCACTACCTCATAGGCTGTGGGGAAGGCAGAGCTTGAACCCCCAACTTTAGCACTATCAGCAGTAATCAAGAAGAGGGAAAAGAGATTTGCACACTAACTTCCATGGACAGAGTTCCCAGGACAATTGAATTATTTGTGCAGAATCCAGAATACAAAATGCAACACCGTAAAATGCAGATTTATAATTACAGTGAAACCAGAATTTCTGTAATCTAGACATGTTCAGAATGATGAAACACATTTAAAATCTGCATTGTTATTATCTGCTAACCCAATTTAGTACACGAGCTGATTTTCCAGTCAATTTCTCTGAGTTAAAATGACTAGGATGGAATACTTGAGATATTAACTCACATTTGTTCCAATATTTGTGTACAAATACAACCAGTTCTTGTCTCTAAAATTTAAAGATATCTCTCATGCTCATTCTTTTGTATCCTCGATCCCAGTACAACCTCTCGATGGATTCTTCCAAAATATAATCTGATATATTGATGTCATTTCTCCATTCTAGATACCCTGAGGTGATCATGATGAAGAGAGCAAGTAGAGCCGAAGCTCATAAAATTACAGGAAAAGGGCTTTTATGGAATGTTAATTTATGCTGGCATCATCTAGGGTAAAGACAAAGTCTTTTTTGCAGTGTCTGCACACTAGGAGCAAAGGCAGGTCCCAATTCAAGATCAGGAAACAGCATCCTACCACAGCATAATACAAATGATCCTCAAAGTCACATTAAGAGCTGAACTGAGAACAGCTGATGGGTTCGTTCAGTTGTGGAATAGAAGTTATTTTGTCTTTACTCCTGTGCTAACTGAGGGAGGAGAAGCTACATATTTTCCTTGACTGAAACCTGAAGAAATCAAACTGTGGCTGAAAACAATTATGCAACATTGCTTTAATATTTACGCAAGAATTAGGCTAAAAGAAGAGCAATTGACCAATATTTTCAAATACCATCCATCTGACTGCGTGGTCCTACAGCCGCTGGGGGCTCACCTATTTAAGGGCAAATGGAATCAGAGCACACAGTCCTGTGCAGAAAAGAGCTCTCTTGGAAGCAGTCAGGGAAAATAGGGTTAGGTGGCATGGAGATGTTCCCTCAGTACCATGGCACTGGTGCTGTAATTCCCATTCCTCTGTTCTCCAAGGCAAGGACAACATGATGCTTCAGCAGGGCAGCAGCACAGGCACAAAGCTCTTGTAATGCACCCACCCATCCTTTAGATTCCTTTCTGGGAGGGCAGGACAAGGCAGTTTGTGGACTCATCATCTAAATCGATAAAGATATCTTATAATTACATTAATGTAATGGTGAAAGCCATTACTGAGACCTCATAATTCAAATACCTGTTTAACACAATTTTTAAACCTCTGTTGCAGCTGAGTTCTACGTGGTTTATAAGACTGCATTTGATGAGGATCACCAGATACCCTAAGAATGGCTTTTTTCTCCTTATCTCTGAGTGTTGGGGGTATGGGTTTTGTGTGTAGCAAATATAAGAAAGGTCCATCGTTGTCCTTATTCACTGCTGAGGGAGATGTGGGCTTCAGCACAGAACACCCTGGCTATTTATTTATTTACTTCCCAAGCATTTGAACTGCTCTGCTCTGGCTATCCTCGATTAAAGCTGGATCTGATGTATTTTGTCAGCAATCTACACAACGATCTGGGTGTAGCTCTAACCTTTGCAATTCTGGGACAAGGTGAAGCCCCAGGAAACACAGGATCCCATTACGTACAGAACGTTGAATCCAGCTTTTGAAAACCCAGATCCTCTTCAACAAAATTCAGAACATATTGTGCCTTTCCTTTGCCTATTGTATTACACCCCCGTGTGTGAAAAGGAAGCAAAATTATTTTCATGCTGCATCTTTTAAAGGGTAAAACATTTTTATGGGTGTCATCGTGATAAAGTATTTAGTTAGCATTCCAAGCAGCTTTTAGGAGAACAATATGTAAGCTTTAAATCCTTCTTCAGTTTAGCATGTAAGCATTCTCATCTGTTAATATCTATTACTGCATTATTTTTATTTTTCTTCAGCATTTACCTTTTAATCCTGCAGAGGATTTTTGTGTTGGGGGTCATGGTGGTGGTGACGTCCCAAAAAGACTCTATTTAATTTGGTGTTCTACATGGTTTATTTTTCTGAAGGAGGATTTCATCCCTTACTCCTCTTCCATTGCAGCAGTAGCCATGAAGGGAGGCTGCACTTTTGGCAGTGTCTCTTCTCTGAATCCAGTAGCAAAGTTACTGCAGTGCCCTGTAAAGATTTCCATGGCTTGAGTTACCTGGCAGCTGGATCTCCTTTTGTAACCCTAATCTTGGTTAGAAACAATGGGATTATCCACCCCTAGATGTGACTCTGCATTATTTTAAGTAGCTTCCAATCTTGAATCTTGCTACTTAATACATGGGAATGAACATGTAATGCGATTTAGTGATCAAAGCCAACATTTGCTGCATTGCCAATGTTATTTATTTAAAAAGAAAGGGAGGGCAGAGATTGAGAAAAATGGCACGCACAAAGGGGATAAAAATGCCTTCTTGCAGAAAACTGAGTCACTGAAGGAGATCTGAAGATTTTGGTAATTTGGTTTATGTTATACTTGGTATAACCATAACACATCCACTAAGATTAACCAAGCCTACTGAAATGGAAAATCACATTAACTCGTTAGGCCACTAGGTCAGAACTGAGGGAACAGAGTGGAGAGAATATAGATAATTTGTTTGTATATGTAGCCCTAAACGTTTCTAGTATGAACTGTAATGCCATTATAGAGTAGCACACTCTGAATGCCTGATTGCTCTCTAGCTATATGTAATGAACCTAAATAGCAAATCCTTTACTAACACTGATGCTAAGAAATGCATAAAGAAGAGATTGGCCATGAACAGCAGCAGCAGGTTTTATTGATGTGACAAAATTGAAGCATGCAACACACTTCTGAGTGCCATCTACATTTCTTTCATTGAGTGCTACCTGCGTTCGTATGTAGGGAAATCTTCTAATGTTCCAGAAGTCTAAACCATAATCTGTATCATTAAATCTTCTAGCCCTCCTATCATCTTTTTTATTGTGGCCTTATTTTCCCAGGATATGTCCTAAAGTAGTCAGTTTCTAGCTATTATGGCTGCTTTTTATTTAGCTCACCAAACAGACAATAGGGGTCAAAGAAATTAATACTGTGACTGAAAACATAGAATGAATAATCTTCAGGGCTGTGTCATTACCTTGCAGTGTTTAAAAGTGCATGAACATTGCACAGAACAAACTTCTAAGCTGACCTCTAGTTCATCACTGTTGTGTGTCAATAAAAACCTGAAACAGTCAAGAATTGAAAGCCCATGGCTGGAAAAAGCAGTTCTCAGAGACAATTTTCATTTGCAGAGGTGTAACAATTTGCTTGGCTCATGTACTCAGCCCTTCATATTTATGCTCAGTATGTCTCTGGGAAACATGTGGGTATACAGCTTTTTTTGGCAAGGTTGGACCAACTCCAGTATCACTTTTCCTGCGGTGGTGAAATCTGCTTTGAAAATTCTGTCCTCAAAATGCAAGTGGAATGATGTGCATGCAGAGGGTGCAGGAGGGCTCTGATACAGAGATTTAACCAAGGAACTCAAGGCCCAGCCATGCATTAGTATCACCTTTGCTCCTTCTGGAAGGCAGGGAAGGTATTGGAATGTCTAACTTGCCATGTCTTGCCCTGTGCTCCTCATCTTACTTTCGAGCAGCCAGCTGTGATTTAAGGAAGGACTGACTTGATGTTCCTGAGAATGGGCTGCCAGGGTCAAAGACAACCAGGATTTATTTCAGTTTTTCCATTGCTCTGAGTTCCATGTGTAAAACTTCTTTGTTAACTTTTTTGTAGCTTTACTCTAGTCTAATGCCTTTATAAATATCTGTGCCTATGAAATTGAAAAGTAACTTTAAATGATGAAAAATAAAAAAAAAGTGTGGACAGAAGAGCAGGTTCTGCTAGATTTCCTCACTATGGTTAATATTTTATTTATAAAAAGTTCCATTTTCAAACTCCAGCAGGGATTTTTTCCTGCTATGTCTTGACATAACCTTTGCCATTTCATAGTCTCAGTCACACTGGTGGTTCACAGTCGTTCTGTGATCAGGTAATAGAGCCAGCTCCTTCTCACCCTCTGTCATTTTCAAGCTAATGAGCTCCCTGGTTGTACCAGAAATTCTTGTTACTCATTCCTGAGTAAATGGTTGTGCATTTTGTGCTCTTACATTTCATCCTGTTTCCATTACTCCAGTTCTAAATGTCATCCAAATTGTCCTGCAGGGTATCCCACTCTTCCTTTACATTGATGATGTCTCCCAACTACGTTTCAGAACCAAATGACACAAGCATTGTCCCAAACTTTTGTGTCAGCTTAGTAATTAAAATGTTAAATAAAATGGGCCCTAGTACTAATCCATAAAAAATTCCACCAGCAGTTTTCCTCCCTAACTAGACATTTAACCTGAGCAGATGGACTCTTTGGAGTCAGAGGAATAAATTTTTCTTACTGGTGATTTTTATTTTGTTGTAGTCAAAGTAAATGACCAGGCTTGTGAGAAGGGAGAGCTAAAATCAATGGTGACTACTGAGATGCCTAACGTTAAGTATGTGCTCAACTTTACAGCTATAAATATCAGAGGGAAAATTTCCCTCTTAAACTTTTTGCCTTGAGTGGAGTCTTGAGTGTGCATCGTGTTGCCAGAGCAACCTGTACCAGCACTGGTGCAGTGGCAAAGATCAGCTGTTGCTTTCAGAAATGACAGAAATATGTGCATTAGTTCTGATTTTTAGGCACTCAGACCAAATTTATCTAATTCTATTTTCCTTATTTCATAAAAATATGGATTTTTTGTTTTCCCAACATCAGAAATCAGTTGGGAAAAGTGAACAGAATTCCTCAGTAACATCCAATATTACAGCTTCTGCTAATTGTTTAATAATGAACATTTTTATCTGAAATACGCAGTGAAAGGGAGTGCAATGGCATCAATCTGATGCCCACATGCAAAGCTGTAACAGATCCAGCTTCAAGAAGACTTGAAGGAAATTTTGCAGAAAGCTTTTTTGATTCAGCCTTTGATCCTCAGCTCTACTCAGATCACAGGTCCTACGTACCTAAAACTTCCAAGGTTTAACTACTTCTGGAAAGATAAAGGAAACTCAAAGCACCCAAAATAGATAATGCTCATCTGAACAGAATTCAGGCACTACATTTCTATCTTCTGCAGCTGAATATCCTCAAAAATACACACTTCAGTGCCTCAGTAGATGCTTGGTTAGAATTTTCCTTTTCATAGTTTCTTCTGCTGCTGTGGAAAAAAAAAAAAAAAGAATTAATAAAATTATACCCAACAATATCTAGCTCTGTTGGGTTTTGCTCAGTACTTTTACAATAACAATAAGAAGTTCTAAAAATTGTCAGTCTTAAACTATTGCTGCACCACAGAGAACAAAGAAAACCCTCACACATAAACAAATAGTGAAGGATTATCTTCACTTAAAATACAATGAAGATTATAGTGTAAAATATACAAGATTTTAACCTTCAATACAATTAAGTATTCTGCTGTGCTCACTGAATATTCTGTGGCAAAATAATGCAAAAGTAAGTCAACTATTCTGGGCAGACTTTGGATGCTTTTTTGTGTGTGTGTAGCTGCATAAATTAGAATGAATTTTGTTTCATTATAGACAGTAAAAAGGAGGATTAAAATGGAAATCTTTTTTGGTTAAAATTTCTATCAAGAATATAGCAAACACAGTGCAATGTTGAGCAGATAATCTACGGAAAACTCTTGGATTTTTCACATTTTTGGAAACACTCTGGGTTTTCTTTTCAGGACCTCTGACAGAAGTTTTGTATTATTGACAGTGTTTTTTAACCATCCTTCTGCTTGATCCAGAGCAATCAATGCAGAGACACCAGCTGATATTTTTATCCTTTTTGATGTAAATTGTGTAAATCTCTGCTCGTGGATGGTTTCATCAGAATAGCTTTTTGGCCTGGAAATCGATGTGTTTCTCTCCTTGGGATTAATCCCATTTCCCAGCATATGGTGAGGCAAGAGATCTGTAACCAGAAAAGCTCCCTTACATAAGATACAGAACTGATGGCTTTGAAGTTCAGGTCGTGTCTGAGGGGACTCGTTCCTACAGGACCATGGTCAGACCAGGAGTTCTCAAATAACAAATCCCTGAGCATTTTCCCTGAGTGAACAGGGAACAAACACCCGTCAGGGCCCGAGGTGAAACACTCGCATACAACATTATTCATTTTAATGCATGAGAATGTGTTCTCTGGATCTAATGTCAGATATTTAGAAACAAAACCAAGAGCTCATCAATGGTTCTACCCCTTTCTCCTGAATCAAAACCACATATCTACTTTGCTCAATTTTCCACCTGCACTTTTTCCCCTTAAATTATAAGAAACGCTCTTTCACTGTTCTACTGGGAAGTTTACAATCACACGGTCTCTTACAGTTCACTTTGTTCAATATTTCATGTTTTTCAGCCTCTCAGGTCTGAGATAGGTGTTCTTCCCCACAGCATGGTACCAGGCAACAATAACCAGAGGCCACTCTTGATTCTGGTAGGCAAAAAATATAGATGTTCTCCCCTGTCATCCTTATAGAGTGATCAATTCTGATGAAAACAGAATATAAAAGGAATGCTTTCCCACTCTACACCCTGCAAAGCAGGAGAATTTAGGATTTATCCAAGTTAAAGACAGTCAGAAAATTTGCTTCATATCTACCTAGCCTAAATAAAATGAATTCTCTTCAGATTATTAATTTCCAATCTTGTACAGCATATTGCTTCTTCTCCACTCATTCATTAAATAAAAAAATGCCAACCCGAAGATCTCACTTCACTACAGCTCTCTGACAGCTCTCTGGTGTATTCCACTCCTTCCCCTTAGCAGGGCTCACAGTGTTGGTCCACACCTTTAATAGGATTATTCCTGGAAATGAACCCAGTTCAGTCCAGGGCCTGCACTGTGAACTCCTGGATTTGATAAGCAGTGAAATTCATACAAGCCCAGTTTCTGTTTCCCAGCTTCTCACATCATGCCTTCCGTGGATGTTTTGAGAATTACATTAAAGGTCACTTGAAAAAACAGGTGCAAACACATCTTCAAGTCTGAGTGGTTCTGTAGATTCCTGTAAGAACTTGTCTAAGATTATTCACCATTTTAAGCACAGTTGCTGAGGTTAATTAGATTTATGACCCTTAAAAATTTTAAGTGCTCCTGATGACTGACTTTCCAACTGATAATTTTGTGAGAAACAGAAAAAGAATAACAAATAGACTATGAATAAATAAACTCCTGATATTCATTCACGTGAGGACAGAGAATATGTTTCTGACATTTAATTAAATATCCAAATGTCCAGAAGATCTATAATAAACCACTTTGCAAGACATCTAAATGTCAGAGAAAAACACATTTTACATGAAATGTTTTTCACCACTGAAGCTGTGAAGAAGATACAACATCTTTTTTAAAAGACACAGAAACAACAAGTACATATTTTATCTTGAAAGTACTTTTTCAAAGGCTTCTGAGCAGCTAGTTTTTTGCAGTATGATGAGTGGAATTATTTTAATTTATCACACAGCAGTTTGAAACATTAGTTTTACAGATATGCCACGCTGCTCTAGTACAGTTCGAGTCCTGAGACTTACACTACTCAATGCATGGCAAAACACTGGAAACATTAAATTGAATTTTTTCCCTAAGTACACTTGACACCAGGATCTGAAGATTTTTTCCTATATTTAAATGCTGCAGAAAAAGTGTTCTAACCTGTTCCCTTTGTGCACATTACTTCTTCCTTCTTTTTTTGGTCAAATTCATGACAACATCCTCTGACCTGCTCAAGGGATGTGCAAAGTACCTCACCCTTCTCAATGCACCCTGTGGCTGAGGTTTGATTACTGCAATTGCAGCGAAGTGTAGAAGAGTCCTGCATGGGCCTCTCACATCCTGGGAAACAAGGGAGAACTGCAGCTCCTTCCCTTCATTCATGGACTCAGCTGGATGTAGGCCATTGTCACAAAGGTGCCTTGCCAAGATGGCAATGGTTGCCAGATTTGCTTTTACTTTTCCCTCTGCTGTTTTTTAAAGATAAATAAAATGTGAGGAGCAGTTTGTGCAAGAGGTGCTGGAATTATGGTCAGAATGAGATCCATTTGCTGGTCTGTTTTTACGAGGCCACAGCATTGCTTTTGAAATTCATGAGGTTTTCCCTTTTTCACATCAGGAAAATCATTGAATCATGGTTGTGGGTTAACTGAATGATCTGCAGGGAGGCCAGAACAGCAGGTGTAGAGGAAATAAATGTGTCATTATTTTCAGAACAAACTGCAAGGGAAGAGGCCATGAGGAATCAGACAGGTATTACGTGGGGAAAGCTTAGGCAGTCAGTTTGCTTCTCTGGAGCACTCATGAGAGAGTGCATTCTTTCCTCTCATGAGGTACCAAACCTAGAACCAAACTCATTAAAAATTGCGTATGTCCCACTCGACTCCAATACACAAACCCAGTATTTCCATGTCTTTGAAGTGACCTTCTGGCCACCTTTTGGTGGCACTGGCACTACAGTCGACCTCTTGATAAATCCATCCCAAAAGTCACCTGTAAACCAGCAGGTCCAGCATGGCAGCCCTGCCTGGGGTCAGATCCCCTCCAGAGGTGTCATCCCACTGCCCTCCACGACTTTGTGCACGTTGACATCCTGCAGTGCCCTTGGCACTGGTGGTCACCAGCTACCCCAGTCCAAGGGCAGCAATTGCAAATGTCACTGCATTTGCACCCAGACTGGAGCAAACCCAGTTGTTTTCAGGCGCCACTCACCACTGTGCGTCTGCAGTTACCTGGAGTGCAAATGGGCAGTTAATTAAGTTGCCCTCACAGAGCTTTGTAAGAAATCTATTAAACAAAGAACTGCTGCTATAAACAAACAAACCTGGATCACAACTTCAGCTCTTTGACCTCTTCAGTGGATTTTCTGGTTTTATCAGGAGAGCTTCTTTACATTTTTCCTAATTTGCCACCAATATTTTAAAAGTTGTTTAAAAAAAGAAAAACAGAAAAAAGAAGGATAAGATTTCACACTGATTATTTTAAGTCTGTTCAGAATATAGGAGGAAGGTTAATTAGCTTTTCTGACCTGAAGAGTCTAGGAAAGTATCCCTGGTGACTCACTAATTGCTGCTCAATGCATAATAGTGTCTGTGAAGCAAAGTGCATGAAGCCAGACACTGATAATAATGTTACTTTGATTTAAAATTCTATACCTGCGAGGACATAATGCTGTTCCAGTACAGCAGGCATTCCACTGATAGATCTAAATATTCCCCAACTATTCATTTATTTTGTTGGCATTCTGGTCACTAATCTTAATTTGAATTTATACCAGGAACAACTGCGTTTCTCAGATTGAAAGTAAAATGCTATTTAGGGTATCATTAGGGCATATTCTGGAAGTGTTTTCTCATGTGTAGTAAACAATTCCATTAAGACAGTTATATGTGCTAGAGTTGACTTATTTATTTAGTTATGGGAATGTGTCACACAAAGAATACATCCTTTTTATAAATATAAACAAAGAATTAGCCCATGGTAGGAAAAGTATTCCTAAACTGTGCCAAACAGAGGCATCCTGTTATATTTTAAAATGGTGTGAGACCAATATAGAATAAGGAATTTTCAGAAACCTGTGGAATCAAGCTCTCACAGTATCAGAAAGATGCTCAGCATATATGCTCTTCTTTTGCTATTTATCAATTGACACACAGTGATGAGGATTTAATAGGCAGAATAGGTGTGTACTATTAATTCAGTTAATCAGGAGCTCTTGGGTCTGTTTTTAAAAGTCCACCAGAGAACAAAATGCAAATTTGCTCTTCTTAGAAGGTCCTGTAGTGTTGGTTTCTTGATACCACTTTGTTGAGAATTAATTTTTAAAGTTTGTTTAGTAACTGCAAACACGTTTTTCATGTAAGATTTCTCTCTGTGCTAATGGTGCAGCCTTCTTTAAATAGGTATTCTACAGATCCTCACTGGATCAGTTATAAGACACTTCTTCAGCAATCTGTCCTCCCATAATAGATTCCTGCCGGAACATGATCATCCAAGTCTCATTTGCATTAAGCCTATTAGTCCCAGTTTCCAGGACTGTGTTGGGAAAGCAGGAGCGTCATTCACAGCTTTGACTACAGAAATCTGCTATGTCAACCAGCTGCATGCACCCAGTCACAAGCCACTGAAAACCTTCTAACATATAACCAATATTTTCCTTCTCAGCAGGTTATAGCATAGTTTAAGGGGGTTTTTTGTAGTCCTCCTGATGTCAGTTTATTTGCCACATTCCTTCCTTGTATCTCTTCTGTCCTGAGCCAGGTGATAAAATTGAGGCAGACCTATTCTTTAGGAGGATGCTGACCCAAAGGTACCCTCAGGTACTGCTGCCAGCACCCCTCCACACAGGCGGCTGGCAGCAGGGACAGGGCCTGCAGATGAAGCAGGTGAGAGGGAATGTCAGTGTTCAGACATTTCTCCTGCTAAGGCTGGCACATTCTATTACTGTTCTACTTCAGAGCCATAAATGATATTAAATAGCTGGGCTGATAGATCTGCCCACTGCTGGGTTGTTAGAAGAGCTCGCCGTGTCTCAGGCAGGAACAGACTACGGGGTTTTAGTTTCCTCAGAAGCTCCATCTCTGTCACAGAACAAAACACCCATTCTGGGAAGTCTTCTGCTCCACCTGGGCAGGCTGTGAGCCTCCTGCTGCGTGGACACACGTGAACATCCCATCCCTAATACTCCTGTTTTGCAAGGAGCAGCATTCAGTGTGTGCGAGGGAATGGGATACATCACTAGGGTGGGAGAAAAGGGGAGGAAAGAGCAGGTCAGGTCCCACTTTCTTTCTGTTCGCTGTGTGTCTGAACCTTGATTCCAGACACAGCCCCTGATGCTGTCTGTCAGCTCCTGACAGCAACAGGAGCAGCACAGGTTTTCTTCTGTGCTTTGGCAGACTTAACCTGCACTCCCACTGCCTTTGCCTGAGCAATCTGCAGGTTGATATTTACTAAATCAGCATTATGGAACCCATAGTTTTGTCCCACCCTCCTCTTTTCCCTGTCATTTCTATTTCAGCTCAGATATCCAGCAGCTTGACAGACAAGACATTGCCAAATCACAAAAGACCTTACATATATCTTGAATTTCCTGACTTAGCTTATTAAGCTGCAATCTGTTGCACAGAATCACACAATAGATGTGTTACAATCTAACCTGCCATAATAAGTTACTCCCATGATAAAAGACAGAAGACATGCAAAAAGTCACTGTTTTCTTATCAGTGGAGCAGCTCTCAAAGCCAACAGGAGATCAAGTCAGTTGAATCCAGCATGTATTTAATTTAACAAAAATTACAGCAGATGTCTACTAATGTATGGAATATTATCTTCAGGCTCTTTCTGAAAAGTATTCTTATATCTGTAATATAACCCTTTGTTCATTACAGAATTTTGCTGCTCATTGAATGTGAATTTTTTTCAGTGCCTAAAATGAAATTCTGAATTCTTGTCCAGGACAAGTTTTCTTACCCCTCTTCACCTCCTAAATATTATTTGGCACAGCACAGCTCTCCTGCCCCTCCATGTAGGAACTTTACACACACCAGTGAGAGAGCCAAAAAGAAAGAAAATAAGAAAACTTTTTACTACTGGGGCACTCTGGGCAGGAGAAAGCAAACAGTCCCTTTTCTCTGTATTGTTTTGGACACATATTCTTTATCTACACCCCATATTTCACTACAGCTTAAATAGTTTACTAACTGTAACAACTGAACCAAGACTCAAGCCACCAGGAAGAAAGGTAGTGGGTTTTGTGAGATAAATTCCTGTCAGCTTTTCAGGGGAGAAGTGTTCTGCTGCTTTGCTGCTGCCAATTTGCCCAGTGTCATTATGGAAATGCACAGTAAAAAGGTTAAAATAATATTGGCCTGAGATTGTCAGCAATCTCTGTGTTCAAAGGATTTATTTGCCAGTCCTGTCCTGGGAATGGGCTGCATTAATTCATTGAGATGGAAAGAGAAGTTGGAAGGATGAGGTAGAGCAAAGAGAGTTCCAGCCCAGCTTAGGCTCAGGCTGGATGTGCATCGCCCACATTGTTCATGGTAGAGCAGCTGCAGCAAAAAACAGAGGCCAGGTGGAGAAAGAACAGGGGAAGCTGCTCTTCCTTACCCCTTTTCTGTACTGTGGTTTTGAGACAGGCATTGTATCTCCTCTCCCACTCCTGGTCTGACTGTCCTCATGTGTGTACCTTGATCTTGGAGCCTCTTGAGTGGAGAGATTATGAATGTGGAATGCCTGACACAATGGAAGCTTTGCTGTGAGCCTCAACACGAGTGAATCAAGCACAGCCCTCCCCAGCTGGGGCAGGAGGAGGTCAAAGCTGCCTCCTCTCATGGCAGGCCACACTTACAGAGCTGCTCCAGCCCCACAGGAGCACTGGCCCTACCCAGGCACTGCAGACTTCCAGCAGTGCAGGTAACGCAGCAGTTCTGGAGACAAACATGAAGGACTGGCATTACAAATATCACTTCATTGTCCACTCCAGTGTGTGAGAAGGGTGGGGGTTAAAATTGCTGGCAGGATCCTCAAAGGAATGCTGGCTATCCCTAGGGGAATTTGCTAATTTTTATCTGTAGGTTGTGCGAAATTTCATTTGTTCTCAATACAGCATGATTTGTTTTAAATCTGTAAAGCTGGAGCTTTCAGAACTATTCCTTGCCAAGGGTACCTGGGGGAGTTAATTTAGTTCTCTCAGGTTCACTGGGTGGGGGCTCATGCCAAAGTAGTTTAGTTTTCCCAGCTGGAGCCTCTGGGTAGCTGAACCTGACAACACCTGGCACAAGGGTTCCACCGGGTATCTCATTCATTGAGGAGAGGCATTTTTATGTCACCTCTCATCACAATGGCTGAGTAATGAGGACACATATCTTCTTTGGGGTTTCTTTTTTGTCTCCTATCTTCCCAAAACACTACCATAATCCTGAGGTAACAACACGGCGGAGGCAAAAGATATGCACTAAAATGAGGTTCTTATCTGCAGTTTTACTATCCCATGCAATATTCTTGCAGAAAATTACTTTCTGAAATGTGCTAAGCTGCTCCTTGGCTCTCCAGGGCTCTATTCACAATTTTCTGTAAGTGATTTTTGTTTAATTTGTAGCAATAGAGGGATAGACATCTTTCACCCTGCCTGTTATCAACTTAATTGTAGCTATAGGAAAAGTAAAGGCTAGCTGACCTTTTATTACCGAGAGTAAAATGATGGGGCATTGTTTGCTTTTCTGTTTCTGTACAGCAGAGTGGCTAAACTGGTACCTAATCCACGTGACTTTGTCCCAAATAAATGCTTCCTTTTAGTATGAACTAATTTTTGTGTAGAGGAAGACTGTGTCACCTGTAGTCCTTGTTCCCAATCGCTAAGTTGCTGCGGGTAAACCCTTAGCAGGAGGTGAATGAAGGATCTTTGTGGCTATGGAGGCTGCATTTTGCTGGTTTGTTGCTTTTTTAACAGCAATCATAGAGACAGAAAGTGCTCCAGCCCACTCTGTGCTTCTGGTGCAGAGAGCTCCTGTTCTGCTGTGGAGAAATGCAGGTTTTGCCCTTGTCTGCTCCATCCTCAAGCCTCTGCTTACAGAGAGGAAAATAAAATGTTTGTATGCTCCCATATGTGTCTTGATGGAAAGCCCAGCTGATTTCATACATTGATACAGCACTTCAGCAGCTTTTACTTTAATGAAGCCTCACCTGAGGTAATGTGTGTAACTTGGCCTCAGCACTTCAAAAGGTAGACAGGCCAGAGAGGAGCAAGAAAAACCAAAAGTGCACAGGAAAAACTGACAGGTTTAGTCTAGAAAGCAAAGTTTTAACCTTAACATGATGCAAATAGGAGATAAGTAAATTGTTTTCCAAAGGCATGTTGGAAATGGCAAGAAATAATGGGCTGAAATTGTAGCACAGAACAGGCATTAGGAAGAACTTTTTCAGTGGTGAGAATAGATAAGCAGTGGCCTCAGCAGGGAGGTTACGAATTCTCTGTCTCTGGCTGTTATTTTTCAAAAATACACCCTACAAGAGTCTCTTGGAAATGCTGTGTGTGCTTTCCCTGCCTGTGAGAAAGGACAATGGCTGTTAATGTTTTGCAGTTACTTCACGTCCCATTTTCTTGTCTTTTTTCTCCACTCTAATAAAAAGGGGAAGCAGCCATAGGGAAGTTGGTTCTCTGACTGGCAGGCTGTTGTGAACAGAGCTTCTTTCCACACTTGGGCTTGGAAAAGGAAGATCCTAAAAGAAAACCCCTCTGCCTGATGAGATTCTCCATTTCTTCCTTTAAATATTTAGCAATATGTGCAGGACCTATCAGTGTCAAAAATGTGAATTTTACTGTTACAGGATGGTTCTGCAGAGGAAAGGGAAGATGCCTCACCTTTGCTATCTGCCTTATGTCTGTGGCATTTTTGGGTAGCATCTTGCAAGGTTTTAATCTCATTTCCTGTGTAGGAAGTTGCTTTTCCTTTCCCCTTGTGTTGCAGCTTCAAGGGTAGATTCTCTGTCACATATAAAGAAGCAAAATCTTCCTGGCTTTTGGAAATTCTGTGCAATATTTCAAACTAAAATGCTTTTACACAAAGCTGCTGGCATGTCTCTTTTTCATCAACCCCAAAAAAAGTACACAGTGATACTTCTTGGGTGGATTTTAAAACAAACCCCACTTGTATCTTTGAAAATGTTCCCTTACATCCAATGAAGAGCTAAAAATACCTATGAATAAGTTAACACCTGAAAATGTAGGTTTCTGCACATGGCTTACATAAACCACAAAAGCAAATTTTTAACTATGTTTGAATTTCATGCATAAATCTCCTTGAGAAAAAGTTCCATCCCTGTGACAGTGAGTTTTGAGCTAAAGTAAACATTTTTCCTCTGCAAATGGCATATAAAAACCCTAACTGAAAATTACTAGACCAACATACAGAGCTTTTTTTCGTTTTTACTCACAGTTAATCTCTTAATTCTCAAGTAGGCCACTGCCAGAAGCTTTTTTGGCAAACAAATTATTATTTTCTTTGTTTACTTTCATTGTAATTACTTACAATAAAGCAGCCTAACAGGGGTTGACATAAATGCTACTTTTTCCCTCAGGTTTCTTAATTATTCTCTGATGATATCCAGGGTAAAAAATGAGCAAAATCATAGCTTTCTAAGATTTTATTAAAAAAAAAAAAAGAACAACCAAACAAAAAAACTACAAAAAATACAACCCTCAAACCCTAGAATTTAGTCCACTGTAAACTAATAAGTGATTTTATTAATGCTTATAGAATTAATTTACCAAAATCTAACATAAACCAAAACATGTTTAGATATTCTCTGCTTTTCCTCCATGGTCATTCATCATAATGTATTAATGTATATCAGCTTTTATACTCTTAAGGCTCTATGCTGTGACTAATCTTATTCATTTTTGGCTCCCTGAAGGAGCTGTTACATTGTCCTCTGCAAAGAAGCCTTCTATAAATGTCTCCACAGGGCAGATTGGCACAAAATGCCCTGATGGCTGCTTGGAAAGTTCTGGAGGATGTCCTAGGGCTGAACCATTTAATGGCTTATTTATTTTGTGAACCCTTCTCAAAACATGCTGTGCCAAGGATATGGGCAGAGGCATTTCCAGGGGATACTGGAGCAGGCTGAGCCAGGATGTCCTTTGGGGTAGTGAAGCATCTCTGGAAATTTCAGTGTCCTGGCCATCAGCAGAAATGGAATTGGAGGGAAAAGGTGCCAAGAGGAACTCCTGCACTCTTCATTGATCTTACTGGGGCAATAGTGATGAGAGAGAAACCAGCAGATGCTTCTGTGAATTCTCTGATGTACCTTTCTTAGTCCTCTGTGTAAGCCCAGCCCAAGTGGAGATCTTCTGGAAGAGCCACTTGGTTGGCACATCTCCCTCCTCTGGACCTTCTGTGGCTTCCTACAACCACACACATTTCAGCCGTTATGAGACTGCTTTAATTTGTACCAGCCCACGTGTTTGCAGGAAAGTGATGTGAAATTAATAAAAGCTATCAAGCACCAGAAAGCCATAAAACTGTTCCCTATTTTCATAGATCTGCGGCCCAGAAGAGCAGTAATATCAACACCTGTCAAAAATGTTATGGCAGATCTGAATTCTTGATGACTTCTCTGAAGGCATGAGCATTGCTTGCAGGAAGTCTGAGAACGATCTTCTCCAGCCTGAGTCATAGGAAGATATATATGTAGGGCTCAAAATGGTGGAAGGAATTTTAAAAACCCTTACAAACTTCAGTAGTATGAGAGTTGTTCTTCATCTGAATTATTTCCTTCCATTAATTCCTCAACATATTTTGGTAGGTTTATTAAAAAATCCAAGACTCATCTAAGAGAATTTGATTTGGTGTCTAAGCCACTCCAAAATCACGTCTTAATTTGATTCTGTTGATATAATACCTGACCTTGCTAAAGCAGACAGCAGAGCACATCACTTCTGGCATGCTGAAAATACAATTATTTGCCTGTTAACGTTATTTCTCGGCAAAGAAAAGGCAATGGATCAAGTAGCAAACTTTTAGAGACTGTAACAGGTGAACTTGGAAACCATCACAGCTCACATGATGCTCTTGGGAACAAAACATCAAAATCTTCCAAATGCACTCACATTTTCCTGAACACTCCCGTCTCCTGGCACTCTTACAGCCATTTCTGGAGTAAATGCTCTGCACACACAGAGCACTGACTGTGGAATGAATCTCTGAATAGTCATTGAAAGCTTTTGTCTGTGTTTACAGCTCTTCAATGAAGCTCCTATTTTTGTCTTCAGTGGTTTTGGTTTTCAGAAGTGTTTCTACAGAGAATCAAGGGCTGAGTTTCAGATCAAGCTTCAATTTTCAGCTCTCTGTCGGACTTCATTGCAAGCCCTGATGAGACTCATAAATGATTACATACTCCATGTGTTTTTATCTCACATATATGAATCCAAACAAAAATAAGTTAATAAGTAAGAGGAATGAGATGTTATTGCTGTCTACAGCTGCCTGGTGGGAAGGTAGAAGGAAGTGCAGCCAGACTCTTTAAGTTGTCTGTAAGTTCTGGTGAATAATACAGTCTAATGCTTCTCGCTGAAAATATCTTACCAGATAACTTCTCACTGAACACCATGGAAACTTTGCATCCATAAGTTCACCACATAAAGTTATCCCAGTCACAACATAAACAGTTGTGTGAATTCTCTCCAGCTCTATATAGGATGTGAAAACACAGCTTTGCACTGTTTGCTTCCAGAAAGAAGCAGATGTAAAAATCTTGAAAAAGTGAAATATGGCTTTAAAAATATTCCTTGACCTACTCCTCCATCACTAAATTAAATTTCAGTGGCTTGCTAGGAAAATGTGTTCCTTTTATATGCTTCCATAAATTATGCATTTCAATGCTGTATGTATCCTTTTTCTGTATTATAGGGGAAGCAAAAAAAAAAAAAAAAAATCAGTAATCAGGCAGCTCCTTAAAGCTAAGTCTTCCAGACACTTAGTCTGCCTCAGGTCTGAAAGTGGAATCTTATTGTGAATTCCAAGGTTAAATCTTGTTGAAATTGTTCCTTTACAATGGATATGAGCACATATTAAGAGTATGGATGAAACACTGATATATCATAATATTTGTTTCTTGCAGGAACAAAGTATTACAAGACAAGTAATCTCTCTGACTTGTGTGGTTCTTCCTCATAGTTACTTTCTATAATTTTGAATAATCTAGTGGTTTTCAATGTGACTTTTTCACAGTCTTCAGTTGCAAGTTTTATACCACAAAATACCATTATTACAAGATATTCCAGTCCTTTGAACTTACTCATAACAGTCTCAATGGGTCAAAAGTAAGTAATTAGCTGGTTTTGTATAACTCGTATTTTTATAACTGGTTCTCAACCTTACTGGTTTTCTCTGCAGGAGCTGTGAAATTGAGTACAGCTGAAGCATCAATCATTCCCCCCAGCTCCACACAGCAAGTCCTTCCAGCTCAACAAGCAGGAGCTTCAAACTTTGGGTCACCAGCTTTGTCCTTCATGGGTTCGCTGCAATGTGGAAACATCCAGCCCCAGGTAGGTCTGTCTGAAATCTGCCTGTTCCCAAAGTAAGGATTAATGTCGGTACCTGGAGGGAGGTGAGTGAAGGGGCTTCCTTTAATTCAGGTGCTTCACAGTATCAGAAGGCAGAGGTTCACACAGCATGTGAAATAGCTCGTGTCTGCAAGTGCAGCGATGGGGGGAGAAGCAGGAGGTGGGTGTCGAGCGGCAGACGAAAGGACTGGGCAGCACATTTGAGTGGAATGGCTTGGTAACTGCCCTGCTGTTATGGCTGGAAAGTAGGTTGAGATCTTCTTGCTTATTAGGGTTTTCAAATTTTGTTGGACAGTTTCTGATGGACTTGTATAAACTGCAGTCTTTAATCTTATCTTTATCAGGCTCACGATATTTTTGTGCATAGCAGAACTGTGTGAAAAGAAGTGTACATCAAATATTGCTCGAGTAAAATGCATTTTTGGTACTTACACATCTGTAAATTCGTTAAAACTTTTAATGATGGCACACATAGAAGTGGTGTTTTGGGAATTAAATGTGTGGGCAAAGGGGATGAAGTACTGATAGCTCAGCAGAGTTTTCCGCATGCAGTGATTTGTTCTAGAAGGCCACCTTACCGTGACAGGTTGTATGGCTCAGTACCTTTTGGTAGCAAAACTATTAAACTTTGCTTTTTCCTTGTTGTTCCGTGGTTAAAAAAAATTATAGTTAAACTATTAATTATGGTAGCTATTTAAGTGTGACAAATTAAGTTAACTGTATGGCAAAGTCACTCAGTACCCTCAGCCTTGATTTCAAAATATTGCTCTGAAAACAGAATGTTTAAAAACAAGCTCCATCCCCTGCTTAAACTGTGAATAAAAAAATTCTTGCTTCACATAGCACAGGCCCTGCACTTCACCTCTGTCTCCTCTCTACTCTTCTCACCTTCCCTGTTCTGCACCTTGATGAGGGTTTTGTAAACCTTTCACACTAATGTCTTACAGCTATTTTAAAGGCACAACCACAAGTTCTAATTTCAAAGGTTAGTGTAGTGAGAAGCTGACAGCCACATGAAAATTATTGTTAATTAGAACAAAAAATATAATTTTCACATGTGGGCAACACCAGATTTCCATCTCTTTTCTTTACAGACATTCTGAAAATGTTGACAGGTCTTTTCTGTGTAGAGAGCAAAATTGGTAAAAATAGCAAAATTTAATATTATTAAAGAAACTTTAAAAAATTAGATTTATCTTCATGTTCTTCTGATTAGTTTTTTTTAAATAGTCCTTTCATTTCTGCTTCATTTAAAGTTCAATAAAGCTGTTGAAGTAATTTGATTTTCAGCTGAAGACAGACAGAAGGCTCATACTGGGACAACGATATATCATTCAGTAATAGTTACCGTAGTGAAAATGCTGATTATATGGAACTGTCTACATACTAAAGTCAGAGGGAAAAGCAATGTTTTTATAAGTATGTAAAGAGCTCATAAATAAAGTCTAATAGACAGCTACAATTTAAGTCACATTACAAATCTGATTTCTTTCTAGAAAGTGTCTCATGCAACCATCCTGCTCAAAGCAGGGTCAATTAAGGTCACTCAGGACTGTGTCCATCCAGGGATTCAATATCCAGGATGGAGACTCCACAACTCCTCTAGGGAAAAAAGGGTTTTGATTTGTTTAAATGGAATTCCCTGCATTTCAGTTGTGCTCTTGTCCTTGGTGGGGTGAGGGTGACTGGCCAGTAGTACCTCTGATCCTTCTCCTTGTACTTCTTGCTTCCTTCCCATCCTCAGCAATCTCCCCTGATCTCCAGAGTTCCATGTCTTTTCTCCTTTGTATCAGCAGCCAAATTCAGTTTGAGATAATTTCTCCTGATTGATTAAAGCCCTCTGGCACTCTGGGTACTCATTGCCTGTAATCAGGCAGCCTCTTGATCTTCACTTTGAAATCATGGGTTTGCATTTCAGGAAAATTCATTATCTTCTTGAACAAGTTTGTCTTGTTTTAGTCTAAATTTGGATTTCTACATAAAATCTGTTTTCTTTCCTCATCCTTTTGGGGGATGTTGTTCTGAACGCAGAACTGGGGAAATGTTAAGGCCAGTTGCCTTCAGCCAACAACAAGTGTTATAATGATTCATCATCCCCCAGAAGCCTCTAACATAAGCATCTGTCTGTTAATGAATTGTTTAGCTGAATCACAAAGATGTGCAACCTATTGTGGTTAGTTGAGTAATTAATTCCTTTGTTCACTGCTCACCCCTCACTTAGTTTTTTTCACATCCGAAATCTAATTCCTGCGAAGAAACGACCTCTCTGAAAATGGTAGCCTAGATGTTAGTGGGATGCACTATTTCTTGAACCCTACCTACTATTCACAGAAAAAGAAAATAAATATTTGGAGAAAACATTTCCATACAATAAAAGCAGGAAAGGACTGTTTGGAGGAACTGTTGCTCAGTAAATGCTTGGGGCAGTGAGGGTGAAGTGAGTGACCTGTTCTTTTCCAGTGTGAAAGCCATTGTGTGGCATGGATTACAGCAATACAAAGTAATACCATCATCTCTTTATAGACAGTGCTTAGGACTCTTTCTTCAATCCCCTGTAAGAGCAGAGGTTTGGGGGTTTTGGTAACAATGGGGTAGAATCCTTTATTATGATTTTAACAGAATGCCCAGAAATGGGTGTAAGGGGGCAGGAGACCATGATGCTGGCCATGAAAACAATCAAACACAAAGTGTGTGATCCTCTCTGAATGACAAGGGCTGTGTGCATGGCAGGGGAGCTGTCTGGCAGAGGAATCCCAGTGATTGGAACCACACAGTGACACGTTCTCCGATCCTGTTGGGAGGGGAAGCTGTAAAGCTGCAGTGTGGGTGAAGCTCTGCTGTCCCAGCCACCGGTGCTCATGCTGCTGTCATTCACAGGAGCGGCACCTTTGAGTTATGTGGCACTTTCTGCTTGTACATTCAACAGAGCTGTCATGTGGCCAGGTTTGGAGATCACCTGTGCACACTTCACCTTTTAGAAAACCTCTCTCTACCACCACAGCATGACAACCATAACTGCAATCTTATTCAAAATTCTGCATTGAATAAGTTCTGTTGGATAAACTGCTGTTAAACTGAATTTACCTAAATTTGTGAAATAATTTATTTCAATCAGATATACATTAATTACTTCCTCATCCATATAGTTTCATTGAAGAACAGTGGATCAAATTCTCTTCTTAAAGAAGCAGTAGCAAATTAGAATAACTCCGTTTAAAGCTTAGGAATAAATAAATTTAACATAAATAAATACCTAGGCCAGAAGTACATCTCTGAAACCTGAGCTCATTCTTTCTTTCCCTTGTTCAAAGTAAAATTAAGCAAATGGTTGAATGCCTTTCTAAATCAGAGGAGAAGATTGAAGTCTGATCCATTTAAGCTACTTCCTTAAGCTGGGGTAGAAGTGGAACACAGCTTCTGTTTCAAACTGATAACTCTATTAGAAAAGGGAACAAAAGCTTTTTCTTCTTTCTTTTTCTTTCTTAATTCACTGTAGACATTTCCACATAATATATTTTTAGCATAGGTGTATGTACAGAAGGGAATGTTTATATCTGTGTTATCCTGCTCAGTAAGAACTGGCTTTTATTCCTAACAGTGAATTATTCTTGAGGGAACCTAACATCTTCTAGGAAACCTGACTGGCAAAAGTAATAAGTAGTAATAAAACAGAAGGAATCTTTGTAATCTCAAGATTAATGGATAAAATGTTTATGCTGAGGGGTCTCTTCATCAACAAACTGCTGTTTGCACCTATTTGCATTTTAATGGTTACCCTAGTTCTGAAGTTAAAATTACAGACTTTTCCCAGCTGCTCTTTAAATGCTACATTATAATTTTGAGGAAGCATCATACGTAATTATATTTAATAGACACAGAATTGATTGAAACACTTAACAAAAACAAAAAGCCCAGACCTAATTTTGTAAACATGTTATTGTACAGTAACCCCCAATGAGTTTGTTCTTAAATCTCCTAATTAATTTTTAATTAAAAAGCTCAAAGATGCTATTATACTTCTTGTTGTAAATGGCAGCCTTATGTAAGCATAAACGACTTAGCTGCTCAGACAAACATCTCCCATTAAAATCCATGTTAATGAGAACTCCTGAACACAGTATTTCAGAGATTTAAACAGTGGCAGCACTAAAATAGTCTGAATATCACATAGGGAGTTGCTGTTTTTCATTCCTCCTTTCTTTTTCGTTTTGTGCAGAACACAGTAGGTTTGCAGTGAGAAGCTCTCCAAATTTCCACTCAGGTGCATCAATCTCCTCCATTGCTATTATCAGACTGTTTGTAGTATTATCTAATTACTTATAGGGATGGTCCAACTCACCTCTACTTATCTGAGGGCAAATGGGCCCAAATTACCAGGCTTTGGTGCAGATTTGCTGCATTAAATCGGTGAACATTCCCCTTCTTAATGAAAGAGTGACCTACTGAGGAAAAAAAACACAAGCCAAATATCCAACCTACATAGAAAAGCCATCCAGCTTTCCATGACTTTTGTCCATCTCTGGTTAGAAGCAGCCAGAGGATCTAAGGCAGTAGCTGAACACAGTGTGTTGCTGTGAGGATGGGCTGATGTCACAAATCGAGGATTATTAATAGCAGAAAAACAGCAAGTGCTCCTTTCAGAGAAGCATCTTTAATAGCAGGGGAAAAACACTTGAGACAAAATCTCATTTGCCATGTTTTTCTTACATTTTTAGCCAAGAAGGGATGGGAGGTGGAAATGCAGTGATTTCTATGGTTTAATTATCTATCTTCTCCATGGTTATTAACGCTGCAAGGAGAAGCAGCAGAATTTAGAAGGCTGGAAGTTGTAAGCTCAGTTTTGCAAAGCTGCAGTTTTAATTTTCAAAGATGCAAAGTTTTGTGGTTAGGATGAAGGATTAAAAATAGTGATGTTTCCTTTTAAAATAAATTCACAGTAGTTTCCCTCTCACAACTTTATCAAGTTCTTGATATTTTAGAAATGGAATTTGGTACAAAAATCACTCGGGCTATTCAGAACTGCATTTTTTAACCATGCCAAGAATAAATGACAATACATAGTTTCAAACCAAGGTTTGCCTTGTAGAGAGGTTGGCTATGAGAGTATATAGCTCATCAAACCCCAGAGCAAAATTTGTCCTCTCTTTTTCAGCAGTTGCTGCAACAAATGCAAGAAAAGCTGCAGCAACAGTGTGCAGGAGCTTGGATATATTCGGTATATTCACAAAATAAAATTCAGTTACATAAGACAATTGAAGTTTTTATCACTTCTTATTTTATCCTGAGCTTCTACAGTTCTGGGGGTTTGTAATTCTCTTCCTTAACAGACCTTAGACAAAACTTTTTCTGTCAGCAGAGAGGTGCAACAGGAGTCTCACAGATGCCATGGTTTGGGCTTTCCAAATGCAGTGAAATCCTTGTTTCCGTTAACACTTCAGTATTATTTAAATGCATTTTCTTATAGTTCTGCTCTTTTCAGTCCACAGACAGCTCTGAAGAAAACAAAGGGGATCTGAGTGGTGTGGTTTTGTTTTAACCATTTCTGGAGATTTTCTATGATTTCTCCCAAAAGACAGACTTCAGTCACTTTTTCAGAAAACCCCCATATTCCATGGCAAGCCAGCCCCAAATGCTTGAGTACCACTGTGTTTTAGATGGTCGCACCTCTTCATTGTTGTTTGCAGGAGAGAGGTTGAAGTGTCCAAGGGAAAGCTCTTGTACCAAAGCCTTTTGCTAACCTGGGTGAGAAAGTTTGCCCCATCTTCACATCAGAGAGGCCAGAAGGTGCTGCTGAAAATCACAGCACAGGAGTAGCCAAAATACTTGGAATGCTGTGTATTCACTTGAGTATCTCTTCTTTGCCAGGGCTTAGAGTCTCCCACAAGAACACCAGCTGTGCAACTTGTCCACCCAGCTGATAGCACTTCAAATCTGCTTAGCTTCAGAAATTACTTGCCTGTGTAATCTAATTTTACCCAATGTTCTGTTTAGAAATAAGTCCATTTACCACTCACAGATTGTTAGTTTCCTGATTTAATAGTGAAATGTTGAAGAAAAAGCAGTGTTTCTCCCTCATAACTCATGCTTTCATCCCACTTGTTCATACTCCAGTAATTGAAATTACAGTTTTATAATTGTGCAGACATTGATGATTTTGCAAATGGAGGATTATTAATAGCATAAAAACAAGAAGGACCTCTTCTCAAAATGTTATTCCAGCAAAAAAGAACTAGAAAAATATGCTTGATTATTTCTTCACTTTTTTGTGCATTCTTCACATTTTAATTAGGCAGAAAAAGAAGATAAGATTTTCTTTCATCAGCATGAATATTAGTGAATAATAGCAGAAAAAAATCTTATGAAACATATTACAAGTCATAAACTTGGAGTTTTTTAAATTCTATGGACTTTAGATTCAAAAAAACTTCTGCAAAAAGAAATACAAACTGGAACAAAAACTTCATTGGTGCTTCAATATAAATTGTTGAGGAATGGTTGTACTTTTAAATGTATCTGTATTAAGAAGGTTGGGTACCTGATACAGAGAGAAATGAAATCTTTGGCCTCAGTAATTTCATTCTTAGGAATGTTAATTTTACTTCCCCATTGTACTCAGGGTGGTTTTATCTTAGTTTTGTATGTGTATATTTAGCAAAATCTTTAAAAAAACCAACCGTGCTATGAGCATCTCATTGCTAAGCAACAATGTATTCTTCCCTCCCACGTACCTTCTTGCTGTTCTCTGAAAAATAAGGATAACAAATGTGTAAAAAGTAGGGTGCTTTCCTCCTTGTGGAATAATGCAGCAAGAGGCTCAGCACCGAGCAGCTCTGGTCACATATTTCTGAGACAAACTATTGCTGCCATCTGCTTACTGACTAAAGTAGTAATGCTCTGTACCCTGCTGCTGCATTCCCAAAAATTCCTATTGAGATCCCTGCTTGGCATAAATTCTGCCTCACAGAACATTCTGGTAGCTTTTATAGTGTTGGCCCTGAGCAGATTGGGATGCTTTGAGATGACCTAATGGCACGGGGTCTGCAGGACAGGCAGTGGACCCCACTGCAGTGGCAGAAGGGAGGCTTGTGGCAGATTCTTAGCGCCTTGATACAATCGTGTGTATTGTTTAGGCCTCTCCTTGGGAAGTGTCACTGTAAGCTCTGCCATTTTCATGTTGATAAGACAGTAACATTGTGGAGGGGGGAGAATAGTGCTTTGTCAGATAACTGCACTTCTGGAAAATGTTTGTCAAACCATCTGTTGTTTCAGTATCATCCTGGACTTAAAGCAGTTTTAAAACTCTACAGTTCAACAGCCTTAAATGGGGGTTTTGTTTGTTTTCTGTGGTGCTGCTCTATTGTCTCAGTGCTTTTATGAGTGCTTTCAAAAGCTACCAGTGTATTCCATGAATTATAATTTTACTTTGTAACACCAGTGTTGTCTGAACACCTCTGAAACTGCTGCAGCAAGGTCACTTTGTAGAACTAAATGCTGGCTAAGTGTTAAATATGATCATGCAGTTGTAGAACAGATTGAACTAGAAATGCTCCCTGGCTTACAGTTCGTGCCTGGACTCCTCTGTATATCAGCCTAGGAAAGCTGTAGCAGTCATAGTGAAGGGTCTCACAGCAAACAAGAAGAAATCCAAACAGCCCCTGTTTGGTGACCGTCTCTTTCGGCGTACTTGGGGTGCAGATTGACCTAACACTTTACCAAGAGTCTCCTATGTTAAGTATAACTACTTGAATTTTCAGCAGAAAAAGGCTTTCTTAATCCCCCCTTTATGACAAAGCTATGTAAAGGCTGTCTAGTTACATTTATCAGAATGAATTCTGCTTACCTGTGTGAGAAAGCTGTGAAATGAGCTCATGTGTGAACAAAATGTTGCACACTAAGCCTTGCTGAGGATGTCCTTATTCCTCCTTCAAGGAGGAGAGCCTTTAGGCTGTTAATTAGTGTAGTGGGGGATGGCTATCCCAGACTTCTGTTCCTGATTAAATTAGTTTTTATAACCTTAGTGTGCAGTGCAACAAACCATTCAAAAGACTTCGGTGCTCCCAAAGATGGCAGCAGAACTACTCTGCAGGTGAAGTTATATTATAGAGGATTACCATTCCAATACTACCAATATTGCCACTGGAACATGTAATATAGAAGTCAATGGCAAAACAGGGATCTTTTCATGCTCTGGTTTCAGATCAGATTGATAAATTATTGAACACTTGCATATATGTGAAAATATTGCAAACCCCACACTGTCCTCCTGCCCAGTTTCCATGGAGGGTGAGGAGCAGGCAGGCAGTGATGGAATAGAGTCATAGCTCCTCCTAAAGTGCTAGGTATCAACTGAGCACAGAGTGGAAGTGCCTTGCAGAACAAAAGATACAAAATTCCCTTTCCCTGGAGCAAGGGAGAGGCAGCCAGTGACAGTATTGATCTCCTGTTCAGAATTTATTCCCCCGTTGTTTCTTCAGTGCAACAACACGATGCACTTTAATCAGAGCAAATAGTTAATTTAACCTACAGCAAAGAAAAAAAAAAAAAAGCCATGTGCCAATGAAGATACAGTCCATTTACCCAAAAGTCTTCTATCCACACTCTTCTCATTCATTTTTAATGACCATTTTATGTTTTCACCTTATTTCTTCTTCCTGTATTATTATATACACAAGGGGGAAGAATGAGCAAAGTTAAATTGTTTCTTGGGTTTTGCTGAGCTGCCTGGTGGGTAGATAAAAATAGCAAGTGCCAGTGGCAAAGTCTCCTGAAAAGTGCTAGCACATTGTGAAAGTGCTAACACATTGTGCTATTGAATCAGCACTGAGAAATCAGATTTTCCTCACAACGCTTTCTTTAAACTTAAGGTGACCTTTAGGAATGCATTTGCATCAATGTAGAGAACCTTATTACTTTGTCATATTGAAGACTAAGTCATCCTGAAAAGGATTCAGCTGTGGGTCCTGGAAGTTCCCTTCATTTTCTCCTAGGCTTGATAGGACATTTTTGATTCTGGTACCAGAATAAAGAAGCCCCAATCACACAGAGCTGAAAGGTTTTGTCTTTGGGATGACATCATACAGTAAGTTATAGTTCAGTACTGCAGAAAGTTTCTATTTATGAAAGACTCCATTGCATCATTTCTGAAAACCATTTCTATAGACTTGATAATCCCAGCTGTTTTCCTGAAAGTCCACAGAGCCCGAGGTTATCTACAGCACAGACACTGATATAACTTTTAAGTAGGGTTTAGGGCAGCAGAGCTGGCTGGGATATGGCTCTGGTCTCGCATATTGATTATGTAGAAAAATTTTGCCTTATGGGGTCAAATTCTTAAGCTCTTACTTGTGGATCAAATAAAGAGAGATTGAGAGCCGCTGTGCCACTTATTGATTTTGAAGTAAGCAAGAACTGCTCAGAACTTCTTACAGCCAGGCCTGAATGGATCAAAGTTCATATGGGTTGAAAGTTATGACTTGTTAAGTTACTTAAATTATTTTAATCTTAAATTATTTTACACATAACCCTAATCCAAAGCTTAGTGAACTCAATAAAAATATTATCTTATGCTACTATAACTTGGACTGAAGACTTATTTTCGCAGGTTAGACACAGAAAGGTCATGACCTGTAGAATTGGACAAATACTTAGAAACTTGGTGCTAAAAATTAGAGTATCGAGTCAAAAAAAAAATCAAAGAATGAAACATTCACAGCAAGATAGAGGAGGCTCCAGACAGGCAGTGACTTTGAAAACAGTGAGCCTTAAGTAGCTGCTTAAATGCGGAATTTAAGGAAGCCAGAAACAAGCTGGAAAAGTGCATTTTCTAGTGCATTGTAACTGGCTTGTCTGTGATCTCTGTAGACTGAGGACAGGAGGAATATGATTTTCAAAAGGCCAAGACAGGTTTTCAGCACAGCAGGGAATGGTTCGATCCCTGTTGTTACCCAAGATCTCCACTGCAATGCACGTGTGCTTACAGTGTACAGGAAGAAGCACAGTAGCATCAAAGATTAGCATAGAAACAGCTACAGTGAGCTGGAATAAAATTTTTTCCAACTTTCATGAGACTCTCCATAAAATATTGTGTTACTCAGACTTTTTATTAGTATATTTTGGGTTTATACGCAGAGCAAAACTGTTCCTGAAAATTCCCTGTGGGAGCTGTATATGCAACAGTTACTGATTTTATCTCAGTCTGATGTATTAGTTTAAATAACCAAATAATAGTTACAGAAGCTTAAAGCAGATGGCACCACCATTTAATCTAATCTGTGGCTAAGAGCCACTGCATTTTTCATTCTTATTTAGAACGAAATAATACCATTACTGACTTGTAAGAAATATCCATGTCAACAAATCATCGTTCTTCTTTATCAAGGCATTCATTTTACACTGATCAGGGCCTCTTAGTTGACCTTGATTATATTCTCTCCTTTTCTATTTTTTTTTTAGTTTAATTTTAACATTAAAAAAATACTATAATGCAAATCTGTTACCATTTTTCAGTATCTATCATTTATTCAGGAAATGGCAGAGATATTTAACAGGTACTTAGCATCTATCACTGCAAAGTAAAAGGTTGCTTATAAATAAGAATGAAAAGGTTTACTGAAGACAGAGGAGGTATGAATTTTCTGATGATCAGAGCAGCTGATGAATAATTCATTATCCTTCCCTTTTCCAGGAGCCAAACTCATGAGCAGTGGCCACTGTAATTGTAGACAGCAGGTGTCACGTTATTAGGTTATTAATTTGATTATTCAGTGTCATGCCACATTCTATCACAGCAGCTCTTTGTGTGGCCCAGCTAAATGGGGAGTTTAAAGTGTTGGAACGTGGTTCAGCCCAACAGGGACAGAGATCAAACCCCAGCACTTCAGGGGATCAGCTGCTCCATGCTCTGTGCACTGCAGCCACTCCCTGGGATGACACCGGGAACACAGGAGTGGGATGGAGAGAGCTGCCCTCGGCACCTCCATCAGACCCAGGTACTTCAGCACACCCCTAATTAAAGGCACCGAGCCTTGAGTTCCAGGTGACAAAGCAGGAGATCCAGACAACACCACTCTGGAGAGAGTTTGAAGGAGCAAGACAGAGGTGTGAGGCGCGAGTCTCGATAATTTCATGGGCTGTTTTCTAATTAGCTCATCCCGGAGAGGTTAACTTGCAAGGCTGGTGGGAAACCAGCCAAAGAATAATGGAGTCTGCAGCACCACAAGTGTTGCTTGCCTGACCTTACATGGATTTTATGCTCCTGAAGAAGTGCAGCCTGCCAGTTACAGAAGAATGTCTTTGCCTGCTCTCCTGGATTGATCAGGAGCTGCTGCTCCAGACACAGCAGCTGAGCAGGGATGTTGTGCAAGTAGATGCTGTTGAAAAGGAGACATAAAAAAAAACAAAGCCCTAGCTCATGATCCAGTAGGGGAGGCAGAGAAGATCTCAGGATGTTGCTTGGCTCTGTTATCACGATCAAAATGAAGCCATCATCAATTAGCACAGTTTTAGAATCAGTGACAGGACTCTGTAATAAGCACACCCAAGCAAAACATAACTGAGGAGCTGGCTTTAGCTTATACAAGGGTACAGAACAAATAGGAATTGGAATGACACTGCCACAGATATAGTTACCTCTAACTTAGTACAGGCATTCCAGCAACAGAACAGATATGTGTAAATCCAAGAACATGGTGTGCTGCAAGTAGGAATTTCACCCACAACTCATACTTTTAATGTAGGGAGGTTCTATTCTTTCTTTTGAACACTAAAGAAATAATGCCTTATTTCTACCTTATGTAGAAATCTTTCAGATTTGAGTGAGAAAATAAAGGCTTGGAAAATTGCAAAAGTTGTGAGAAAAGTTTATTCATGCTAAGTTTATTGTCATGGGGGAAAGGAGACTTTATTAAAGCTTTAAATTTAATAAAGTAATAACTCAAGGAAGAAATAAAAATTTTTATAAAGTTGATCCAAAAGAGCCTAACAATAAGAGGGCTTAATCTGAAGGCTTACAAAATCAGGAGTCAAATACAAACTCTGCAGAGCAGGTTCATGTAGCAAGTAATGAGCCTGCACCTCTGCGTAACAATGTGAGAGAATATAGTCAAGAAACTGAAAGAATTAGATGAGATTCTTGACACCAGGGATTAAGGGTTGTGGCACAAAAATAAGGAAAGGATCTGAATGAGTGAACATGTGATGTATCTTGAGCCGATGACTTTCTGTTCTTAAGATTTTATTTGGTTTTTAGTACTTTCTGTCTTGGAGGCACAGCACAACTGTGGCTTGTGACCAGGCTTAGCCTTCTGCGTCTTTTGCTGTCAGTCTGTCCATTTTCCTGATTGTCTGGGGCTGAGTTCACAATTCTGCATCATGAGATTTCTTATTCTTTCAAAGTTACCATTTGGGGAACTGTCTCTCAGTCTGAGCACACTGGATGACATTTTCATTGCGTCCAGATCCTGTAGGAGCGAGGCATCAGAGTTTCATTTGCAAAGGAAGGTACTGACAGCCAGAGATTTCTAGTTTAAATTTTCCACACTGAAAATGGTTATTGTGCCACATATTGATTGAGCAGCCCAGGTCCCACTGACTGTCCATTTCCCTCCTTGCATTTTTCATTGCACTCTTTACGTTTACCCTGGGAGAGCTAAAGTGGCTCTGTGGCAAGGCTGAGCTTGCGTCGTTTTCTCTGTGTGGGCCTGGGAAAGTTTACAGAAAATACTTGACCTTGAGATAGAAAGATGTAAAGGGAGTGAGGGAATGGATGAACATGATTTCCTTTGATTTAGATTACAGTAAAAATTTCAAAGCTTCTTGACCCTTCTGATTCCTTCTAGTGGCTCTCCCAGCTGGGAGACACTGGTCTGCAGGAGCCACCTGAGATGTGCTCGCTGCTCAATCCAACCACTTTGCAGGCGTGGCAAGCACGTTTAGAGCAGCCTGAGCCAGGCACGGCTCTCCCTGGGCTGCGTGGGGGTGAGAGTTAATTAAAGCTAGTCTTTCAATGGATATTCTTTCAGTGCATTTCTTCTATCTGTGATTAAGGAGAACATAAATTGGCTGATTTTACTGCAGGTCATTAACATTCCAGTCCTGGCTGCATCCCCACTGATCCAGCTCAGCAAAGACCGCTCTCAAGTGATGTCACTGCATATTTCTTTGCACAGTCAAGAGTGGCAAAGACCATGATCATTGCAATTACTGCTCTGGTTAGCCCACTCTGCTGCTTGAGGTAGTAAGATATAGATGCTTCTTTCACCTCATGGCAAATCCTCATTGCCAGGCTGTCAGAAGCAAGGAAGCAATATTTACAGTTGTCTTTAGGGAGCTCTATCCCATCATGCAGTTAATTATGATAAACTGTTTTATTTGTAAGAGCTTAAAACTGCTTTGTACTGTGGCAATGCATGGCTATAAAGGAGCTGCTTAATGAGGATGGTCAGACCAGCAAATGTCTCCTGTAATTTGACAGGAAAAACAGCAAGATGTGCCTGCCCTGAAAAACAAAGGTGTGATTGTAGCATGCCCTGATAATACAGCTGTGTAATGACAAGTGAAGATGAAGGCAGAGTTTTCAGTGTTTCAGCACAGGCTCAGGTTTTCTCAACACTTTAGGCAAAATTGGATTATGAGTCCCCAGAGAAGGCAGGGCCCCAGCATTCCTGTCCCATGGGAGAATGAAACATGGGTTCTCACATGACAGGAGTAACAGGGAGAGGAGAGCCCCATGGAAAGCTGTTTTGTTTGCTTGTATGGAAATGGAAAGATTTCTGGGGAACCAGTTCCCAGTACAAGTGGTTGCCCCACAGTCCATACAGACTGTGCCCAAAGCCATTTGGGATTGCCTTATTCTGGAAGGGCTCTATCAGGTAAAATAGGCAGCAGCATCCCAGGAATTTTGTTGCCTCCCAACATCCAGCTCTCTCCCTAAGCCTGGGGATGGCCCTGCAGGTGTTAGGCTGCGTGTACACAGTCCAGGCTGAACTCCCATCTCCCTTTCAGCACAGCTCCTCTGTCATTGCTCAGGCTCTGCACAAGTCCTGAACTGGTATAGAGCCCACAGGCCTTATTGCAGGACCTGACACGAGCATGGACTTGTGGCAGGATGATCCAGGTGTTAAGGACTGTTATAGCACCCTCTGAAATCAGTGAGACATTGTGTTGATTTCAGCAGATCCCAAAACATTCCAAGATTCAGCACAAGCAAACAACTGGGTCATTTATGGGTGCTGTAAGGAGGGTCTAGCTGAGGAAGCTGGCTGGGGGCTTTCATTGGAGGAGATTCATTAGCATTTATACAGTAAGAGTTGAAAAGCCCCCGCACTCTCTGCTGACCCACATCAGTGTCTTTCACCATGACGCTGCAGAAAGGAGGACTTGACAGACCATCTAAATTAAGGCTGTGTGAGCAAAAGTATTCTCTATCTTGGGGAAAGAAAGAAATTATATTAATATATAATGCCCTACATTTAACATTCCCTCAGTACCCTCCCATTTCTGAGTTACCGTACTTGGAGATGTGATCATATATTAAACACTGTGAATTCAAGATCTTCTTCTTCCTGGCAGTTTGTCTAGAACTACTCTATAGAATGTGTTCAGCTTTTATATTCATCTCAAAACCGAAATTTATTGGAATGATATATTGTTTAGCATGTCTGGGAGCATCTGACAGTATTGTAGTTCTGCTCTTCTCTTTTGTGTTTCACACACCTGTCAGAGGAGCACATGCATTTTCCTTTGCAGTCAATTGCAAGCTAATTAGAGCATAATTAGAGCAACTATTGCTTCTCATGCATAAAATCATAACGCCTCGACCGTGAGTCACAGGCTGTCTATAGTGTAAGGTGTGCAGGTAGGTTGGCCTGTGGTTACTGGTACTTTTCCCAAAGCTTTAATTAGAGCTTTTTGCTGGCTCAGGGTTTCAGAACTGGGAAAGCGGGGCTGGGGACAGAGGAAGTTGTTTTTTCTGGTCAGCTGCTACATCAGGACAGAGCCACAAACAGGGCTGTGAACTCAAGGAATTCAGCCTACAGCCCGATTTCCTGGCCCTTCAGTTACAGGCGACACAAAATTTAGAAAGTTTGTAATGCTGCAGAAGTGCATCTTTTTTTAACTCAAATAGTTGCATTTTCCAAATGTTGTTCATTCACAAAACTGATACAATTTGCTATGAATCCAAAAACATTTATAAAATATAGGAGACGTAGCTGAAGAGTTTTCTTTTAATGGAGAGGTGGTTAGACAGTGAAAAGTTGGGGCTCTTTCCTAAAACTGTCAGTGTTTATGAGGCTGGCTGGCTGAGCTAGATGGGATTTGAGGACATGTTACCAAGCTCTCTGTACAAGATAGAATCTTAAAGAATCGACAGAAAGAACACATTTAGAGGACATGTCTCTTCAGGTTACAGTGCCAGTCTGGCTCATGATACAGAGGGAGTCAGTGCAAACTCAGATCAATGTAGAGCAATTTTCACAAGGTAACCACTTGCAGGGCTGTGGTGATACAGAAAAAACCCACCATGCTGAGATAGTTCAATTAAAAATTGTTTTATATTTAGTGAAGAGGAAAAAAAATTATAAATCTAAAGCAAAAGAGGAAGAATAAAGAGAAATTAATTTTTTGAGCTGCATGGCGCTTGAATGTGCTTTGAAGGACTCTGTGTGCAGAGCAAGAAATTAATCTTACCTGGCAATGAATATTTACAGTATTGGGAATTCCATGCAGAGCCCAGCTTTGGTTTCCTGTGGAGACTGGAGCATAGTTTGCTGTAACAAAATAGTCAGGTTGTTCTGGAGAGGTATTTTCTTTCAGTTCCAACAAAAAATTGTATCAGTGAGAGCATAAAGGAGTAGTTTGGGATGAGTGGGAAAAGGTCCAGTTCAGCAGCCCAGCCCTGTGAGCAGCCTGCTGCTACAGGGGCTCTGGGGTGAGCAGGTTTCAGTCTTCGCTCAGCAAAGATAGATGGAAGAATTTACTTAACCAGCTGAATGTCTGGGGTTTAGTCACTTGGAATCATCCTTTCATGCAGAAAAGGTGATTTTTAAACACTTGGCTAATGGTGCCTGGGGTAAAATCTCCATTTGTTCAGTACTCATTCCATGTTAAATATTAACCTTTGGAAAATGGGTTTAACTTTACAAAAGTTTAAAAGACTTCCCTTCTATTAAGCAGTGTTTTAATGCATTTTTCCAGCAGATATATGCAGGACTAAAACTTAGGAGATGAGTTTTGTAGCAAAAAATTAATATGCACTGAATTGTAAGAAATAATGCTTTACTTCAGTACTTGATTAAGGAGCTGAGCAAATTATATGTCTCAACCAAACATAGGCATTTCTCTCTTTTTATAGATCCCTTGATGTGGGGACAATGAAAATGCACTTATGAATCTGTCTTTTAAATAAAAACAGAAATTAAATGTACCAGTTAATAGCCAATGTGCAGGTGTTACCTTATAAAAGTATTATTTGTCATTCCTATGCCTTCTTTCTGGGCATGCTTAAATAACCTGATATCATTTCTATGAGCTGGATTTTATTATAGCTGATTTATGGAGGCTTGCACACAACCTGACATGCATAGGAAAATGACAGACAAGGGAAAAGCCAGAAATAATTTTCTTTGCTGCTAAGCACTAAATGATATTATTTTCTTCAAATGAAAAATTCTTTCCTCTTCTGCTCTTTACCTTCAAAATACCCTCTCACACCAAATACGTGTTTCCTAATTACAAGCAGAATCAGTTTAGTTGTTCATTAACTACTCTGAACCAGCATGTTGGACCTTTCCACTGGAAAAAAAAAATTGTTTCTGTTTCTGAGCATCTCAAAATTCTTCTGTTTGAAGCTGAGAGATGCCTCTGTAAGGATTTAAATTAATTTTTAGATTTACTTCCAAGACATCAGGAATGCAATTGCAATTTCACATTGGCATGTAGATACTTAGAGATACCAATGTGAGATAATTATGAGATCATTTAATTAACATTATTATCATATAACCACAATTAAGAGCAAAGATTTTAATGCACAATAAAATTTTCAGCTGGAAGTTTCCAATTTGTGAAATTATGGGCATGAGCAGTTCTGCAGCTGTATAGCTTAAAACATGAGATTTCTTGTTTAATTGTACTTATATTTTACATGTCTATCAGATCCTGTCTTGACCAGAATATTTACCAATTTTGATAAATCTGATTCTTCATTTATTTTAGGATTTCTGTTCTTATCCTGTATATGAACAGTTGTGCAGGTCATGAAATCTTTAGATTCTTTTTATGAGTTACAGAAAGTTCTATTACAGTCCCATAAACCAATGTAGGATATGCTTCCCCCTCAACTTGCCACGATGAGTCCTCACAAAAATTAGCATTATTGTAATCCTTTCAGACTACAGAGAATAAGAAATAATGCAAAGAGCTCAGCTGGCTGCATCATATGGGATTCTCAGTCTCCTGGTTTTGATTCATTTTCTCATATTTGTGGAAAATGCTTTAAAACCAACATGAGTTCCATCCTGCTCAGCTTCCACAGGAGAAGGAGCTGGAGCAAAGGGCAAGTCTTTGGAGATGTGTACATGCTGAAGCCTTCTCTGGAAATCTCTAATTCCCTTTACTCTTAGCAGTACAGAAATCCAGTTGGAGATTATGATATTGGAACGCAGATGTCCTTTTTCTTTCCATCTTCTTCCAGAGGGATGGATCACATGGTGGGAACCTTTATGAAAGAGAGCTAAGGATGGCTTTGGACTTAGTGATGCCAAGATGGGGTTTGGTAACATATTGCAGTCACCTGCAAACTGCGTGTGTTTCCCTCAGAACTTGTTCTCTTCCAGCCTTTTGTGTGTGTCATTTGTCAGAGTCTCCTGAAAGGAAAGTTCAGAAGTTTAAATGGTCAGAAACTAAAGCTGGCGGAGACCAAAGTTAAATCCTCCCTCATCCAGTGCACACTCAGGGCTGTAGTGCAGGACATAACTGATTTGCAAGCACAGCCGTGGCCATCAGTGGCTACAGCCAGAGTGCCAATGAAAGCCCATTTCTGGAACAGCAGTGCTCTAATTGCATACACGAACAGGAAATTAATTTCACAAACTAAATGGTACATGGGATGCACCTTGACTGAAGTCCTGAGCCAGGCTGCCATTGCAGAGATGGGAACTGAAAGCATTCTCGGTTTTCTAGAAGCTATAGATGGATATAGTCACCTTTATGAATAAATATGTTTTCCTTGGAAACTTGCTTTTCTACCTGTGAAATCTATGGGTAGTCAAGGCATTTTTATATGCGTATAATTCCTTCTCCTCACAATGAAAAGACCCTCCCTTTTCTTTAAAATCAAGTCATCTTCACATCTTTCTCTCTTAAAATAATGCATCACTATTCACGCTCAGTCTAATTCTAAACCTGTTTAGTCAGACTGGATGTGTGTGTGTCTATACATATAAGCATACATATAAATATACATAAAATTCCATTTTAAACATTTAGAGAATAAACACAAAATTGGACCATACAATCCATTTTTTTTCTTTTTTTGGTATGTAGTTACTATTTCCACCTTCATAATCCTCAATGTAAAGTGTAAGTAAGTTTTTCTATCTGTTGTAGCAAACCATAAGCACAAAAGGATTCAGAAAGTAATAACAAAGATAAATAACTTTGCAATAAAATTTCAGCTCCAGTAATTTCCCATTTATATTTTCTCACTGAATCATGTAGTCCCAAGCAATGCACTTTTTTACGTCTGGGCTGCATCATACAAAGTAATTTTATATCTAATACTTCCCAGTGTGTCCGAAATATAACATCACATGCACAATGCATGACAGAGCGGTCGATGAATTATACAGAGCCTTCAAATAATATCACTGGGAATGTGATTTCATAGGCTTTCTAAGGCAATCAATCTTACCATATTATGACGAATGAATTGTCAGTCAGGGGGTTTTTTTATTCTACCAGGAATGTTTCAGAAGCTGTTACTTAATGCTCCTTATTGTTGAAGGCTGCCTGCTGAAGATGTTTTTCCTGTGTGAAATTAGTGATGTGTTCTGAGTGTCTTAAAATTTAGATCTCAGTTAGCACAGCATTTTGCCAGAGTGAACTACCTGAGGCTGTAGGAAATGTTATCAAGTGAAAGGAAGTGGAAACTTCAGGGAGGAGGAGGTAGGATTAGTAGGAGCAACAAAAGAATAGCTTTTGTGTATAAAGAGCTTGTCTTTGTCTTATCTAAGTGTAAGCTCTCTCATCTTCCCTCCGTCTCACACGTACTCCTACACACTTATTTAAAATATGATTTGCAATGACAACTTCGCCATGTCTTCTGAGAGCAAACAGATGAAGATGTACTCTCTTCCTTCCAAGAGAGTGACTGGGATGTTTCTCCATATTTTTCTTGAAACAGCTGCATCAAAGAGAAAAACCACCCTGGCAGAGGAGACGGGATTTAGTCTTAGCCTGGCTTTTCTCTGATGTTGCCACAGCATGTCCAAGTCGGCTGAGTAAGTGGTGTGAGGTACCTGTGGATTCCTGGCAGTCATGAAGCCTTTTGGGGTTACAACTGCCTCATTTTCTTTCCTAGAAGTTTTCTGTAGGTGTTTTGAGCAGTTCGAGTTGGGCTTCTCTACTGAGTCACTTCCGACAGACAGCTGAACAGATGGCTCTGTGCTCTCCATTATTAATGTTAGCTCAGATCCAGTCACGTGGCACCGAGGAGTCAAAGGCAGTGAGACAAACATGTCAGTCTTCAAATTTGGCTCTTCCTTCTGGGCATTGATCACTGAAGTCACTTCTCATTCGCTAACAGTTTTTCACCTGGAAAGACGTGAGGGCTTTACTGCCCACTGCAACCTGACAGGTTCACAGGGAGCCGGGAGTATTCGCTCACCAGCAGCTGATTTCAAAACAAGAAGTAAAAGTGACAGAGATGAACCAGCCAGTTGTCTCCCTGCCATCCCCTGGAAGCTGATGTTCCAATATTCTTTTGGACGCTTTTCCTGAATTTAATATTGATTAGTTTAAATGTGGGGGAGAAAAAAAGGGATAGCACAAACAGCCAGAAAACTCTTTGTCTTGGGACACTCTTTAATAAGAATTTTTTCCCAGTGGGGTAAATATAATCTTTAGTTGATTCCAGCAAGCTTACAGGTTACTGAGACAGAAGAATCCTGAGTGTGAAATTCTGCTGAGTATTTACCTAGGTGCTGTCATCTTACTCTTTCTCTAGAGACAAGTGCAAATGTGTGCCGCAGATTTTAAATACGCCATTAATTACTGCACATTGCCTCCCTTGCACATAGCCAGTGAATTCCATAAGTTGCTTTCAGTGTAAAGGAGACAGAGAAATTCTGCCAATGTTTTTCAGTTTGCAACTTACTTTAACTTCTGGAATCAGCTTGTGACAGCAGATGTTAATTCTCTGCTCAGTAGAAGCCTCAGCACTGGTAAGCAGCAAAGTTACCAGGAACAGCTGTCATAGTTCAGTGCAATCTTAACATTTCTGAGACTTTTATAATCCTGCTCTATTGTACAGAGGGAAATTTAACCTTGGAAATGGAAAACCTGTTGCATCAGCACCAGAGAAACAAAGATAATGTTAATACTGGTGGATGCCTGGTATGCATATGGAATCCAACAAACAAGAATGAATTTTTAAAAATACAGTTTTTAAAAAAGGAAAAAGCCATTCCCATGTTATTACATAAAAAAACAGGGTGTGCTTCAGATTAGTGGAATACTATAGTATTTCTATGTAACATCTTTCAGAAATGCTTTCCCAGCTGTTTTTTATTCTATTTTAAAGACTTCTCCCTCACCTGCTTCCAAATGTTAGTCTCAAGCTCACAGCATTACACTGTTCAATCACCAAGTATCTCCTATTTCCTGCCAGGGGAATGAGCCTTTCCACATGAGGGCTTTGCTTTCAGCTGCATCTTCTTTGTTGTCACTTTCCCAAACTGGAATTACCCTAGTGGTTTCAGTTCTTGCACCATATAAGTTGCTTCATTGAACTGGCTGCTGCTGACAATATAACATGGAATTTAAGATGGGTTTGGAACTTTCCTAGCCTCCAAAAAATGATGTGTTTCACACTAATGGGTCACATCCATGAATCTGTTCAGAGCTGCAGTTCATAAACGAATTTTGTTGTCCCCACTTGCCACATGTTGGTTCAGCTGCAGAAGGGTTCTGGTAAATTCAAAGCAGATTTTTTCCTAAGAAAAATCAATCTGAGAAATCAATCCTAAGAAAAATCTCTGCCCATGAAGTGTCCTCAGGTCACCCACCAGTGAGTGGGGATGCTGAGTCCAAACCAGCACTTGCCCCTTTAGGCAGGTTTGGTCTGTATATGATGGGGAGGATCCTAAAGTCAGACTCAATCCAGTCCAAAGGAAAACCCCAGATTACACGAAATTTCAACAACTCAACCTTAACACCGCTGGCTTTACTCTGTTGATCATTTCCTTTCATAAGCGCTTTTTTGTTGTCTAGACTCTTGTAAGCAAATAATCTTTAGTGGGGGTAGAGGGGAGGGGATGGGAGTTGCTGCAGGAAACTTGGGGAAACAGCTTGGGCTGCACAGTCTTGCAGCTGAAAAAATGTCACCCCCTCTATCAGCTCAGGGGATCCCTCTGATTCCAGGGCAGAAAATGGAAGTCAGGGGAGATTTCTTCTTTACAGCTGAGATGCAAATGTTCCTCTCTGCAGTACCTTTTGACATATATGTTGTCATATAAAAAGCTATGTAATGGTATAAAATTGGACTGTATTTTTTCTGTCTTCATATATTTCCTTTATTTCTGATTTATGCAGTTTACTGGCAAGTGTGCATTTTCTCTGGAAAAATGGCATGCAGTAGCTCAGCAGGTTTATGTTTAAGACTCCTTGTTAAATAGCCAATATTTGTGAGTGATGCTCTGCCTCTGAAATAATGTTATTTTCTAATACTTAAGAACAGTACATTCTGCCTTTAAAGTGCACTGTGTGCAAGAGACTTCTGTTTGTGAAGCAAACCAAAAAGAGACCAGATTATTGTGGGTAGAATTAATTTCAGTGACTGGAAAATGGGACATCTCTTTTCCCAAAAAGCAGAAATATTTGTTCATTCCCACACAGTTGCACCACACACACAAATAGCCAGGAAAACACACTGTCTGTCATCTGAATTACTTTTCTGCCTCCTCTTGTTAAATAATCTTGCAGACGTGCATACATTGAATTAATACTTGGCTGCTAGAACACAATTTTAGTGTATGATCTAGTTAGAATTACATGTACTCAAAGCTTTTAATCTTGTGCTATGAATTTATCTCGGGTTTATAGACTGTATTTTTAAATGCTTAATCTTCTGTGAGGATACATATATTTCCAGGCTTTTTTAAGAGTGGTTCTGATTTTTGAATTTCCTTGGTCTTTCTTCAAACATTTTGTATTGATCTAACATACATTTAAATAATTTACAGTAATCATAGGAACAAATGCACAGTCATGATGTAAGAATAGTTGCATAAATATCCAACATATTCCAATAGCCTGACTATTTCGTACTCTTATTATTGGACTAATATTTCCTTCATAGAAATAACTGTTCATAACATTTATTTTATAATATATTTTAAGAAATTTTAATATGCACTGGTTTTCTTAAAGCATAAAATAACTTTAAATTTAATTACTAATTTAAATCAAATTACTTATTTGAATATCTGATATGGGAATGGACTTTCAAGCTCAGTGGAAATAATTTAAATTCATTCATTAGAGTAAATATTTAAGTTTTCTTTAGGGAAAAGGGGAGAAAAGGGAGAAAAGACAATTGTACACATACAATTAACTATACATATGACAGTGGTTAATCTTTCCAAAATAGAGACTATCCAGGGGTCTGAGATCATTTAACACTTTAATAGATGTTTTCAAATCTCCATTCCTGGGAAATGATTATAAATAAAACACAAGATACCATCTTTGCACAATAAAGTGGGGGTTTGTATCTCCAATATAGCATCCAGGACACACAAACACCTGGACCTATCAGATTTGCTCTCACACCTCAGTATTATTAGGATTCTCTGATCATCCTGTGTGACCAGGCAGTTGAGAATATACTGAATTCTTGGGGGTGTTTTAAAACAGTTGTGCCCAAGCACTGACTCCATCAGCCACCCGACTTTTTCACAAAGATTGGTCTTCCATTCTTTGCAGCCATAAAAGAGCCCAGCTTACTGAGCCAGCTGACACTCCATCAGCTGCAATCCATTTTGCTGGAGCTGTTTGCTTGTCAGATTTATTTGTAGCAGTATCTCATGGCAGACACCTCGTACAACTGCAGTTTCTTACAGGGACGTTTCAGGAGAGGATGATGAATCTTCACAGCGATTTATATGGATCCAGATGCTGGGGATTTGCACAGCGTGAGGGACAAAGCAGTTCCTCATGGCAACACCTTTTAGGAGCACAACTTGTGTATTTTTTCACTGGAGGATTTGGGGGTTTTCTATTTGTCTATTTGTATTGTAGTTTCCTGTCATAAAGTTAGGGAATGCTGAACTTGTTTTCAGTTAGATTGGAATTATTTCTGGGTTTGAAACATAATTTGTTACTAGAGGTTTCATATGGTAAAATTGATAAAAATGTCAATTTCAGCAAAGCATACTTATCACTGGATTTTTAAAGTGATGAGCACTGCTGAAAATCTGGGGCAAAGTATTTCCTACTGACACACTTGCCAACTGCACTGGAAAAAGAGTCCACTTATAAACTGTTTCCAGCATTAACATCCAGCATTTCATCCTTCACCTTAGTTAATCGAGAATACTTTATACACCTTTGTCCACGTGGAAAATTTTATCTTTATCACCACTTTTTAGATAAGAAGAAATTGGAGTATGTGAAGTACATTGGATTTTTATTCCCATTCTGCAGTTATTTACCTCAGAAATCCCAGGCTTTGCCTTTCCCAGTCTGCACTGGATGTGCATTCCCTGGGAGCTGGGCACGGCTGCAGGGGCACTGTATCTCTGGGATGTTTGTCTGCACACTGTGGAGATTACTGAACAAATTCATGTCACTTGTGTTCCCTGGATTCTTCGCTCCAAAATTGGAACTATGAAGCGTAGGATTTGTCAATACTGTGCGAAGCTTTTCTGTCTCACAGTTCTCCAAATTAACTCAAGAACCAGGAGCTTGGTACTTGACGGAGGCTTTGATAAGACAAATTATCCTGCTCCTGACACCATCTGGCTAAGCTGCACTGCTTTTGTAGCTACACCATAATATTCTGCAGGGCAGAGGTTTGTTCACAATCCTAATAAAATCAGGTGAGGCTTCACGGGGTCTTGCACAAGATGGTGGTTTTGCCAGCATAAAGCATGTTATAACAACCCATCATTAGCTCAGCAATGAATCTATTTCAGTTCAAACACCCAGCACCTGTCCTGATCTCTGCCCCCACTCCAGGATTGCTGGGACTGAATGGCACAAGCAGTGCCCAGATCTCCAAGGGTCACTCAGTCCTGATGAGTGCTGCCCGGCCAATTTATCAAAATTTCTTTTCCAGATTATGATAATGCAGACACTTTTGTCCTATTTTTTTTCCCCTAACAAAAACCATTTTAACCTGAGTCCTGAATACAAAAAAAAAAGTGTTGAAAATGTTTCAGAACCACTACATGCAATACCTTCTAAATAATAGTCCCTAGGCTGACACTTGTAGCATGATTTTAACTCTGCCCAGCAATTTTACCAACAGGTAGGATGCAAGAAGGAAACCAGACTAGTTAAAACTATTTCTAAGTAAAAGAGGAGTGGGAAATAGGGCATACTATAATAGAATTGTTGTTTCCAGCCCTACAAGGAGGGCCAGTACAGACCATTAACATGAACTGGCAGGACCTGTGCATTGTGTTTCATGTAATTAGAATTTTTTTTTCCTGGATGCAGATGAGGCGAGACACTGAGTAATCTATTATGGCATCAGGATTTTCTTACTGGATTTGTACCAATTCTGAACCCAGCTTGAAAACACCCCCTATTATTTTTTGGTTTTGCACTACTTCTAACCAAAACACCCCTGGTATCCTCCATGGACTTGAAATGCACTGTGGTAAACTCCTTGGAAACCTATGGATAACACCTGAAGTCCTGAGGCTAATAATTGATAACTTGTGCTACCAGACTAGAATTGTTTATCCTGTATCCAAAGCAGGCACTCAGGGATTCTCCTTAGGGATTCTCAGAGAATTATTTCCTAGAATTTTACCTCCCGGGCTACCCTGGGACAGCTGTAGTTTTACCACTTTCAAAAACTTCTTCAATATTAAGAAGAGAGAAAAAATTACATGGTCACTAGAGTCCATTTGATTTCACTCTATCTTCATTCTTTATAAGACTGTTAAAAATTTTGTTCTTCAAGCAGCAGCATGTGGGTGGTATAAAAAAATGCAGTTTGAGCACTTGAGTGGATTGCTGAAGTGCCCAGAGGTACGTGCATCCAATGCTGAGGACCCAGGAGCAATTCTGACCTTTCTGCCTGGAATTGGGTATTTCTTCAGTAATGGATTTTCCCCCTACTGTTCTGCTTGGGTTTTTATAATAAAGGGAATTCTTTGGCCATGCTGGCAAACATTAGTTGCTATAGAAATGTGTAACTGTTTACAGGTGCAATATTGAATTGTGCTCCCTTCCTGGGACTAACAAGTGACTTGTGTTTATTTGTTGTGGACAAAACAGCCTTCAGCAGTGAGGGGAGCAGGGGCACACGGGTTAGAGGGGCAGAACGCCTCGAAGCCGTTCATCTGCCTTTGTCTTTAAAGAGAATGTCTGTCAGCTGCAGTGGCTTAGACAATTCATTATGAAACTTTGGCGGTAAGCTCTTCTAAAATGCAAGCACTGCACTCATTGATCTGCAGATATGAAGAGCACAAACCTTTCTAATACAGATGTTGTTCTCTGTGTTCCCTGTTCCACCCGACAGGAGAGCAGGAAGGCACTGTATTTCATGGCACATGGAATTGCTGTTCTACAGACGTGTTCTTCCATGTGCTCCTGACAGGACACACTGCTCAGACAGATCTTGTGAACAAAATATTCCAAATTTTGTTATAATGCTACTTAAAGTATATTCAAAAACATTAGAGTTATGATTTAAGGCCCAATAATCTGTTTCAGGGGTCCTAATTTGATACCAAAAGCAGTTTTCCAACATGAACACAGGATAAAGGGCACAGAAGGATCACCTGTTACTTGTCTGCCAGAAAACACAGATTGTTTTCCTACACCTGCCTACTACATGATGCATTTCAGCTTTAATGACAGTAGCTCACTCTCAAATTTAAAAAGTACACTTTTATACACTCATTCTTTTAAGTTCTTAGGCAAAAAAACATTGTTAATTGGCAAAGCCATCACTTTTACAACACTCTATTTAATGTCTTAGGTGTATGTTAAAATGATACAAACCAATCATGTATAATTCTAGCATAGCAATTTTATAACCAAAATTTTAATTCTATAAAACTTTGAATTAATCTTTTTACTCCACGGGAGCTACTTCTTTAAAATAGTGTGAAATGAGGATCTGGTCCTGCAGAGCAGTTAATCAGGTATTTAATTTTTGTATGCTGAGTTGTAACAAAGAGCTGCTCTCAGTCTGTAAATGCCCCATTAAATCATATTTAGGAAAAAAGGTAAGAATATGCGAGCAGGAACAAGTGTGTCCTCCAAGGATCTCAATACTTGAACAGATTTATATGCTTGACTTGGCCGTACAAGGTCACCTCATCACTGAAGTCTTTTTTAAATGTAGGCCTCCAATGGTACCTTTTATTTAAAGAAAGATGTTGCAGTAGCTGTACCTGTTCAGAAGGCTTGGCTGAGGTGAGGCAGTTGTGCTGATCAATTCATGCCCACAATTCATCTTTTCTGCTTGGCAAAGGAACTCAGCTTTATCAAGGTAACTTCCAGACAAGGGACAAGGTCAGACGTTGCTGTCCTGACAAGCAAAGGCAAGATTTCCCAGGATCTGCTCTCTCTGTTTGTTGTGCCAATTTTATTCATGCAAGCCACAAGACAGAGGCCTGGGTTTGAGCCTTCCTCTTGCTGAGGAAGCAGTTTGGGTTTGGGGACTTTCCCCACCGTTGTTATTATCTAACTCTGGCACCTCTCCTTGCCTTAGTCAGCAAAGAACCCGTGAAGGAAACCTGGGAATGAGCAGGGCACTCCTGGGAATACCTTGGTCCCACCTCACTCAGAGCAAGGACTTTGCTTTGTAAGCACCTGAGGAGATGCCTCTTTCCCAAAGGAGAGTCTTTCCACTTTTGGGCAGCTCACAGAACATGAACCCACACTGTCAAGTTTGGGATTTAGGGGTTTTAAGAGTTGAAGTTTTAAGTTTTATTTCTGCATTGCTTTACATCTTCTTCTGTCAGGCACTAACTGACACCACCAAGGTGGGAAGCTTCAGCTCCTGGTGTTCCTGGGTGTCTCATCTTTCGTGTGCTCAGTTGGTATTGCTCCCAGAATGTAACACTTGCATGTCCACTCCCACACATGCACAAAAATAAAATGGAATGTCTAAAGCAGTAGAACAAATGTAACTGGAGCCTTGGTACTTAAATTCATCTTTCTAAGTTTTTTCCATACAAAAATTAAGATAGTTATTTGAAGAAATTCAGTTTTCGAAGAGCAAAATGCCATAATTTGTTATACAGACAAATAGAACCTTTTGCTTTATTCTTGGTTTAGGTAGACCAACAGAGTTATCTGAGTTTGACAGGAAAAAAGGTGAGGGGATTTTGATCTTTGGGAGCAACTTAACATTGAAAATGCTGTACCATGACAGCTGATGCATAGATTGATTTCCTTTCCCCAGTTAGGAGCTTTCCACTGCCAATCCACCAGTAATGCCAGAAATGCAACAGTGCCATCTCTAGGACAAACTCACTCCCCTTCCTTGTGGGATTCTTTCCATCCCAGTTCCGGTTTCATTAGTTTTTCCACACCATCATTTTCTTTGTTCAATTAGAAAAGCAAAATATTTGCATTACAACACCAGAGTATTTGATCACTTCTGCTAGAATTTTTCAGTTCATTTTCTTCAGTTCATTTAACTAAGTAAAAAAGGATTGGTAAATTGTAATTTTAAAAATCATTCTTTTATAAAATCCAAAATTCAGAGTTATGCGATGATATTTTTTATTAAATATATGTTTGCAAAAAACTATAATCTGGGACTTGATATATGAAGCAAGATTTATTAAAGAAAAAATAACTTTACATTAATTCAGTGAATGGAAATATCTGCCCTAACTTGGTTAGATTTAAATTTTCAGTTTTCTACAGTTTGCACTTTGTTTCAGAACTTCTGGCACAGATTTAGGAAAGTTTTGATGCTCATTATCTACGTACGTTCTCGGGTATACTCTCAAAATGCTCTGCCCTGTGCTTTATTCAGGAATGGTGTGGATTTCTGCTCTAGGCACTGCTCAATTAAAAAGGTTCTTTTGCTTGAGAATGCAAATGCATACACAGACTGAAAAGAGAATTTGTACCTTGGAAATGTTTTCTACAGAGAAGGTAGATGATGATCCAAAAAACCTCTCATTTAATGTTTTTGGGGAGAAACAAACTTTGAGGGAATTCTCTTGGAGGAAGATCATTTCTTACTTGACTCTGTGGCTGAAGAAGCTGCTATTGGCAGCTTTGCAGACAAACGGTGCCCCGTGAAATCCTGGAATTCCTCTTTCGTCCCCTGCTCTAATCCACATCCAAGAACAATAAGTATTCCGTACTGTGCCTCATCTTGTTGTTTTTATTTCCAGAAAGGTCATGAGAAAAAGATTAATGAAAGGAGTGTTGTCTCAGAGACCCTACAGAGAGAGTATAGAGTGAGGCAATAGAGGGACAATCAAAGGGTGAGACCAAAGAACTCTTTCATAGGTTCTTTTAGGCTGCAAAATGTCTTAAGAAACAATGAACTGTAAATGTTGTACGAGGCGTCTTCTTTGGTCTTAACATATACAAAATGTGCTTCTGGATCACTACCATTTTCCTTTCAAATCATGCCAAAGCAACATTTGCTGCCTCTGCTCCGTACAGAAAATTCTGTTAATTTGTTTGAAAAATAAATATTTTTTTTAAAAATTGAATAAGTTTGTTATATAATACTTGGAAAATTTGAGAGCCAAAAGCCTTCCTATTTAAAAGCAAATACTACCATAGTTTATCTGCCTTCATTTTAAACACTTTCTGTTTTTAAAAAGAAAATATCTTGGTCATTTCATCTCATCAGTCCATCATAATCATTTCCCAGTTAAACAAGGACTATGGAATATTCTTGTAGCCTTTCTTTCCTTGGAAATAAGAAAAGAAGGAATTGTTTATGCTTCACCTAACTTTTTCCTGCCCTTTCCTTTAGAAACCTACAGCATATTGTTTTATCTTCAAAAGTTTCTATTTCTCCTCCCTCCTTTTATCAACACTCTCTTCAGTGAAAAGACTTTTTGTTTTCTCCTATCAGTTGAGCCAAAGACTACTTCAGTCTTCATTTATTCTTTCATGTTGAGCCTTGGGGTCACACTCCCTTCTCTTTTTTTTTTTTTTTTTTTTTTCTTTTTTTTTCCCATACAATCCAAAGGGGATACATTTTGTTCCTGGTCACTACCAATACCAGGTTGTTGGATCAGAGAGCTGATGCCCCTCATTAATTCATCTCTTGTTTAAAAACACCATAAATGAAAGAAAAGGCAGGAAAAGTACAGTCTTTAATCTTGGATCTTCTACCTGATCTTAAGGAGGTAGGGAAAGATAATTCAGTATTATTTTGTTGTAGGGAGTCCTGGTTTTTGGTATGGTGACTTATGACCACAACTCTGTGTGACAGAGTTGAACTACCCAGACAAATCCTGTCTTGTGCCTTTAGCCAGACCTTGATACAGGTCCACTTTTTTACGGTGGATATGGAGAAGTTGGAGGACTTCAGGCATGAGAAAAGGACAATGCTGATTTCCTCTGCCTGAAGGATTACATTAATATCTTCTGCCAGTAACAGATTAAAGTGTTGGGAATACAGATGTGCTGTAATGAGCTCAATAAAACAGAATTATTCTATGCGGCGTTAATATATTAGAATCACTCCTAACTACCATTTTAATGTTACTTGGGCTATGTGCTGACAAGACTTGTCCACAAAATGGATGAGTTAATTGTTCTTCTAACTGTTTTATTTCTGAACTGGAGCTCCTTCCAGACTTCACCACTCTTTCTTGACTTTATGTTTTCAGCCTCATGCTGACCGATGTGTGTCTTTGGAAGCCTTGTGGTTGATCTCTGTCTCTAATCTCATATCTGTCCAAGCTGACAGTTCTGCTTCTACCGTGACACTTTGTCCATTTATTTAAAATGTTTCTGCACAACATCTGTCCCCGTTTTTTCCTTCATCTTTTACTCCAAAGCAAGTGCTCGTTTGTCACTTGGTTACGTGCCGTGTTTTCATATGCATCACAATGATTAGTGGTGCATGCAGAAGCAGGAGCAGTCAAGTTGTACCTGAAGGAAACATTTGTCCATGTTATCGACGGTAAAATGTTGTTTGGACAGCTCTCCAAATATATTTGTGCTTAATTGCCTTGAGAATTCTATTTTTGCTGTCAGTTGGCATCAGAGGAGCTGCTCAGGGTGATGAAGTCACCTGAGATTGCAGGTGGGGAGGTGATGAAAGAAGGGGGTCTGTGCTGTGACGAGGGGTTCAGGCTGTGAGCTCTGCACACACCTGGAGCCCCACTGAGGTGCCAGCTCTGCCCACATGGGACTCTGTGTGACACCACAGCAGAATGAGCTCCCTGCCTTCCCTGGCTATTCAGGTTTTACAAGGATTTGGGGGACAGGATGGTGAAGGTCCTTCCGGGCACAGTTGCAATGATTGGACGAATGAACAATGATTTTTAAATACTTTGGTCATCCACATAATCTTGAACCCTGAGGAAAAGCAGACATGCTTGTATAGCATCTGGGGAGTGATCCTTTTAAAATGTGTATTTTCATTATCTCCCTCTTCTCCAGAGCTTCCAGGAATTAGTTTGAAGGACACTGTACCAATTTAAGCACCTAAATAGTGTTGTGTGACAGTTAATTAAAAATTAGCTATAAATGTTAAGTAGAACACAGAGGAAATGTGGTCAACTGTGTTCAAATCTCTTTGAGGCACCTGTATGAGATTTACAGTGTTATATTTGCAAATCTATGGAGTGCTTATCACCCTGCTGTGTCCACTCAGTCTCCTCTACACAGGAATTTATAGGTTTTTAGTGTACAAAATGCTTCTTCAGTATCAGGATGTTCTGCTGACATAATGCTAATACTTTCAGGTGAAATACTCATATTCTGTTAGTAATTTGAAAGTATAAAAGAGACACATCTAAAGCATTGCAAATAAAGCTATACAGTGCATTCTGCTGACATAGATGGATGCAAAACTCAATTTCTTACTCCTTGTCTTGCATGCAGCACATCCTACATTGAATTCCACTATAATATTTCATGTTGTCAAGTTCTCCTGAGGCCTTGCTGGCCCTTCAAAAAGGAGAGGGGAATATTCTTTATTCACAGTTATATTTCACATGTAGAATATGCCTTCAAAATCTCCACACTTTAATTTTACAATTTCAATACATATAAGAGACGTCATCCATGAAGGGTATTACGTGTCTTTCAAAAGCGTGAATGACCCAAAACTCAAAATACCCTCAGGTATAAATGAATTATGAAGGACTTTCTCATGAGTGAAAGAAATGTAATCACTCTTCAGGGGCGAGATATTTTATTAACTCCACAGATATCCATTTTAGTCTCTTTAAAAAACATCAAAAACAATATCTATTTAAATCCCGGTGTGTGTCCTAAGGGGAAAAGGTGAAAAAATACGTTGGAGTCATCAAAATATCTCTTGGTCCCTTTATTTAATTTTCACTTTCCTGAACACCATGATGGAAACAGTGGATTAACTGTGCTTCTCTACTGAACTGCTAAAAGCCTGGGATGGGCCACTGAGTGACACAGAAAGAGGAGCTGTGTTTTTGAAATAGTTATCTGTATCTTGTACCAGTCATGAAAATATAAGAGAGATACTTGGCTACTTTCTGAGGTGGGTTAGAAATTAGCTATTAGTTGGTCTAGATAAATTTAGAAGCACTGATAAATGTACAATTGATTTGGTTTTATCTTGGCTTGATTTTAATTTTGTTGGTTACAATAATAAGGGGGGCATTCAACTATCTGTAGACCCAAAAAGATCCATGACCTTACTGCACTAAAGAGTTTAAACGATAATTTTAAATGTCATTCTACAGACAGAGAATGTAAAGAACATTTGATTGATGGGTGGTGGATTGGTGTCAGAGTTAGAAATAGATCCCAGGGCTCATGTATCTTCATCCAGGACATCACCCACCAGGCTACGCTTTTAGACCTTAAAACTGAACTCGATCCTTGCAGATATTGAGAATTTTACATAGTGTAGAGCACGATGCAGCTTTGACATTAGTAGAAGTAGCTTCTGCTCAGTAGTGGATGGACATAACACTGACAGAAATTTTTTTTAAAAAAGTGAATGTGCAAACAAGTGATTTATGAACGTCGTGAATTCCATAATCAGAATCTCAGCGAAGATCTTAAGATCCTAAGGAGTTCTGCTGTTCCACAGTACATCATAAATCCCAAGGTGTTCTTCAGTTTTGGGAAACAGGACTTTAAATGTGCATTCACAAGGTGGGAGTAGTTTACCAGCATTAAACAATTTAATCTACACTGTGAGGTGACATCTCCTTCAGGAGTGTTACCAGTTCTGTGAAAAAAATTCATCCTACTCTGTTTTACCTAGCACTTTGTACATCAGTACAAAATAACACAGAGGAAGTGTAAACCTCTCAGGCACCTGATTTACATCTGATTTGTAGTAAAAACAAAAACACAACAGATCAATTAAATCTATGTCAACTTTCAAAGCATCCATCCTACGTCACACCCAGTGTCCACACCGGGCAGTGCTCACACGTGTTCCTCCTGCCTGGCAGCCAACTTGTGTTGAATGATGGGTCACAAAATTCCCAGAAAAGGCATTAAGCATCTCTAAATCATCTCTTCATTCTCAGTCTGGCTAAGACTGTGTAGCAGACACGATTTACAACATTTTGTTCAATCTGTGCAGATTAGGAAGAGGAATCTTCGTAATTATATAGGCTTGCTGTTATTTAAATATTTACCAACATTAAACACCAAAGGGGCTGTGCAAATGATCCAGGGGATTCATATTGTTCTAAGCTAATATCCGCTGTACAATATTATGCAAATTGTGTAAACTTTATTTGGTTGCCTCTGCTCTGAGCAGTGTATCCCAAGGCAGCTATTCACTAACTTGAAACAGATAAAGTTTTAATAATAAATAGTGATGATGAATAAGTTAGAAAGTTTGTGCAATGCTAATGTAGTCGTTGGCCCCGGGGTAGTTTATTAGATAAACAAGTAACGTTTTATAAGTTGCCTGCACATAAGTGGCTTTTGTTTTCCAGGAAATGTTTATATGATAAATTATTTCAAAACACGAGGTGTTAACGAACAAATTGTATTCACTTTCAATTTGCCACCACTTTCCTGAGACATGATTTAAACACCAAAATTTTACTTTATCAAAATGACTGTAACGTGAGAAATTAAACTATGGGGTGAGGGGAAAATGTAGTATTCCTAAACCAAGGGATAGAGCTGTGGCTCTTTCCTTTAGTGCTCAGGGCATTTCCAGGACTTAGCCTCTCACAGACAGTAAAAATTAGATAAAACACTCCAAGGAATACAGGAGTCCCACTTATGCTCACATTATACTTCTGGCCACTGGGCAGTATGGACGTGTGGTAGATCAGCTGAAAGCATTTATATGATTGGGAGAGAAATCCTGCTAAACCAAAAAGGAGTGAAGCATAAACAGGTTTAGTTATGTGAAAAACCAGCAGTGAAAAACCAGCAGTGAAAAACCAGCCAAATCTATTAATGACTCTTTCCACTCCATGCAGTGTATCCCTGACCCATATAGGGCTGTCTTTTTCTAAAGTACATTTTGAGCATCTGCATTGTAGTTATGTTCAAAATCCTCCTGACGGTACATCAGCTCTTAACAAACTCAGATCACCATCATTTGGATCTTTGTTGATTTTTTTTTTTTTTAATGTAAATAACAAAACAATTTGATATCCTTTCAGGGAAAGAACAGATGGTGCACTGGTGAGAAGGGTCTCTCATTACATTTCCTTGGATTTTGCAGCACTGGGCTGTAGTCTGCCTGATTATTGCTGCCCTGCTGTGAGTCACTCACAGACACATTTATGGCATGGGACATGGCTGCAAGGTTTTTGGGAAAAGCCTGTGTTTCTCTCTGTGTTTGCTGTCTTACTTGACAGCATCAGTCACAAATCCCCTTCTTTTCTCCCATCCCATGGCTGGATGGATTCAGAATTGCTGCAGACTTGTCAGGAATTTAAAGCCTACAAAATAAATCAAAAAAACCAAATGGATTTGCATAGGGTTTAATGGTTAGAATTTTGCACTACAGGAGACAAGTTTCCCATTTCTGTCTCTTCCAGTTTCTTACCACTAGTTAAGGTGAGTCACTGGAGTGCTGGTGGGTTCAAATAATTGGGGGTATTTTTAAGAAATATGTAGCAGAAATCACATTTCAATTTTAAAGAAAATACTTTTAGACTCTTAAATGAAAAGTAGCATAAAAAAGCCTTCTTTTGGCTGTACATCAGCACACCTGTGCTCCATTTCAGGATGAAGTACAAAGATAGGCAAAAAATAAGGGAAAAACACAGATTAAGGTTTTAACACTCAGAAACTGCTTGAACTTCATAGAGTTTGCGTATAGTCTTTAGAACAGTGAAAAGGACAGAGGAAACTTTAATGAGCTACCTGCTCTCTGTTCCCCCAAATTAATTTGATCATTGAGATATTTGTTTTACGAGATCCCACATGCAGCCTGCACTCCAACAATGGGAAAACTTTTCTCACACCCCTATTCTGCACTGAGGTAAAATTTCTGATGTTCAAATTTTTGTATACAGAGAAAGTGGTGTTTGCCTTAAAATTTAGTTGTGAGATTTCTGCGAAAGTAGGAGCAGAAATTGGTTTTTTGAAATTTTAATTTTTTAAAAAACCCGAGCAGTTGAGGAACTTCCTACAAGGTCTTCTAGAATATCACTTGAGTGCTTGTCAAGTGTCTTTCTTCTGTTTGAATTTTCCACATTGGTGGTTGTTGCTATGATACATCAGAGCTGCTGGTAGCAACAGGATTCATTTCATGGGCAGGAGATCCCGTGGCAAAGACTTATCAGAGCGGGAAATTAGAAAGATGCTGCTCCTGAAATCCATTAGCATAAGAATGCACTTCAATATAATTTTAAATAATTTACCTTTAGAAGAAAATAGAAACATTTCAAATAAAAGTCTAGCCAAAAACATCCAACTTGTGGTACTTTTAATATAAGTAGTGGAAACCATCTTTCACCATATTTTTGCAGTAGATGAGCATTAAAATTTTCTTTTGAAAAGGCTACATATCCAAATTGGTTTCGTTCAGACCTTCTGGAAGCTGAGTATCTGCTCTGATGAAAATGGAAACTAATTATGCACTTCCCCCTACATTCTTGCAACATTAGTCTTTGTTGGTAAAAGACGTATCACTTTCATTCATCCATCTTCCACATCCTCCCAAACACATTAAAATACTCAATTAAAGTCCTTTATTTCTAGAGTGAAAGGTCCATTAGTTTGCAAATTTCTGCAGAACAGCTGAGCATACTTTTGTTTTGACATTTGAGAAAAAGATGTTCTTCAGGAGATAATGAACCAGACCCTCAACAGATATATGTCAAAATAATAGTTTGGGATGAACAGAAGAGTGAGAGAGAGGGGGTGACATAGCTTGGCCATTAAAGTGGGGAAAACAGCATTTTTAGAGAAATTAAAATGGAATTTAAAAGGTTAAACAAACTGAGTAATGAGTTTGTAGCAGAACGAGTAAAAGATTACTCAAGAGAGGGCCATCCATAACAACTTAAATCTCCACCTCAGAACCCCTGCATTTTTAAAACGTCCTCACAGACTTTAAAATGTGATCCCAAAGTTTGATTTCTGTTTGTGACCTCAATCCTTTTCTTGTTAGGTCCCCAGTAACACTGTGTATGTTGGATTCATCCAGAACTGCAGTTCTAGGAATCATTATTTGGAAATGTCTAGCAAGGAGTTGACTCATCCCTGAGTCAAACCATAAATGTCATGTTTTGTGAAGGTTATAATTTCCCAAGAAATAACATAATTATGTAAAGTAAACACATGCAGCTTATATAGGCCATGCCATGACCTGTGTGCTTATAGACACAAGATGAAGGTAACAAAAAACTGCAGAGTTCTTTTTCACTGTAATAGTTAATTAATTCCACTTTCTTCCTGCAAACAAAAAAGTTGTTTTTTTTTTTTGTTTTTTTTTTTTTTTAATGTAAAATATTCCATTCTCTCTGTGGTCTCAATGGTAAGAGGTTATTAGACAAATTCTCTGAGTCCTGGTTTGCACAAAGCTGCTGAACTGCACCAAGAGAAAAGGGAGTTTACAATCTTCTTCAGAGGATTTACTCAGGGTTTAATCCAGATTTGGGATTAAAATTCACATTGTTTCCATTAGTGGGGTGCACTCTAGGAACACCTGCTAAAAGATCAGTTAATGCTGTATTAGCTGTAGTATACAAATTGAATAAATACCATACATAATTGCTCCCTTCTTTCAAACAAACGGAACACACACACCCCTCAGCACGTGCCTTAAGGCTCTGTTTTAACAGCTTGCCTGTAGTTTGCATTTAGCAAGCATCAGCTAGGACAAGTTTTGTATTTGGAAATATCACAAATACACTGGATAAAAGATTCAAGCAAAGGTAGCACCTCTTGCCAGTGGCACTGCAATAAAATCTGCGTTGTGGCACTAACCTACAGCACAAGTGTTTAAAGGCATTTTATCAGGTACAGATGCTTAACTCACCAGCCAAACCCTTGTGTCCTAGAGCTTATACATGTAGTGTAAAAGAACAAATTAGTGCATGAAAGTGGTGTAATTTACTTTACAATCTTTATAAATTTAATTATCACAGCTGCTTTCATAGAGTTGCTGCTGCAGAGGAAAATATTCTGTAATTTTTTGCTGGGATCTCTCTCAAAAATACACTGGGCTCTCCAAACATGCCTGTACACTCATGGAGGGAGAAATTCAAAAGGCAATGGTTTGTAAGAGAACCTGCTGAAGTTGTGTTTGGAAAGGTTGAAGAGAAAAAAAATAATTATTTGTTAACCTTACCTAGGTTTCAGCATATACTGGATAAAATATTGGTCATATATCTTTTGTGAGTGTTTCATTACAGCTTCTTATCTTCAAATGATTCTGTTTTTTAAAAAGCCCTTTTTTTTCCCCATTGGAAGGTACATGTGCATTATTCCTCCTTCAGTATTCATTCTTCTGCTCCCATGGTTTGCATGAAAACAGTGGTCTGGTACTTGTAAAGTGCTCTTGTGATAGCTTTGGAAAAGCCCAGAAGGGCCTGGCAGTTGTATTCTCCACCGATAGATCATCCCTGAGTAGATTAAGATGAAAATTAGTCCATTACAAAATTATAATGTCATGGTGGAAACAACATCCTTTTGTGCACAATAAGCTTAGAGCATCTGTCTGATGTGGAAGCTGCAACCCATGGACAATCAGAAATCTGTGCTGAATATTAACCAAGCACCACTGCTTCCTCCTGGGCTATGTGTAAATAAATGATCACAGTATTAGGCTTCAAACAATCTGACTTTAGAGAAGAGAAAATAAAGGCCGTGTAATGCTGACACACAAACATTAAAAAAGGCTCTTGGCTCAACTCAGATGCAGCCTTTTTACTATTAAACCAAAATAACTCACAAAAAATCGTTAGTGCAGCACTGGTCCCTGGTGGCTTCAGTAAGGCTCTTAGGGCTCTCTGAATAATTGATTTTTTTTTGGTTCAGCTGCCGAACTGAGGGAAAAATAAATTCTGCTTGAATTGAGCCTAAATAAAACTTTTTTTTTTGTTAACATGGAATACTGAAAAAAAAAGTTTTATTTCCACTCATGAATGTTTGTTCAAGACTACTTGGGTCCGGATTTTCAGTGCTTTAATCTCTGCTTTGCCTCTAGAGCTGAGCATGGGGCAGGACATTGAAAAGTGGACAAGAAGGGGATAAGCACCAGGTCAAGAGGATGTTGGAATGATGAGAAGTGTGAGTGTAGGCAGGAAAACGGGAGCAGGTGGCCTGTGAGACTACAGACCAGCTTAGACTGAGCTGCACAGAGGAGCAACTTAACATTTTACTGTTTTCTTCTGTACTTTGTTGTTATTTTTATCTTTTGAAAAGCATGAATTACCTTCAAAAGAGGCTGCTTCATATTTGGATGTTGTAGCAGGTTTTTTTCAATATTAACTGACTAATGCTTGCTGCTGTATTGATCCTAGACCTGAGCTGATCCCAGGCTCTAACACTCCAGCCACTGAAGTATTGTCATTGCCAAAAATGATGGTTTTTGTGTACTCAGAGCTATAGGCACTTATTATAACCTGAAAACGTCAATGCAACATTGCTGTGGAAAAGAGGACTGCAATCAAGTTATTGATTAATTTTCTGTATAATTTTGAAGCCAATTCTGAATAGATTTATGCAGTTCATTATTTCAGGTACAAACTATGACAAGAGTATCAAATAGGTCTAGATGTGATTGATTTCTGAAAACTCCTCTATTCAGCACTGCAGGTAGCCCATTTCAATGACAAGCTCTTTTCTAGGGGTGTCTAAATAGCAGAAATGATGGCATTAACAGGATATCTCCATTTACTGCAATGGCTCCATGATATAAAATTTGCTCCCAGACAGTTTCTTTTAATCAGGTGAGCAGAAATTCATGGCCTTCGGTGTAAATTGTGAAAATGGCAATAACCATAATCACCTCTACCAGAGGATTGCATGTCCACATGGCCATATTCTCATTTTGATGGTACTGGAACAAAGCAGAGACAGGGAGGTCACCAGAGGGAGGTTAAAGCAGCACTGGTTTGGGGCTTTGATTGATCAGAGACACATGGCAGCTCCTACCTGCAAGGCTCTTCTGCCCCCAGTAGAGAGAAAACCTCTTTATCCTTCAAAGTGTTGCTCTTCTGAAAAAGTGACTCTGTAGGGAGAACTCTCACCTTCTTGTTTGAGGAGTTCTGAAACTAGCTGAAAGGCAAGACATCTCTGTCCTTCCTTTTTAATACCAGGTTTGAGTGAACATTTCATGGAAAAATGCACATTTCTGAGCCAGTAAACAGAGAAAGGCAGATTATCAAGCTGGCCTGGTTTGATCCAAGTCATAAAACTGACAGTTGAGAATAACTTGCTGTTCACTGCCTTGCAGCCTTCCCACGATTAGGGAGTTTTAAATTAATATCAAGCCTATTATGGGATTTTACACTACAGTCCTTCCTTCCTGTCTCCCTCCCTCCCTCTCCCCCTCCTCACCTCCCACTGTTGGGACTCTTACAGTCCTGATAACCTCCAGGCACTCCTCGCTCTGGAACCAGAGAGGATCCCCACTGTTGTTCCCAAAGCTCGTCGGGCACACCCCATTGTGCGCTTGGATGATTCCTGTCACGAGATTGTGTTCGTTATCTGTGTGTTCCTCTGCAATTGATAACACACACAATTCCTGCTTGCTGGGGAGCACTGCCACACTGTTTGTCACCTCTTAGCAGCACCTCAGGAATATGTCGAGCCCAAATGTTCTCGCCGGTACCAAGAGGCTCTTTCCATGCTGTGACATTCCCTCTCACACCTTTCTGCACAGCACATCCTGTGGGGCTCCCACCACCTCACCTCCAGGGCTTTGCAGGCTCTGCCTCTCTTCTGCTCCTGGGGAGAAGTGAGCACGGAGCTGGGAAGTTCCATGTGCAGAGCTCAATTTTTGTAGGTTTGATACAGAGAAGCTGACAAAGTCTTACTGACACTGATTTTGGCAGACAGGGAAGAATTCTCAAGCTCTAAGAGCAAAACAGACCAATAGATCAGCAACTGCTTCATTACAGATGCATCGCTATTAACACTTAATTTCCTTTTAGGGTCATCTGCAAGTTGGTGTTTTAAACCGTAGATAAGCCTCTCCCAAGGGCTGTGTTAGGGGGGATCTTCCTGTTGCCAAGCAGTAAGTCACAGTGATCACTGCCATGAATATTGCATGTTGTTGCTCTTAATTAACAACGTGCAAGACTTAAAGATTCTCCTCAGCCAAACGCTGCTGTTTCCCAGCATCCTGCTCTTCCTCACTTCCCCACTCACTTTCACCGTCCTCTTCTGCACAGAGAAACAAGAAAATCAGGAAAACCGCGGCACTTAAGTGAGATTGTGACAAATCTTTGTATTTTGTTGGCTTATTCCAGATCTCTTACACAAAGGAAAGGATCTTTTGGAAGTTATCTATAAAACAACTACTTTTTCTTCTCTTACAAGATTCCACTTGAGCAAAACTAGACCTAAATGTAACATAGAAAAACAAATAAACTGGAGGGAAACATGTACCTGAGAATGGAAATAGAAGCTGAAGATTTAGACCAGTCTAATTTTGTAAGTTGTCATTCTTTTTTTCCCAGCCAGCTCAAAGTAAATGTTACACCACTCACGTGGCTGCCAAAGAAAAGCAAATATTAAGAGAGAGTGGAGTGGAGGGAAGGGAGAGACAAAGGCAAACCCAGCCTGTTTAGGTTCAGACCCCTTGGACATGGGTGGTTTTTCTACACTCGCACAGCAGCTCGTGTGATAATGTTGGAGCTCCCTAAAAAGTCCTACCCCAGCACAGCACAGATTGTTAAACAGTATTTTCACCAAAATTTTTACCCCACATGGGAATCTCTTGCAGTTTCCTTGAAACCCAAATTTTACTTATCACTTCCCAGATTGTAACATCCACAGCAGGAACTGAGCATCAGCCAGTCCTAATTTCTAAATTTACTTTTCGTTCAGCTGGTATAAAGTTTTGCATGGTGGCCTTTCCATGTCATAAATATTAAATGTTAATGTGTAAGCTCCATCTGGAAGATTCTTCATTCTCAAATTCTCAGCTCTGTTTCCTCACATAACAACCAATAACAGAGATCATTAAATAAGATTTTTATTTAGGAACACTGAGAATGTAACCTAGAGTAGGAGCAATATGCAAAAAATTTAAAAGTAATGTTTTATTGACCATTTTTTCTTTATTGCTGCTTATCTATGAAGAAATGAGAAGATAAAATCAGTAGAGTAGTAAAACAACTTCCACACTAAGTGTATTGCTGTAAAAAATTTTACTTTTTTTGTGTGCTTAAAGTATAATAAGGAAAATATGAATATAAAACATTTCCTACCATCTTCTCCAGATCTGCTTGCTGTAATATGGAGCTTTCAATTTCTTATGGTGCTGTTTGACACTGATTATTCCCCTTAGAATGTTCCGTTATGCTCAGTTTTCTTTGCAAGTGTGAAAGAGATGCAAAGTCTGTTGTTGTTCCCTGAAAATTTTATTCAAATTCAGCAGCATCCATTTATAATCACATTTACAGAATGACTTTCATTCTGAGTGATCCAAATGTGCTTTCCAGACTTTTATATAAAGAAATGTAGAATGCAGCCACCTCCACACAATGGCTTGTTGGGTTATTTGGTGACATCCAGCAGTGTCACACATGTGGCTTCAAATGGAAAGTGAGCGTCCCGTGCTGTGTCCTGGGATGTTTGGGAGGTGGATTTGGTGTCTCATCATCTCTAAGAGAATGTCTTTCTAATAAAGGCATTAATAAATCTTTAGTGGTGATGGCACTGAGGGTGGGACTTCACAGCAAGCTCTGAACTCCCACAACTCACTGCCAGAAAAAGTAGAGACCTGATCATATTCTGAATATCAACCACATTTTTTTGTGTGTTTTCATTTTGGGAAGGGGCTTGGGCAATATTAATAGCGATGTTGTTTCCTCATTGTTTATCAAATGTTGTATCTATAATTCTAGAAGACTTCTCCAAGCTGTCTTTCAAAATATTTCAATATATTAAGTATTTGTTATATACAAGCCTATAAACAGACCTTTTGAAAAAATGGGGCTAAATACAGGCGTGTGTTAGCTGTGGTAGCTGCTGTGTTGTGGAATCCAGTCCTACCATCAGTTGTCTTTTTAATTCATACATTTCTCACCTATTATTATGTTGAGCTTTTGATGGGTTACCCTTCCTTCTCAGACCAGAGTAAAAGAGCAGAGGAGGCTGCTGTTCTGCTAAGTTCTTTATTTCATGGTCTCAAAGCTTTCTTGAAGGCAGAGTTCAAGGGGGTTACATGATAAAGGCAAGCAGCAGCAGCAAACAGCAGGCAGAAAACAGCTGCTTCTTCTAATTCTAGTTTCTTCTATTATCTAATTCTCTTCTTACAGAAGTGTGGATTATATTTGTTAATTGACCAATAAGATTAACACACGATTCTAGTTTTTCTTTTCTTAACCTATCCTGGTCTAATTCTAACAGTTGTAAGCCTTACACCAGTGTTACACAGGTATTACACAGATTTGCATGTACAGTTTCTATCAGCTCTTATTGTTTATGTGAACACTGTCTAAGAAATGTGAACAGTACAGTTCCATCTACTTTTTGTCTAAAGTAAAGAATTCTGTGAAAAGGTAACACTGCTGCAGCAAGAACTGTGTTTAAGCTCTCTGCAACAGCTTTTTAATGTTTAAGGCACTTAGCATATATTTCTACTAAAAGTTAAAAATCTATATTTCTAGTTCACTTTGGTGTGGCTTCATGTATCTCAGCTTATCCAAAGGTTTTAATTCAACCCTTGTCCTTTGGCTTCCCTCTGAGCCTGAGTCCAGAGAAGCTTCCACTCCAACATTTTTAGTTACATTTTTTCTAAATATTTTCTGTTCCTCCCTGGGCCAGCTGTTGGGTTTAAGTTACATCCCATTTCCATTAAATAGGACATGTAACTGTGGCAAACCACAGTGCACCCATCAAGCTGATGTTCACCTGAAGGCCTGTGAATAGATTTTGTCAAGATCCAAAGTAATTACTTTGTAAAGTTCATTTCCCACCCCGCATCTCTTTTCTGCTGAATAAATATTGCAAGAGGATGAAATATGGACGGGTTGTTTATATCCATCAGTTTTAAATATTAGTGCTTGGTTTATGCAGCTCTTTGTTGTGTAAAAATCATTTGGATACATTATTCCAAGTTGAATAACAGAGTATTTCAGACTAAGAACTAAAGGAAGCCTCTCTTTGTCATCTTGTATTGAATAAAGCAAAGGGAAGGGACAGTCTATTAATTCTAGGGCTAATATGTCTTCCCTCTAAATGGCTACACCTTGTAAACATTTTTGTTAACAAATATTATTAAATTGCATATCTGATTCAAACACCTATTATGCTTTATTAAAGTAAATATACTAAATTGCCTATAAGGGCACATAACAACACATCATTTCAGTCAAGTAATACCCATTTTAAAATTACATTCCATTCCTATTTAAAGATTACTTGAGAATGTTACTTTTCTCCAAATTGTTGGGTGTGATTTCATTTTTGAAGGCCCATGAATGCATCCATGAGCAGTGTCCAGTGACATTTTCTTTGTGCCATACTATGGAAAAACAGAGAGGACTGGGGAAGTTTAATTCCAGCAACTTTTTTCCATCTTTTTGAAGTTTAAGTCAAGTGGAAAAGTATCTCAAGAGGAGTCACAAAATGTGGTAGAAAAACTTTCTCACAAAACACTAAGGGTTCTTCGAATTCATTGTGCCATTGTTTTGTTTCCTCTACCTACTCTTATCCTAATAAGTTTGGAGTTGTCTTACTCTTCTCCATGGAGTAGTATTTCTTTGTATTTGGAAAAGAAAGGTGACATATCTGCTTTTTCTTTTTTTCTTTTTATTTTTTGCGTGCGGAATTCCAGCATGATGTTCAATTTCTTTTCACTTTAACCGAGATCTAAACGAACGTGCCACAGCAAAACTGATCCTACAGTGTTTGTAATGAGTTGTCCTTTTTATTCCTTCCCTCCAAGCTAGACATTGGTGTCTAGGGTAATAATAAAAATGCCACTGGGTAAGGGCCAGGAGGATATTTTATGTATGAAATTGCTTCATGAACAGTTTCAGAGAGGTTTTCAAAAAACCCAAATCATGAAGGATTTTGCACGTGTTCTGTCTCATAACAAAAGGTTCATCCATAACATTTGTTAACCTAGGCTGGTGTGACAAATTCAAAGTGTTTGAAAGTCTCTCAGGACAGTTATTTAAAGTGTGTTTTGCTCTCTTTTTCATTAAAGAACCAGGCTTGTGTTTGAAGATGAATCCTCAGCTGGAAAGTTGCTTTCAGTTTTAAATGGAGAATTGACACTTTTTCTTCAATTAGGTTTTGGCTGTAATCCATCCTTGTCTATCAACCTTTCCAGAACTCCAGTAGCCTCATCTCTTATCCTTTTCTTTTTGAAGACAAGGGTTTTAAATTAAATAAATAATGCATGACATTCAGGAAAAGGTAGAGTAATGTAAATTTTACAGCAAAGAGGGAGAATTTTTTAATTGGAAAGTGAAGAGTGCTGGGGAATGGTCTGTTAGAGCACTCTGTGCTTTCAGACTCTAAATATCCTCAGGGAAATTTGGAGCCTTGCCATGTTAGATATCCATAGCCAGAAATACAATTTTGTTTGCACAAGCATTAATTAGCAATTTTGGGAATGCTTTCAACAAGGCCAAGGATTGACTGGAACACTGAATTTATCCCTTCCCATGAAGTGCTCTGTTTGGGGGAAGAAAACACAATATACACACTTTTTACCGACTTGGACAGGAGCCCAAAAAAATTATAGTTTTCAGTGGACTTTCAGTTCAAGGTGGGTTGGATCTCATAGGTTGTGGTGGGACCTTCCAAGACACAAGATACTGGGCAACAACAAACTTCCAAGTTTGTGGGAATTCAGCTCAAGCTCCAAATGCCTTAGTCAGCCATTTCCTGCAACTGAAGGTGTGGAAAGAACAGTTATTAAATTGCCAGAAGGATTTGAGTCTTTCTTCAGCAAATTCTCTGTCCTTCATTGTCTTTCTCTCTCATATGCGTAAGCAATTCTACAGAGATTAGGAGCAGCACAAAGCTAAAAGTGCCAACTCCACGGAGTCCTCTCCTTTATTGTTAAACAATTCTGGAGCTTCTTGGATCAAGAAGTTTTGGCTGAACCTCATACAGAGAGTTCCTCATCTCAGCTGCTTCACTCACTGTATATTCATCTATCACCTGCTGTGTTTTCTGCTGACACATTCATCTGTCCAGCCTCAAGTGGAATGGTTTCTCTTTCCTCATTATAAGAATTCTTATGGCAATAACATTCAGAGGAGTCTTTTAATGGGAAATAAAATGTAGGCTAAAATGTCACAGAACTTTATTAGACAATCTAAACTTAATTGCACATGAGTTGATGCACTCATAAAGGATGATGCAATGTTTCTATTAACTCCAACATATGGTAACTATTCATGGGAGGACAGCAAAGAGAGATATCACTAAATGTTACTCTAAATGGTCAAATTAGGAGGCTGGCTATTTTTTTTTAATAATAACAACTTCAGATGTGTTACTAACCAGTGAGAGTTTACCTGACATTAGAAGTATTCAGAGGGCATTGCCTATATAAAACTGTGGTAGCAATTTGATTATGCCTATGAAGGCACTTGGTTATTTAGAATATTTACCCATACTCTGTGATGGAAAGTGACAAAGAGCTCTGCTTCCCTGAAGACTTGCAGGTCTTGAACACATTTCCCTGCTTTCACTGAGGTTCATGTGAGGTTTATTTAAATAACTAATTCTACAGTAAATGATACGTGCTGGTAGAAGATATTTCAGATAGCATAGTTTAATTATTTGTGCCATTACTCTCCCTATCTTTAGAAATTTTAGTGAAAAGCTCTAACAATTAAATGATCTGTATTAATTACAGTACAAACTTTATTCCATCCTGTTCTTATGCTGACAAGTTCTGTACCCTCCCACTTTGCCCTGATGTACAGTTTAAATGTGCCATGGTGACAGGTTAACTCAGAAGCTGCTCCAAGTTAATCACACGCTGCTAGAGACCATTGCACACAGATAAGTCCTGTGCTGGCAATTCCAACAAAGCACAGACAACTGTATTTTGTGTTTGCCTCAGCTAAGATATCGACTGAATAAAGAGAACTAAAGCCAGCTCCAAAGGCTGCAATCAGTAGATGGTTAAGTAATTTCAGGGTTTTTCCTTCATTGCCAAAAATCAAGATGGTTTCTGAACACATTTGAAGTCTATAAAGACTTGGCTAAATTACAGTTGTTCTACAGCAAGTGTGATATGCAGGGGAGGACTGGAAGGGATCCAGGGAGCTTGTTTTCACACCAGAGATCCTTTCTAGGAGATGAAATCATAGTGGAAGGGCAGTGTGCCCTGGAGGATCAGACACCCTGGTGTGAGTTCATATCTGACTCTGTGATTAGTTTGACATCGCATAACATTTACATAGCCACCTCTTTAGGAGTTCTGATTAAAGCTCTCCAATTATATCATTGATGCATTCAGCAGAGATGAATATTCCAGTCTGAACAGATTGTGACCATGACACACTTTCAGTTCTCTCTTTGCTTACCCAAGTAGCCAAAGGACACCTTTAAAAGGTTTAATAGAGAACGCCAGTAATGTCTCTATGGAAACATGATGTTTTAGAAACTCCTACTTTCACAAAGCACCATCTTCCCTCATACAGCCAGGATTTACAAGTCTTGGCTGGAAATTCCCTGTCGTGTCCGTGAAAAGTATAGGATTCAGGACTGTCATAACCTTACAGAGCAGAACAAGTTATAGAACAGGACATCAGTGAAAACAAATACTAAAGAATTTTTTTTTCTAGCTGAATTACTAAACTGCTCAACCCAATATTAATAAGAACTTTTTTTAAAGTTAAAGTTTTAAAGTTTAAAGTTTTTTTAAAGGGTTACTAATGGTATGGGGGGGAGTTGATACAAAACCAGTTCAAAAGGCAAAAGAGAAAAAAAAATTACAAGTTAATGGATGGTGCAAGAAAAATATCTTGAGAACTTATGCTGAGAAAGAGGATTGCACTCCCTCAGGCAGATGGTCAGCACAGAGGACAAAGAGCCGCTGGCAGTTGCTACCTGAAAGATTTATGCCCTTCACTCCACAGGTATCATTCTCTTGCTGCCAGGGGCCAAGAATCCAATATCCACTTCCAGAGCATGTTTGTGTAGTCCCATGTTTGTTCTAGTAATACTATTTATCATGTTATTTATCATGTCATCCTTCTCAAGAAATACTGTATTTGGAAAGTTGTTGTAGCTCTTGAGAAGCACTTGCTGGACTATATATATTTTTAATTACTACAAATGAACCCCCTCAGTGTTCTGTGTTTCTGTGGAAAGAGGTGAGAATTTTGTAGTCACTTTTTAAAAGTGAGTTTATGAAAAAATGCCCTCTGTGTAATGTATGATAAAATATTATGTGACCTGGAGTATAAAGCTTAGAGATTCTGCTTCGATTCACATGTGTTAGGGACAGGTGAAGCTGTTCCTTCTGCTTCTGACTTTGTGCAAAGGTCCTAGGAAGGAGCTCAGCTGCATTGGAATGAGCCAGGCCTGGTCTGGTATGCTCTGTGCTCCTGTGAGAGGCTGGGAAGTTGTGCTTAATGAGGCTGTGGTTCATAAACCCACCTTGGGTCAATCAATGCAAGTTGAAAACACTTAGGCTCAGGCAGGTTGTGTTAGCTGGGAGCCAAACCAGGAGCTGTAGCTGTTATCAGTTAACTCAGCACTGGAAACAAACTCCAGAATTCCTGTAAAGAAGCCCAGCAACAGCAAACTCATTCAGACAGGGAATTCACTTGAGACTGATCCATATGAATAACAAGCAATTTTCCTTGTGGTGCAGCTGCATCTCTTCCAAGCAGTTGTTGTTTCTTATCTCGTGTGCTCCTGGGGCATGAAGCTGTGCATCACCACCGCTCAGAGAAGATCAGGTTATGTTGCTGCCCCAAATTCTCAAACAAGTACGTGCAAACAGTTTGCTTGAAATGAGGAGTTCAGCTGTTCAGAAAAAACAGTGACACATATACAACTTGGTGACAAGTGATTAAAATCAGTGAAGCAAAGGAAAGGAAAAAAAATCAAGCTGTTATTAATTTAAAGTGAGTTCAAAAAGCAGTTGCTAAATCTCTAGCGATTTTTTTGATACCTGTCCAGGCTACAGGTGGTTGGTAAGTGCTTAATAAAGCACCTGCTCATCAACTCAGTTTCTCATGATTTTAACTAAAAAATAAAGTACTGCAATAATTTAAAATCAGCAACTTACGTTGTTAAAATGTTGTCCTGGTGTCAGCTGGGATAGAGTTACTCTTCTTCCCAGTATCTGTGATTTGGATTTGGGATGACAACAGTGTTGATAACACACTGATGGTTGAGCTGTTGCTGAACGGTGGCCAAGGACTTTTCATCCTCTCATGCTGCCCTGCGAGCGAGGAGGCTGGAGGGGGGAACAAGAAAGGAGGCTGGACAGGGCCAGGACAGCTGATCCCACAGACAAAAGGGATATTTCAGATCACGTGGCAGCATGAGGAAAATCTGGCCAGGGGGTGCTGCCCTATTAAACTGTGTCCATCTCAACCCCTGAATTTTCCTTTTTTTCCTAACTCTCTCCCCGTCCCACTGAGGCAGGGAGGGAGCTGTGTGGTGTTCAGCTGTCTGTAGGTTAAATCACAACGAGTGTCCTGCCAGATGTTTCTGTACAGTGATTTTTCCCAGAGTATGGAATGGGGGAAAACCCAGACTGGATTTTTTCCAGAGTACAGAATGGGTATAACTTAATTCCACACACAACGTGTTCAAGTGTTCAGCTGAGGCTAATCCAAAGGAAAATAAATGGAGATTGAAAGGGGAAACCCCAGAACTTTCTGTTGCTGAAAAATCCCTTTGATTTGCTATTTCTGTAATCTTTATAGTAAGCTTTACAAAGCTCCTCTGTGAGGTATCACAAAAGAATTTTGCAATCAGAACCTTCTGCTATTTGAGGTTTTCCTGATGTCCAAGCCTTCCTGCCCTGCACTGCTATTTAACCTGTTGCTGTTGTTTGTGAGTCTCAGAAGATCCCTCCTGCCTGCCTTCCCACACTCAGTTACCATCGTGGCCTATTGACATGATCTATTGCTTTTCTTCTCACCTGAACAGATCAGTTCTTCCATAATTCTTCCTTTCACAACTTCCAGAAGTCAAAATTCATTCTTTTCCACTTCTAAAAGAGAATAAACCTTATGCCCAGTAAAAGCAAATCAGGAGAATGGAAAATACTGCAAGAGGTGTTTTGAAAGAAGCCAGAACCTTCCCCCTGCAGTGATGCCTAACTGCACAGAAACTATAACAGGCAAATGTTCATAGTTTTCAACTGGATTGTTTTATTAATTGGTTCATCATTACAGACCTGGGGTACTGGGAGAAAGCAGAAAGAATAATGGATCTTGATGTTCCTCTGTGAGACAGGTGCTGGGCTGTCTCTGCCTGATATGCAAAAACAGTGCCAGCAGGATAAACACCTAGAAAAGCATCTCATTAATATAAAATGTATAATTAGAGTTGGTCCATTTATTTCAGGGAAAAAACCGTTGCTCCTAACAAAAACATATATTGCAGATTTTTTTTTTGTCAGATGTTGAAATTACCAAAATGAAGCCTAGAAAACCCCCCAATTACTTCCCATGTTTGCCTACTTTCCACTGTGAAAATGCGTAAATCAACAAATGGAATCAACAATTTTCATAACATCTGTAAAAATAATGTAAAATTTCATATTAAATCATGATTGTTTAAAAGATAATTACAGAGGAAAGATATTCCAGAAGTTTTTCTCAGTATGAGTGCCAGACTGCCTCTAAAATAACCCCTATCTTATCCTGCTTTATATCCAAAGGGTAGAATACCCCAGGAGTCTCTACTTGCTAAAGAAATAAAAGCCTATTTTTCCCCAGGAGAAAGAAAAGTAGAACAAATTATGATACAATCATTCAATGCATTCTCCTTTTCTCCAGGGCAGAGCCATCTACAAGGCTGAAGTAACCTGCACTTCAGCCTTGTTTGTATTTATGCTGCAGGAGTCAGCAAAGCCTTCCTAGGGGCAGGGTCACACCCTCAATTCAAATTTAAATGTCATTCATAAATGGAAAGGGCATTTCACTGAAATGGAAGTAGGAAATGGTAGAGAAGGAGGGAAGTGATAGTAAAAACAAGAGGAAAATGGAGGAAACACCAACTCTTACAGCTTCAGTACTATGCCAGGATAGGAAATGGGTGTCCACATGACGATTTTAAGTCACCAAGCAGAGACAAATTAAGATGCCAGAGCTAAAGGCGTGAGAGTCCTGATTATTGCTATTATTGTCCTCCTTCTCAGTCATGCCTGAGCCAAACCCACACTCAGTAGAGCAGCAGGAGGCATAACCTGGAGTAGATAAATAGATAGACTTGAAATGAGCACATGTGCACCTGGTGAGAATTTTCCATAACTGTTTGTAAATGTTGTGTGTAGCTGCCTAGTGTGGCCTTTTTGTTTAATCCTGTTGTGTTCCAAAGATATTGATACGTCATTAAATTGACATTTCTTTGACTTACAGGGAGAACACAACCTGTATGACTGTGCTCTTCCTCGTGAATTGGGTATTTTCTAGCTAGAGTTAAAATGCAGCCTCCTATGCCAGTTGTGCAGGCAAGAACAGTGATCAAAGTGATTTGAAGGTTTTGGGGAAGTGAACATTTGAGAGGAGAAGAAGAGTTAGAACCTTGAGGTCCTGGTGTTTGTCAGGTAGCTCCACCAACAAACCATCTTGTGCCTCCATCGCCTCTCCTGTAAAATGGAACCTCTGGCTTGTCTTTTATTAAGCTTTAGAGATCTATGCAATTTTCATTTGGTGTTGCTCTTCTGCCCTTCACTTCTGTTATCTTTTGTTGTATTTTAGAGCAGAAACATTAGATCCATGCTACTCAAATAACTACAACTTGCAAAGGGTCCTTCATTTGCTATTGATAATAAAAAGGGAAGCAGTGGATATTTTGATTCTGTTCTGTCTTGATAAGGTGGCTGTGATGGGTGAGTTAATAGAAAATAAGTAGAGCAGATGTAGTAATAAATTACTACCTTGACAGATTTGACGTATCTCCACCCATGTACTGAAGAAGAGTTGAGAGATGTGTGTATGATTAACATTGCTTAAATGGGTGGTGTCTGAATTAGCATTTTGTGCTGTAGGCACTGGAAGCTTCTATATTTTGTAGCAATACTTAGCAATTAAATTGCACTTTACATCGTCAAAGTACTCAGAACATCAGACATTATCTTCCATTAAAATCAGGGATAGGTTTTCTTTACATGGGAGACAGAGAAAATGCCCAGGGTGACCAGGAGCATCCAAGTGTCAGTGGCAGAATTGCCAGAAGGACACTGCAGTTCAATATTTTATCATAAGATGTTTTTGATAATGGATATTGCTACCTAAGAGTTGCCTGGCTGAGAACTTGAATGTACTGTAGGAAGAGATGCTTATTCTGTCAAGTCCGAGGACTAGTTCCTGCAAACAGTTGGGTTTGTACCTGGCTTAACTTTAAGCAGAGGACTACATCCACTTGATTCCCACAAATATGAACATGGATCAGAGACAGAAAGAAATATGGGTTTTCTTTTCCCTTGATGTGTGCACTAAGTGTGACACATACAAGTAGCCCTAACAGTGTGTGTTAGTAATTTCTCATCTCATCTTGGCTTTCTTTGGTATGCTTTGCTGTTATTGAGTTTGTTTGCTTAGGGGTTTTTCTTTGCAAAATGTGTATTTCTTAATCATTTCTTCATGTGGTCTCACCCAGTTTCTTGATCTATGAGAACAGCACTCCAAGTGTACTGCCAGGTTTTGCAGCAGCCATGCCTTGGTGAGGAGAAACCACGTTTTGGTAAATTTAAATGGCAAATCCAAATGCAAACTGATAGACCAAGGAAGAGATGGGGAGAGAAAGCAGCAAAAGTGAGAGTGTAAAAGGGATTTCAGATCCCTTATGCCCCCTTGGATTTTCTTTATCTTTTTAACTGAACAACACTAAGTGAGGTGATGCTGTTGGTTTAAAGTGAGATTGTGTGTCTGCTGCTGTGCCTGTGCCTGCAGAGGGGATGTGGCAGCACAGTCCAACAGGAGACAGGCCAGCACTGAGTGCTGTGAGGGGTACAGAGTCAGCTGACAGGCACAACAGAGAGTTTCTCCTTTTTTCTATTTCATTTAGGGTAAATACTCTTTGTTACCATATCAGAATTTTTTAAAAATAATTGCCATTTTAATCATTCCTGTTTCTGTTGGAATACTTCATAGTGGCAAGCATAATTTCAAAAAATATTGTGTGACATTAACCCTGAACAAATGAATCAGTGGATAAATCTTGAGTGATTCTAAATATTTGCTAAGAATCAGCAACTCTGAGCATGTACAGTAGCACTGCAGGAGCTCAGCTCTTCATCATGTTTGAGATCAGCCGCCTTTAATCCAGACCTATTTCTGACACAGTTTTAATAGCAGCAGTTACTCTAGTAGATAAATGTGTTGCATTCTTTTTTTCTTTACCATTGTTTCCTATTTTTTCTTCAAAGAAACCTTCTTTTTTAGATTTACGAGAAACTGAAGTCCTTTGATCTCTACAATGTATGTACTATTTATACCAGAGATGGGGAAACTGCTTTTGTCTAATTATTTTTGACATCTTGCAAATATTCACAAAATTCTTCATGGGGATTAAAAAGATCCACAGAGTTCAATCTCTTTGTGACAAAGAAATGTTGTTCTCAAAAGGCAAAACAATTGTTTGTTTGTTTTCTCTTAGAAAGATCCTAGACATTCATCTTCCAACATGGCACATTTTATTTGAGATAGCACAGGAACACATCCCATTTTTAGAATATCAGTAAGTTTCCATAAATAGAGCCGTACCTTATAAGATCAAAATAAAATAGTGACAAAAATGGAGTGCATTTGAAAAGCATCAATTCCACCTTTTTAAAATGTTTGACTCCAGCTTTGTAGAAACTCTTCTCTGCAGAAGCTCCCATTTTAGAGTGTGATGTCTTTGAGCTTCTGTTAAGTTATTTATTAGAACAAAGTTTGTGAGGCGGTCACTGCTGCACTTCCCTCCACTGTCTTACAGAACATCTATTAATTTACATGTCCTTATTTATTTATTATGCAAAGTAAGTGCCATGTGAGTAATTACACTTCCACTTCCAAAGAACAGCCAGGGTTACCAGCACTCACTAAGGCTGAGACCCATCATTTTGGGTTTTTATAGTGTCAAGCAAATCAAATGAATATGAGTCAAGTGAATGGGGAATTCATCAATTTTCACCAGAAAATTCTGGTCTTCACAGTTTCAGAATCTGGTCCATATGGTCAAAAAAAGGAGAAGCTGAAGTTCATTATTTAAACCTCATTTTTACTTCCTGATGGAATATGTAATATTTGGGATAAGCAATAGTTATGAATTCCACAGAAATCCCCTAAGGCTCAGCAGGAGGTTTGGGGGCCATGGGGAAAGAATCAGGTAAGTGGTCCCAGTCAGGGAACATCACCAATGCCAGGCAGTGGATGCTGTCTTGGTTAGAAAAATTCAACCATTTTGGAGACTTCTGAACACTTTCCTTAGTAAAAATGGAAAATTTCTGTGTTCAGCCATGCTCTTTGCTGAATTTCCTGAGAGTTTTTGTCCACTTATGCAAGTGTGCACAGGCAGATCAGAATAAAATAAAAACATAAAGTTTCCCATTATTGCCAAAATTTTCCTTTTTCAACGAGCATACAAAATATGGAAAAATTGAGTCATAAGTGGTTCTGTACTACAGAGTAGATATCTTGCTACCTTTTTAAAATGTATTTTGAACATGGAATTGAGCGAAGCACTATAAAATTGAGATACGTAATGTCTTCAATAATACAGAAATATAGACATTATTTCCTCAGTAAATCTTCTGGGTCTCTTAGAGGAGTTGTATTTCTCAGACATGACATGAGTCAGACGCTACGAGCGCTGCAGCAAATTCCAGGCAATCCATTAAGGGTGTCACACCCCGTTCTTCACTCCATGTCCTTTCCAAGGTGAACACAAGTGTCATCAGCAAGTGGTTTGTAAAGGTGTCTGTGACTGCTGGCAGGTAAATAATTTTTTTAAACCCAAGTTAACAGTCCATGTAATCATGTGCATCAATCTGACTTGTGTAGAGGCAGCTGCTCTGCTCAGTGTGCTCTGGTAAGGAGTTCAGGATGGATAAGAAAAATGGGAGCATGAGGCTGGCAAGGGTGCACAGTGAGAGGGTCCAGAAGAAGGAAGGAGGAGTTATAAACCCCCAAAGTGTGAGAGGCAGAGGAGCTATGCTGGCTCTGTGCAAAAGGAACGGAAGTTTTCACAGGCCTCACAGGTTTGTAGGTCGCTGTTTAGATAATTCTTCTAAAATTGGTGGAAGAGCTATAATGCTCCTTTCAGAGAGAAAAAAAAATAGCAAAATATCTGAGATGCCAAAGCTGTGTAGCTGCAAATATCTTTCAACCTCTTGATATCTGCATCAGCTGCTTCATCTGGGCCTGGATAGGTGTTATGTGCTAATGGTCCTGGGGCAACCAGAGCCTGATCCTGAAGAACAGTCTCACTTCTTGTCTGTTTGGAAGGCTTCCTTTAGACCCTGACAACTTTTGTGAGTGTCAGTCACTAAAGAAGGAATCTTCCTGGATGTTTCAAAAGGTCTGGCATAAACCACATGGCCAACCCTGATGTTTCTGTTTCAGGGAGATGTTGTGTCACATCTTTCTAACAAAGACCAGCTTGGAAAATCCTCCATCCCTACTACAAGAGGTTCCCTCAGCACCAGACTGAGTGCTCAGTATTATGTTCTGTGATCAGATAGGTCCTAGTGGCAGCCCATGGCTATGGATAGGTTCATTAGGTCTTCCAGTGTGTTTTTACAATGAATAGTATCAAAAAAATACAATTTTATGTCTCCTACTGAACCCTAATGCATTGCTCTAAGAACCACGCATTTAATTAAGGTACTTTTTCTCTCCTCTGTGCTATCTTTGAGTAGCAGAGTCCTCCTGTGCTTAGGCTAGAGAGACCATGAGCTCCTTGTATCCTTTTGGGGGATTTTGACATCTCCCACACCTTCTCCCAGCACTCTGCATGAAGACTTGAAATCCCTCAGACTGCTTAGAGTGTCCACCCCTCTGCACCTCAGATGCCTTTTTACTGCTTTGCCTTCACTGCAGAGCTTCCACCTCCTCTTGCAGCCCATCAGAGCTGCAGCTTGTGTGGTTTTTCCAAGTGAGTGATGGCCCAGTGGTGTCACTCTAAGGATGTATTACTCACTCAGGGCATTTGCATCTTGAGCTAGACTGACAAGAAGATGAAAAGGAGGCTTGGTTGCATGGCCAGCTTTTGTTTATAATTTAAAAGAGTTTTTCTATTCATGCATAGATAGCATCCTTGTTGCAGGGTGTCTCTATTTCATCCAGAAGCTGGAAAAATTTATAGCTCCCAGACCCCACATTTTCTTTAAAATACTGTGTAATAATCAAAATCAGGACACTGATGAAGAATAATTAAAAATCTATTTCTTATTGACAATTTTTAGCTTAAAGCTATTTCAATAGTAGGAAAAACCAAGCATATGGAAAATAGAAGACAAATTAGTTTCGCCACTTTGACTGCAAGTCCTCTAGGTCAAATATTTCACATGATGACAGAAGGTAGTAAAATTTTTCACAGATGCTTCTGTTTTCTGCTTGGAAGGCAGATATCTAAAACCACTCCAGATTCATGTTTTGAGAAATCCAGTGACGCCAGCATCCAGAGCTTAGAGATCATCGAGGGCGTTTTGAAAGGCATTGGTTTAGTTTTAATAAACTGTGAAGAAACCCCTATAGTCAGTCATTCCTGTTCATGCAGGAGAGCTCCAAGGGTCTGCCAGTGCTCAGGCTCCCATGTGCTGTGAGTACCCAGGGAACCGTGATCCATACAAAAAAAAAAAAAAAAAAAAAAAAGTTGGTGTAAATTAAATAACAAAACTTATCACTTTCTGCAATGTTCTATCAGCAACTTGCACATTTTTGCAGACACTTCCCAAAAGTCTCCTTGGCACAGACCACACAAACACAGAGAGCAGCAGACAGCACCAGCAGGTGTCTGCATGAAATCCTGCTCCTGGAGAGATTTCCAAAAGCAATTGCACTGCCATACCTTTGATCCTTTCCCCAACCAAAAGCATGTTGTGGGTTTGTTTTGTCTTATTTTTTTTCTTTCTCTTCCACAGCCACAAATGCATTTTACAGAATTTCTGCCCTGCATGTTTTTCAGCTGCCATGAGGTATTTGCAACCTGACAGGCAAGGCTAAATATCTTCCACTCTTGTCTATACCCCAGTTATTTACAGGAATCTTCCATTCTTCAAGTCATATCACATGGCTCTGAATTTTCACACCAGATCTCAAACACCTCATCAACCTCCTGTAGCTGAGTAGCAAAGCTAACTTTAATTTAAGCCTTTAAAAGTCAGGTAGACATTTGGAATTTGGAAATTTTGTCTTGTGACTTTACATGGATGCCAAGCCAGATCATCAGCTGACCAATGTAGATATACAGGTTCTACTAACAAAAATAAACACACATTCCTGCATACTGAAAACCTTCACGTACTTACACAAAAACATATGTCTTGTGGTACACTTTAGGTGTGCCATCTGTCCTGCTGCCTTGTTAGCAAATACAGAGATGCAATATCTGCTGAAAAACATTTACCGTCTGAAGTGAATAAAGAAATTATGGTGATATTGTGGAAGAGAAGTTTGTCCACACGGAAGGAAAATCAGGTTGTGAGCACAGGGAATGACCATGTTTCTCCTGTGTCATGCATCTCTCTCTTCCCACAGCCAGGGCAACCTTCCTGCCTGTGTTTCCACAATGAACTCAGAGAGATAACAGGGATTAAGCCCAGCACTGACGTTTGTGTTTACAATGAGTTGTTAATAGAGGTCCTTAAAGCCTTGCCCTTGATGATGGTATTATTTTATTTGTTTCTGTGCCTTTGTATTTGTCATGGCAATGAAGAGACCATTTTTTAACTGAAACAACTGGATTTGAAGAGGGACCTTCTGGGCTGCTTTTAAGCAGCTGCTGCCATTGCCAGGGAGATCTGGATAATGTCTTTCCAAGAGAAAGGCAGAACGCAGTCCATGATGGGATAAAGAAAGAAATAAGTGGTCCATCAGGAGGTTTTCTAGTAAGAACTGAGCCATGGTATGAAAAATGTGACAGCAGCCAGGATGAAAAGGGAGGTAACGTTCCAGATGGCAGGGCATGCAAATAAGTTTCTCATGCTTGTAGGCACCACAGTAATTCTCATTTTTTAATCCAAAAAGAAAAGTCACATCATGTCCTTCCGTGGCAAAAAGCTGACTTGATAACACGACCTTGTGCTGCTGCTCAGGGTCACACATTCACACAGGCGTGTCCTTTCTCTCTTGTTCAGCCCTCCTGCCTTGCCCTTTCCCCATCAGCAGGAGTCCAGGTCACTTCCCAAGTCCCTTCCCTCTCCTGAGCTGCCCGGTGAGCCGTGCTCTGCTGCTCCTGCTTCCCCCAATTAGTGCCTCTCCTGCAGCATCTCCTGTCAGTCACTGTCATGCCAGTGGTGTTGCTCCCAGCAATGCCAGTTCAATAGAGATGAGACAAACAGCCTAATGGTTGCCAGCAGCTGGAGTGAGGCTGAGGCAGAGTAACTCTTTCAAGTGTTTTAGGCATGTCTGAAATATTCACACATACAAGAACAAATCACTACACGTGTATGCGAGCGGCAAAGTGACATCTGGGTCTCCCCCTTTGGTACCAGCTGTAGTTCAGTCCTGTTGCCAGTGGCAGGGATGTTCACTAATTGAACGGAAAGCTTTGGGACTTCCCTGTGCATCCTCTCCTACTTGGAAAGCAAAGTCAGCCAAGCACATTCCCACTGCATGGCCCTTCCCAGCTCCTCAGGCTCAGCACTACAGCCCAGGAGGAGCCAGCGCTGCCGGTCCAGCCCACAGAGACTGCAGGCCCCCATCTCTGCCATGGTGTCATTGCAAGAGAGGAGAAACAGCTGGGCTGCATTGAAGAGGCAGGAATTAATCATTCTTGGTAGGGAGGGAAAACAAAAGTGTCTCTGAAGAGCTCCACCTGCAGACACTGCTAAGTGCTTCATACAGGTTCTCCTTCCAAGCTGCCTCTGCCACAAAGGAGACATTCCCTCCCTGTTCCTGCTGCTGCAGCTCCACAGCACTTTTAACTTGTCAATTTACAGCTGCAGCACCAACTTTTGATTTCATTTTCTCAGAAGTGCTGGATGAGAAAAAAGCGTCTCCTACCTTACCAAGACTGACTTTGACTCTCTAACCTGATATTAAGGGCTGACACATTCATTTCTTCCTACATTGTTTTGAATTTCCTGATCATAGACTCCCTAACTAGAACATAAATTCTAGAGATGGGGTGCTGGTGTTGTACATCACACACTGTTTAACACTGACATGAAATCCTTCATCTTCAGGAATGCAAATTCCCTGCAGATATATGATCCCGTTTATGTGTGTGCATACCAAAACCACACAAAATAGTTGAGTCATTGCTTCAAAAATCCATTCCAAAAGTTAAAAAAACTTAATCCCTGTTGCCAGTTTTCTGATTCCTAATATTTATTTAAAACTCTGGTATAGTACTATGTTTTAAATGTATGTGTGAAGCTGTGTTCCAGTGTATAATGTTATAGTTATACTAGTGTGAAGTCCACTACCCATGAAAAAAACTCTTTGCACTAAAAGACATCTAAAAGTGCTCTTCACTCTGGGATTCCACATTTCCTTTAAGCCACTCGCAGTGGCCTTGCAGATCACAGGGTGGGTACCTTTATCTAGTCCATCCTCCTCTTTTGATTATCAGGGATATTTTTACCATTCTTACCACGTGTTTTAAATTATTCAATGATGATTCCACTGTATCCTTAGGCAATCTGTTCCCTTACCAACATTAGAAAACTGACTCTTTTTATTTTCCCTTCATAAAGGTGAAATCCTACATTTCTTGTCCTGTCTCTATGCAGAGGGAGAACAATTAGATGGAAACATATTTGAAATATCTTGTAGTCCTCTTCTCTCCCTCAGTGTTGTCTTTCCTTCAGCAGAGCAGCCCAGGTGTTTTGTTTACATCTGCTGCCATTTTAGTCAGTCTTCTCTGACTTCATTTTCTCAACAGCTTTCCCAAAGCATGAATTTCAGATCCAGTGATCATTTACTTCAGCTGAAACAAACAAATAATTACTGCCTGTATTCTACCAAGATTGTATTTATTTTATATTTTTTCTGCAATAACATGGCCTTAGTGACTGCTACAGAGTTTATGGTGGCAGATATACAGAGAGAGTCCATTATAGCTCCCACAAAACTTCTGCATTATGATGCATGTTACATACTTTTCTGACTATAATATTTAGCAGTTATTCAAATGGATTTCATCTTGTATTTGTCTTGTATCTGGTTGGCCAATCATTCATGGAAAACCTCAGTCTCATGATGGAAAGGGGTAGGATATAGAACATTTCACATGATCAGGTTTGCTAAGGAGAGGAAATGGGTTCTGTAATGCTGCACCTGACATGAAAGGCTTTGGATTTGCATTACAGACCTCTTAGTAGTTTCCTACTAGAATAATACCTGAAATGAAGAAAACAGTAAATGTTAAATGCTAATAGAAGTTGTTGCAAATTATTTGGGGGAATGTGGCTCCTAGACCTGTTTAGATTTATAGCAATGTCAATATGTGAGGGATTTTTAAGCATCATTATATACTGTATTCCTGTTGATGCTTCTCTGCTTATTGCTGTGGTAATACATTTGGCACAAGGGACATATATAATGCTAACATTCCTATGATATACATACCCAATAAAAGCTTTTTCAATTTCATTATTTTGACAGGCAGATTCCATTAATACATCCACAACAATAATGCTCCTTTTCTTCAGGATCTAAGAGAAGAGGATTATTAAAAATTACAGACAATACCCCTATACACTTAATCTCTCCAAATTCACTTTACAATTGCTGTCAACATCAATAATGTCAGACAGTATAATCATGTTTGTATAAAAATCAGAACTTGTATGTTTTCCAAATGGGATTTGTTTCCCCATCTAACATTGCAGCTGTTTTGGTTTGGGGCGCTTTTTTTGTGGTTTGTTTTTATGTCAGAGAATGATGTTCCCAAAAGCCTGTGGAGAATACAAGTGCTGTGAGACAGCCAGGTTGCAGCTCCTTCATCTCATCCCATTCTCCATCCTGTACCCTTGGTCCACCTTCCAATTTCAAAATCCGTGTCATAAATAATGAGAGGAGTGGGGAAAGGAGACAGCTCCAACAATCCATGTCCCTTCTTCAGCTGTCACAGGTTGTACATGAGTAGCCAGAAGCACAAGGGCTTCCCCACAGGCCAGTGGGCAAATTGCTGCGGAGTTTCCTGAGAACTCATTTGTTTGTACCACTTTTTTACTTCTCAGTATAAATGGAAGTTAAAATCATTTCTGTGGCCAAATAATATTGCAATTAAATTTTCCCTGGTTTAGTGTGGATTTTAAAGGATGTTTGTTGCCCTGTTATTAGGCTTGGTGTTTCCAGTGCATGAGAAATAATCTCATCACTGATAAGAAAAGGATGCTGCAGGTCCAGCTGCTCTGGTAGAATTCTGAAACACAGCTACAGCTCTGAAAATTCAGCTCCTACTAATATCAATACATGGAGCAATTGAATCCTTTTGAAATCCACATTTTCATTAAGACATGCTGGAAAAAAAATCACAGTATCTTCATGTGCATTGCTCTTAAATCAAACTATGCCTAGTGATTTATTCTTTATTTCTGTTGATATTACGTTTTCAATATCAGTATGCACTCTCATTGGTGACCAACCTTTTATGTAACATTTAAAAAATCAGTTTCTCTCATGCGTTTGAACAAAACAACTGTGTGCACCCCCTTTCATGCCAGACTTATCAGCTAATCTATCAAACAAAATACAATTTACTTTTTCCATTAGGTTCCTGGAAAGTCAAGCTAAGTGAGAGCAACTGGATTTTGTTGCTGGACTCTGATATGTTTTTCCAACAATATAGGAGTTGTCAAGCAACGATTGCTAAGATACAGGGGCATTTGTATCTTAAATCTGAAGTGGTTGAAGCTGGGAAGTGTCTTACACTCTGCTGAATGTTGTCTGTACAACAGGTTTCCAACAGCGTGTTGTTAATAGTGATTGCTTATCAGCACCCACTTTAGATGGAACAAAGGGCTTTTATCTTTTTATATTCTGGTGTTGTCTGAATTTATTGCAAGTGTCTGTGTCGGGGGAGACAGAGAAGGACCGCAGTGCTGGGCAATAACACGTCGGTAACACACGTGTTTCGTGGCTTTCACAGCAGCGGTGCCCCCTGCTCCCAGCACAGCTGGGGCTCCAGTCACAGACTCTCATTCCTCTTTTTTAACTCCCAGTTTGTAAACCCTGAAACAGACACATCAGAGATATGTGTGAGGATATAGATCAAAAGGGTGACTGCACACGTTGACAGGACACTAATTGAATTGATCCACAGTTAGTGATTACATACTCTGCGCGGTTAATTCTGCAAGTGGTGGGATTGGCGGCCTTCTGGTTCCTGGTTGAAGAGGCACCGGCACCGTCTGTCTCCTCCAGACACCGAGTGCCACCTGCTGTGCACCCACAGCCCAGGAGCTGCCAGGAATTCCTCCCTTAGCTGGATGCACCTCAGCAGACACGATCCTCTGCAGCAATGCAGAGCCAGTCTTGCTTCTGACCTAAAATACACAAACCCCCTCTCAGAATAGATAGAAAATGGACTGAAATTTCTATGTAAGTGTATGGGAATTTGGTTAAGTAGTGGTTCTTCCCTGAGCTGTCCTACATGGTCATAAAGGTGTTTTAATGACTAGAGGTTCAGGGAATCTAAAGGGTATTTTGCTAAAGGTTCCAGAGATTCGCTCTGGTCAAACCTTGACTAGGATCAGAAGCTAAAGGTAGCGAAGCAGTTGAATGTGTTGATATTTAGCGAAATAAAACCTGTTTACATTTCTGATAATCATCTCAGTAAACCAAAGCAAGGAAAAGAGATTATAAAGGCACCTCAAAAATTTTTTACCAAGAGAAACTTTGTGATCAACTGTCAGAAAATGTGCTTTGTAGGGGTTCAACAAACCCTTAAGTGACAAATACTAGAAGAACCCTGTCAGAAGTAGCTGGATTTTAATAATGTATTTAATATTCTATAATACGCCAGACAGAGCTATCATTTTGCATCCTTAGAAACTGCACTGTTCTCTCAGCGAGACAGAGAACAATACAGAAGTAACAGTGAGAGGGATTCTTGACAAACTGCTACCAAAGAGGTTATGCAAATGCACAGTGTGCTGCATGCAGCTCCTTTTCTCATAGCAAAAAGGCATCTCGGTGCCAAAAGGAGCTAGGCATGACCTCTCTGATGGGTGGGACAGGACAAAGGGATTCCCATCAAAAGGCAGAAATGCTGGAGTTCTACGAAAAGCAAAACAAATTCAAGAAAGGAATTCTGGTCGGTCCATTGTGCTTTGAATTTCACTCCAGCAGGAGATTAGAAGCTGAAAATGTGGTTCAAATGACTGCACAGAAAACTTTGCAACTGTTCTACAACTGTTCTGTAAGCAAAAAGATACAGATTTGCCCACCTTGCTTAGAGCCAGTGAACACAGAATTAGTAATATGTAATATGACTTTTCTAACTTCAGAGAGCTTCGATTCAGATAGTTGGCAACAAAAAATTAAACAAGTGAAATTAAGAAGTAAAAACAGTTCAAGGTCAAAAGATTTTACAAGTGATGAGCTGACACTGGAGTTATGTACATTGATCAGCATCTCATGAACAAAGGATTTAGGCTGGATCTATACTTTATTGCAAACCTTTCTTTCAAACTATTAGATTTTTGTGTTTATAGATCAGATTTGTAATTTAAGGGAAGGATTTAGGAGCCTAAAGGATGTAAGCACTCAGCTGTTTATGAAGTTCAATGGCATTTGAGTGTCTGAGTCCCTCAGGCTCTAGCCTGAATTCGTAACTTATTGACAATAGTTTTTCAGCTCAGGAAGCACAAAATGGTTGCCCTTTACAATAACAGAATATGTGTTTCGTAGCCATAACAATAACCTAGTCTGACTTCCAGGGACTATTTTGTGGTCAAAATCAGGATAACTGACAAAATTTACCCCAATGGAAAATTCAGCTCTGTGGATGTGGGAATGGTGACTTTACTATAGATTTACAATCACAGGTCCCTGCTTGAAAGATAGTATCACCTGCTCCAGCTTCTCACACCCAAAAAATCTTTTCACTCTTGTCTGCTCCCTGACCAGATCTCTTCAGCAGACCTTCAGCCCAGGCCAGAAACGCTTTCTCAGCATCTCTAACCTGGGTCTGATCCAAGGATTTATTCCCAGCTCCCTCTCCCCAGGAGCTGGTCTGATTCCAGAAACCACTCCAGTCCATCATCTCAGTGCTGCTGTCCAGCTGTGAGAGCCTAAATTACCCCTTAGGACATAAACCCAAGGGTTGGGCGTGATGGGGATGGATCTGCAGTGCAGGGTAAAGATTCTGTTTGATTTGTGGGTCTTACAGGTAGATGCTGCAGGAGTAAATTCTAGTAAATATCTGCATGTGCACAAAAAGGTCTGTCCCTTTGCAGGGGAGCTCACTTGGTGTGAGGTCTGGAGAACAAACAGGGCTGAGGGACACACCCTGCTGCCCTGAGAGAAGGGCTGGCCATGGGGAGGGAACTGATACCTGGTTTATGATTCTTTATGTTAGATAAGGGATATTAAAGTTCATAGCTGTCATTGCAGAACATTCCCTGACTGCTAAAATATCTGTTATAAAGTGCTAAGGGACAGCAGGGAAATGGGAAGGCCTTGCAATGGGGCCAAAATGAGGATGGATGTAGCTCTGATGAGGGCATTTAACAATGTCTCTGAGCTGCTCTTGCAACACAATGCCTACAAACACTGATTACTGCTTGTCTGAGGGTGTGAGGAGGGAAATTCTAAGGCAAAGTTAATTTACATCTTAAAATAGTTTCCTCTTAAAAAACACACCATGGCAACAAAATTTCAGTATTGTGATGATTAATGTCACCACACTGCACTGACTTTACTGCCTCATAATTAAATAGAAGGTATTCAGTTGTATAGCACTTGAATATGATAATGGTTTATATATTAACTCATTCACCTTGCAATTTCTTGACCTATTTTTCATTTTTAGAGGCACATAATGATGGAATGTATACAGTAGCACAGACTGAAAACAGTCCCTGAGTTGTCCTGGGGGAAGGAGAGACTCTTCTGTCACTGGCTTTGCATAAGCCTTTCTTGAGCATTAAAAAAAAAAAAAAAAAAATCCCAATAACGATGTTCTTCTGCTGTTTTAAAACCACCTACATTGAAAGATCTTGGGATCTTGAATCAGTGGATGTATGTGTTTGGGTTTTTCACCTGTTTCTGTGAATGTCTCACTCTGATGTTTGCCAAGTATCTTGCACGAACCATTTGAGTGCCTAAAGTTACCCATCCAAGTTCAACAAGATACTGAAATAAATCTCGATTTTTCAACTCCCACACTCTCCATTGAAGTCAAGCACAGGATTGTTTCACCCTCATCATGGTCTTGTTAGCAAATATCCAGCAACCTCATAGCAGGGTGTCACTTTTCCTCCTCATTTCTCATATAACTGGCTTCTCTACATGAAAGCACAGACTATAAATAATATTGGATCTTTAGCTTAAAAAATGCATAATCTGATGAATATTTATTCAGCACATTAAAAATACCATCCATGCCTGGCTTTCATTTGGCTCATAAACCTGAATATTGCAAAAAACCTAAAGACAATATTTATTCAGCACATCAGCACAGCATCAGCTGAGGAAACTTCATATTTCTGTTTAGGATACGTGCACACTTTCTATTACTGCCCTGTCAAAACACTTCAGAATCCCTGGAAGTATTTCTTTGAGGCAGGAAGGACAGTTCCCATTTCACAGCTGGAGAGATGTAATAGACAGATTTATGACATTTAATTTCCACTAATTCCAGTGGAGGTAGATGCTGAATAGTTTATTAAAATCCAGCTGCACGTCACTTGCCCAGGGTCACAGAGGAGTCTCACAAAGCGTGATTTGCAGTGAACCTGCTGGAACACAAACCTTCCTGATTTTCTCCTCATGCTGAGGGCACTTTATTTTAAATACCATAACCAGGTGTATACAGCAGCATTAGCTCAGGTTTTTAGCTCAGTCTGGAGCCAAACCTTCCTCAATATCCATCATACCACAGTGGTATTTGTTCTCTCACTCTGCTTTGGAGCCACCTTCATCTTTAAGAAAGAAAACAGAAATAATTTCTTAATTATTGGCCTTGGCAGTGCTTCCCAGCTCCTGTGCTGGATGTATGCTCCAGTTACCTTTTCCTGTTCTCTTGGGACAAGATGCAAACACAAACTGTCTCCTGCACCTGAGGTCCTGATTTTCTTGGGAGGAGCCACTGCTGTGTCTGGAGAGGGATTCTGCAGTTTTACTCTTCCATGCATGAAGCAGTGATGTCTGTGTTTGCATCACAGCCTGCCCAGGACAGGGCTCTGCTAACAAGCAATGTTGAGCCTCTTCAGCTTTAGTGTTGAGTCACTCCAGAATTCTTTTTTCTTGTTTATTCCAATTTGGATTTGAAGAGATGCTCCTTTCTACTGTGGTTTCTAAGCCTCTCTGAGTAAGGAGTTGCCCAGATTCTACAGTCCAAACTTTCTCATCCTCCAAAATCATTGGGAAAGTTGAGCTTGTTTTTTCCCAGTTCCATGTGTCTCCTTTTGAATATAAAACATCCACTCTTCAACAAGACATGGTTCCTACTATGTCCTCCTGGCATCTGTGAATAGAATGTCCTTGTCACAGTCAGGGATGCTCTGACCAAGAGATGTGTGGGGTCCCATCCTCTCCATTTGCTTTATTCAACCACCCTGGCTTTGCCAGAATCACCCCTGATTTTCCCTAAAATAACAAAAAGAAGAATCAACCATTGGAGTGGGAAATTCTTTCCACTGTAGATGGAAATAGGAATTCACTTGTCACCACTGCTTTCAAATTAATTTCTAAATGGAAAAAACCCTTTTACACTGTCAGTACTGAAACATGGGGATGACAGGTTCTGTTGGTTTTCCACCAGTTACAGCCTGTGTCAGCAGCTTTGCAGGATCCAGGGTACACTCCAGTTTCTACACTAAAAGCCATTTCTTTATGTTGCCTTTCTGCTAGGAGCAACTGTGAGTGCCAGGGCCTTGTAATATGTTTGCTATTGTTTTTTCCATATAAAATTCTGTAACGTGTTCTTTGGAAGTTTGGTTGGTGCAGCTTCCACAATCATCTGTATTGTTTTCCTTATCTCTCCCAAATGCAATTCAGGTAAGTAGTCTGATGCTGTTTATATTAATCTAAGCAGCATTCTTGGCAAGGTGACAAGCTGAACTGGACTGAGATTTTGTGGGTTTATGATAGTCCTGGCTATAGCTGTTGGTTTTTAAACAAAATGTTTGAAAACAAAAACATGGATGCTTTAAAACATGAGATTCCTACCTCTGGCCATGTAGAAACTATTTTGGACAGGAAACAAATATTACAGGATAAAAAAACCCAAAACACCCTTTCACAGATATCCTGCAAAATATGTTTAAAAAAATTCAACAGCACAAACAGTAGTTCTGTGTCTGTTACTGCTTTTCTTGCAGAGGCATCTGGAAGCCCTAATTAAGGACTAAAATCTCTTCTTTTGGGCTCTGTCAAGGATCTAAAAGATGCCACCTGCCCACAGAATACATGGATAAGATTCACTGATGTTTGATGGAGATCAGGAAGGATGATGAACTGATGATCTACAATTCCGAAAGAAATAGGCAAGTTTAATATTTTTTCTTCTCTTTTATATTAATATGCTCATTTCCCCTAATCCTAGACATGGTACTTTTATCACTTCCATGTAATTAACTCAGAACTCAGAACTGTGGTGCTTGCCTTGCCAGCTGTTTACAAATCCCCCCACATGACTGAGCTGCTGCATCACTGAGCTGATTTGCAATAACTCTTCTAACTCAGCTCTTGCCCTTTCATGGTGGGAGGTTTCAACTGTGACATTCTGGGGTACATTGCAAATGCCTAGGGGAAAAAAAAGTGAATGCAGAGTCTATCAAGATCCCTTTCAGCATCTGCATATTCAGGATTTGACCCCAGATCCAATGAAGGGTTTCTTGTCTGATTGCATTTCTCTGTGGTTTCACTTCTGGACAATAACCTCAGTGTGACAGCAGCAGGTTTCAAGTTAGGAAATTTCACACTAACCCCAAGTACATTTATATCATTGAGAACTGCAGTTTGACAGTATCAAATGTCTCCCTGAGCCATGATTTAGGCATTTTGAAACACAGAGAGAACATTTTTGAACAGAGAGAGGGAAACTGATCTTAAATTTGATTCTTTTTTGAAGTATCCATTACCACAGTGTGCTGAGCATCTGTTCTGTTTGTGGGATTGATAGGTTTGAACAGGGACAAAATATATCAGAATATGTAAAAGGCTCAGATGGGAAGTTACATATTGAAGGCCAGTTGCAAACATTAATTCCTTCTCTGTGCTGGAAGTGTTCATTTGTAGGTTTAAATGGATTATACCATATCCTCTATACTTTCAGAAATTCTTTGAATAAAACCCTTTGCAAAAGCAAACAGGATGGAATGAGGTAGACAGAGAACAATGCAGATACAAACAGAGGCATTTCTTATCAGTCATTGCTGCTGTCTCTTCTTCATAAAAAAAGAGTGGACAAATAGAAAGATTTCTATATAATGGACATAGCTTAAGGAAAAAAAGTCAGAATATCTTTTTAGGATTTTCATTTTGGCCTCCTCACATCCCTTTGCCTCAGTGCTGCTGTACAGCTATGGACTGCTACCTTACTTGTGTGATGCTGATGGGGAAAGGGCTTTGTCTTGAGAAAGAAACCTCCTCTCCACTGACCACATCAAAATATACATTTTGTCAGCAGATTGGTTTTCAACTAGGGTATTAATAATCCTTCCTTGGTTTTACTCCTTGGTACTGAGAGGTCGATAACTGGCCTACTTATGCCATCTCCTGGGTGACTACAGAACTGTCTCTACACAGGGAAAGACTCTATCAAGCAGCATTAATAATTATCAGTGCCTTGAAATAATATGCTAATTGAATCCCTGAAGTAATTTTCTTTCTTATTTTATAGAATTTAGAACAATTCAAAAACTACTGAATTATTAATAACATATCATATTCAACTATTATGAATAATCAGTAGATTGTACCAGAAAGACCTTTGTAATTGCAGTCCCAACAATACTGATATATTTAGTGAAGTTTCGTTTCACCAAAAAAATCAGGATAGAATTTAGTAATTACAGTGGACATTGTGAGTTATGTTGTTCCAGGCATCAAGGAGGGATCCTGGTCAGGCCCAGGTCAATGGGCTGTGTTTCTCTAACAAGAGCAGATGTTTCCATTGTGAAGCCTCCTCACCACTTTTGAAAAGTATGAAATAATGGGAGTGCAAAGAGCAGAGGCAGCACAAGGAAGGGATGTTCAGCACCTGCTCGACTGTGCTTTGCATGTGCCTTCCCTCAGCTTTCCCCAATCACCAGTTTTCTGTCCAAGTGCTATTACAAGCTGAAATGGAAAGCCATTGTAATGGCATAAATCTCTCATTTTTCTCAGTTGTCAGCATCAGCACCTGTTAAAGAATGAAAATCCTATTTCCAGTTTCTTTGAGGGTGATCATGGCCTTTGAACTCAGTTGGGAAACTTTGCCGCTATCACACGTGCTACAATGTCTGTTCCCTTCTTGATCTCAGAAAACCTTGAGAAAGCCTCCACCTTGGTCTGTGGGTTTTTTTAAACACTAATCCAGCACTCTTCCACTAAGTGTTTAATTATTAGGATTCTGAAATACAACAACACCTAAGGCATTAATAGAAGGAACTAATTATAACCCTCTCAGCATGTGATTTCCCCTTCACTTGTAAAATCTCTTGTCATTTATCTGTCCTTTAAATGACTTCTTGTAATACCTTAATCAGGACAAATGGATCCTTCAGAGGGAAGAAAATGACCCCAAACTGGCACAGAAAGATTTGATTAAAACTTATATGCCTTCTGTGGCAGCCCAAAGATCCCAGGGGATCCCATTGCTCAGCAGAGTAGAGGAAGTAGCAGACAGGGAAAAGCTTTCTGTCTGAGACAAAAAGACTTTATCACTGACATGCTGACATTCCCCCTCTGTAGGACCAGCCTGTGATCAGTGTCTCTTGTTTCCTTTAAAACTCAGTGTCAGAACTTTGGTTCCAGCGTGATTCATTTCCCCTTTACTGATTGTGTGTCATTTGCTTTTAAGTAAGATCTTTATAAACGAGGCAAAACAAAGACAGAGATGAAGATTGTGCAGAGATAAACATTTGTGCTGCTGAGACTCCCACTGGCTTGGGCACAGCAGGGGCCAAAAATAATGGGGGTTCACAGGAGTCCTGATTAGACCTCTCACTGTGAACAGGTAATTGAAACACTGCAGCCCATCACAGCAGTGGGAAAACAGCAAGCCATGGAGGTACTTAGTTTAAAGCAGACCCTGAACAAGCCAGAGGCTTCACACACTCCCTCTGCCAGTGGGAATGAGCCGTGCCTGGGCTGAGGCCATGGATAACGCACAGCTGGGTGTGCACAGAGAGCATTTGGGCACCGGGGCTGTTCCTGGCTGTTCCTGTGGGCACTGCAGAGTTCTCTGCCTGGCTTGGGGACAGGAGGCACAAGCAGAGGGCCCTTGGGAAGAAATGTGGCACCTGCCCATACTTAAGGTCAAGCGAGGTTTGCTGTGAGGCACTGGCAGGGATGGTGTGTGTCCAGCAGGGACAGAGCATCAACATCCCTGTGAACCTTTGAAAGCTCCCTCAATGCAGGATTCTGATGGTTCTCCCTCACACCCTGTGGAGACAGCAGCAGCTGTGAGGCCCAAACCTGCTTGGGGTATCATTACCATGTTCAGCATGATATGTGGCACAAATGAACCTGCTGCCTCCAACTCTTCCCTCTTGTTTTGTCTCCTGGTGTTGCCTCACCTGTTTAAGAGCCATTCACTGAGCAGCTTCCTGCAATAGTGTCTTTAAAGTGTGATTGATGGAAATGTGTGATGCAGGGGAGAAATGCGCTGATTTATGCCTCATTTTCACTTCTTAGTAATCATTGTTCCTCGTGAAAGCCTCTAAATAAACTTTTTTGATTGTAGTAATTTGTTAGTGAAGCTGTTCCTCACCAGCCTGGGCCTCCCTTCTGCCAAGCTCTTCTAAAAACTTACCGATGCCTCAAGCAGAAGTTTCTAGTTTTAAAACAATGGGAGATTAATAATCTAATTTAGGTTTCCTTCACTCCCCTTTGAGGAAGAATGTCAACTCAAACCTAATACAACGATGGAGAAAGAATCAATTGTCCTATGGAGCTGACACACATACCTACAACCCCGACCTAGTGCTGGAGTTTTGCTGTGTCCCAGATCCCCCCAGTCGATGTATGACAGATTTCCTGTCCCTGTGTTGGCAGCAGGATTCATAACAGCTTTCAGCATTTATTTGGGTGTTTGTACTATGTTTTGTCTTTCCTACATAAAAGTATTCAGTGATCATTAACAGGAGTTCAAGTGTCAAATCACCAAACAACTGACTGCAAATTTTTAATGAGAAAAAAGAGGAATATTTTTGGCCAGGTAGTTGCATAAATGACAGGGCTAGGTGGGAATTATGAATATAATACTACTTCAATTATTACAGTGACAAAAGGGGATTCTGAAAATCTAGATCCATTCTGCAAGTCTCCTTTTGATTACAGGAGCTGACTTAGAATTTCTGTGCATCTGTCTCTTACCTGTAAAATGAAGGTTTTAACTATTTGCTGTTTCCATCACTGTTTGCTCCAAGACTGTAGATATTTGAGATTTTGTACTAGTCTGATACAACCACAGCAGAGCACATTTCCCTCAGGTCTGCTCAAAAGGAACGGGGTTAAAGCTGCTGCGAAACATTGTTGGTGGAAGGCAAGATAGACATGCAGCACAATTGATAAGTACCACTCCTTAGTTTGGCACAGCTCTGTGTGACTGTGGTCAACCAAGCAGCTCTTTCAGCCTAAATTTCTGCTCTTTTAAGTGTGAACACTGCATCTTTATCTCACAATGGTGCTGGGAAGCTGTATTAGCTTAGTGTGTGCAGGTCTTCAAATCCTTGAAGACACTGAAATACTGAATGTTACCACCTTTGTGGGCACAGGGTGTATAGTTGTGAGAACCTTCAGGGAACATTCTCATTTCCCAAGAAATAGGTTTTCAATAAAACAGTTCTTTTTCTCCCATGCAAGAGAGAGAGAACTTTACCAACATTAGCAACCATGGGTCTGATCACATCTCACGCTTGGGTGACTGCAGGCATGCTGTGCTCCAAACCCAACAGGAGTTTACTCAAGCAACAAACACACAGAACCACGTCCGTGATTATTTTCAGTCTTGCGTAATTTTCAGAAGAAATAGCAAAACACAGCATAACTCTAATCTTACCAATATGGTTATCACCTGCAATAAAAATGTCACCTCAGTTACTAGCAGTGCTGCTAAGTCACTGGCCTGCCTTGAAGACTTCCATCTGGAGTTATAAATTAAAGACGGTTTATTACAGGAGTGATTTATTGTGTAAACAGATCTTGCTGCTGGCATTTAGGAACACGTAGCTGCCTGCCACTCAGCCAAATTCTTTTATCACACTTGACTGAAGTTCCCAGCCTTGAATTATTAGTTAATAATATTGGAGCAAAAGCATAATTTTTTGTTTAAGTAAACTTTGAAACACAAAAACAGTGGCTTAGCTCCCAGACTTAGTGCTTGCCATAGGCAAAACATTTTTCTCTCAGCACAGGATTTTAATAGAGCAGGAGGAAGATTTGTAACTAATTGTAACACTTCCTGCGTGTATAACTTACCTGATGGCAGGACACAATCTCCTGAGCTGTTCTTCCCTCAAGACCAACAGCCTTCATGCCATAACTGAGCATAGGTCAGTCACACACAGGCAGACATGTCCAAACCTCCAAATGTAAAAGTAACATCCGTGCTTTCCTAATAGGGAAATTTGATACTGTCCCTTCTTTATCATTTCATCTGTTTCATCAACAGTGCTTGAGGGAACCCACGAATTTCCCCCTCAGAGGCACTTGTGGCTAATTTAGAGCAGGTAGTTACTTCACTGAAAGGAATAACCTTGTCTGACAACAATTTCTCAGCATTTAGGGTATTTACAGCAGTGCTGTGATACCAACAGCCAGCAGATGCCAGCACAGCACACAAGCACCAAAAGTGCCTCTTTCATCCTTAAAGGAAGGATGGTGCATGCCTGTCCCAAGTGTGTGGACCCAGAGGAGAAGTGAACTTTCTCTTCGATGTTTCAGTGTCATATATAAAGGATATAAAGTTAATGTTGGATTTAAAGAGACCACTTACTGGAGAAAGGACCATACACTGGTCTAGCAGGTAACTGAATTGTCTCTTCAAAGCTGACTTACTTCCCTATGGAACTCTGCCTGGAATTTCAGGCCTAGTAGATCTGGGTTTTTTTTCCTTTGCATAATGAATTGAGGATTCTTAATATCAGATCTTTTATTTGTGTCAGTGTGCACAAATATGCCACAATCCCTCCAGCACCTCTGCACAGTAGAGTGGACCTTCCAGACATGCCAGGTCCTTGGCTGCCCACATGCAAACAGGTCAGGCAGGAAGAATGAAAGGCCAGGTACTCATGGTGCAAACACTGCAATGCTTCCAAGTACAGATAGTCCTTTTTTTCTGAAACTGTCAGTGCTCCTGCCAGAAACCTTTGCAACACCATAGTCACAGCTTTCTGACGTTATTGAATGATGGAGATCACTTCTGACAGATTTCTTCCAGAGCAGAAAACATTGGTCCCAGAGTGTTCAAAAAATCAGCAGGCAAGTCCTCACTGCCAATGGAGATGGAGCAGGGGGAGTTATTGGGTTCTAGTTCCCCTTCCTCAGTGAATCTGCAAGGTTCACAGAGGTCCCCGTAATCTTCCAGCGTGCTTTGGTAATACACTTTCTAGAGAAGGCAAGAAACAAGGCAAGTCAGCACAAAAGCTCCTTCTGCCCTTTTGAAAATTAAAGGAAATTTTGGCATGCAAATTAGGCAGGAATTTACAGGGAAGGATATGAGTCTTTGTCTGACAAGGAAAAGTTCTACAGAAACTTCCAGCTGCACAAGCTCCAGAGCCTGAACTTTCCCCAGGGTACAAATGAGGCACAAAAGGGAGTTTGTTCTCTCCTGGACCAGAGTTGGCAAGTGACCCTGGCTGGTAGGGCCTGCAGTCTGGCCAAGGAGGCCAAAGGACAGGACTGTAAACATGCAGAGATCAGATAGGGCATGGCCAGAGGAATTAGAATTTCCCTGACAGCACAGAAGTGTAAGAGCAGGTGACAAGACTTTAACCCTGCTTAGGCACAGGAAGCATTTTAGCCCCACTTCTCTCACCTGAAGGGCAATTCAGTCTAGGAAAAAAGGTATTTTCAACAAAGTCTTGAATGTTTTCCCATAAAATATATCCCTTGCTTTCAATTGCAGTGCTTCTGAGATGAGGAGTTGCACTCATTTCTTACCTGAGCCAGTGTTTTGTCCACTATCTCCATGAAGCAATCCAGGTGTCTTGCTTGGGATGACCCATAACCAGTGAAATGGCCATTCTGGAAGACAAGCACAGCATCTCAGGTTTGACCAGCATAAAGTCACCTTCTGACATTTCTTTCACTCACAAATAGCTCCAACTATCTTTCTCTCTGATACATCCATTTCTTTTATTCTGCCTTCTCCAGTTACTCCAACAAGTGATAGTTATTTTCTAATTGAATGATATTGCATTATTCTTCCCACTACTATTAATACCAGACCTAATTCTTGGGCTACCACTTCCCTTGGTATAGAAAAGTACATTTTCATCAAGAACCAGGCAGTTACCTCAGCAATCACTTCTTTTCCAGCTTCCACAGACACAGGTGGTAGAGTAGCACCATGTGTAATACCCAGCCCAGCCTGCACACAGGGAGAGGGATGGTGTTAATAAGGAACTGAACCAAGTGTGAAGGATCACACCTCTGCAGATTATTCCATTTTCCATTTTCATTTGCTTCCTTGTTGCACACACCAGGATGTGTGTGTAGTAGAGTGACAAGAGGTGCTATGCTTCCTCACCTGTCGGATTCACCAGCAGGATGAGGCACCTGGGAAGGTCCTGCTGATACTGAAGAAGGGTAGGAGTGGTAACAGTCTGTCACCAGAGTGGCATTATCCAGCCCATGCAGAGCACAGCTCCCCAGACAGGCTTAGTGGCAAAAAAAGCTTTATTTTGCTCAATACCAAAACCAGAGGAAACATAACTAAAGAGATGATTAGTAGCACATTCAGCTACACTTCACTGGTGGGGTAGTGTCGATATATTCTGTTACACTCACCTCAGAAAAAGAGCTTCTGCTCTCTTCATTGTAGTTGATTAAAGTCTGTTCACCTTCCTGGGGTGGAGCAATGGCTTTGCTTTTAGTCCCTGACCTGTAACACTGGCAAAGCACAATGCTGGAGACTGTAGAGGAGAAAGGGAAAGGAGAAATTGGCACTGGGAATAGATGTGTTTGGCTCAACACAGTGGTGGGAGAGGTTCCCAGCCCAATTCCAAAGGAGCTCTCTTGGGAAACCCCAGCAGTGCAGCTGTACAGATGGAATTCTTGGTTGGAGTGGTGAGACTGAGCAGGCAGACAGGACAGATCATGCACAGGTAACCAGAGGAACAGTGCTGAGATAATCTATTATTTTTTCCTTCAGATAAGGAATCAGCAGTTCTTCTCTCCAACATTAACCAACATGAGCTAGTACAGAGGAACCAGCTCTAGAACAAGGGTAACCCTATGGGAGAATTTCATTACTTTCAGATTGCCAGGACACGGTAAATGTCGAAAAAAGTCAAGTATTTGGTTGTATTCAATGCAAATAAAAATATTTGCTATGTTCTACTAAAGTTTAGCTTAATGACAATTTACATTTTCCAGTCATCATCTAGATGGAAAACAATCATGATTTTAATAGATTTGAGCTCATCAGCTGCAATTGCAGTGAGACCCAGTGGGCAGATGCCAGAGAACCTGCATGTCCAACTTAGGAGTTTGCTTACCCAGTAGTAATAACAAAGCCATCAGTATTATCGCAATGGCACCGCTTCCAAGTCCCACTGCTGCTTGTAGAACTGGTGAATATTTACATGTGTGTCCATCTGGGCAAAAGCAGAGCTTGATGTTTTGGTTCTGCCTTGTTGAAAATCCTTGCCTGTCCTGAATAATGATGGGCACCAAGTAGCTGCCTTGTGGGAGGCTTCTTAACATCAGAAGTTCAACTGACTGCCCTAAAAACACAAGTGAATCATTTCAAGACTCACAGAAAGAAGTCTAATATTCTACAGTCCCTTGTGTTGATAAAGGAAGCTCATTTGCACCCCAGTTTCAAATACTTTTTCCAGCCTTAATGCACCATAGCAAATAGGATTAAATTACATCCCACTTCATCACCTCTCTGAGCCTTCTGGACAGAGATCTGTCCCAGCCTGGCTGCACACTGGCACAGCTCCCTGATAACCTCTGGAATTCCTTAGGCACTTAATCAAATGAAGAAGTGGTTCCTCAGCTGCATTATCCCCCTTTCTGCAGCCTGACCACATTGCTGCTGGTCCTGCCCTCCGCAGAGATGAGGAGCAATGTCACTTTTTACAAACTGCCATAACTTCATATTTTGAAGGCTGTTCTTTCCCATCATTTCAGTCTCACTGAGACTCATCAGTAACAAACCATAAAGGTAAGAGACAGTGAAATAACCAGAGGGCCCACAACTGACAATAAACTCAGGAAGAACACAAAAGGAAGAACTCACCAAAGTTCCTTCCTAATGTCCAGTTACGCTTCACATCTTCAGAGTCCTCAGCCAGCTCAAATGTAAATGGCCCCGAACGTGAATGGGCCAGAGCAGGCTTGGCTTCTATAACGAGAGGTGTCCCTTCTTGTTTGTCACACATGTCTAAAGAAGCAGCCACCAATGATGGCATATGATCATTAATGTCAGACAAGTAAATCAGGATGGTTCCAGTGCCAGTCTGTGGTGGAACGCCTGGGTAGGAGCAAAAGAAACAGAAAAACACAACAGGGTATTGGCAAGTGCCAGTCCATTGGCAGGATCTACCTGGTTTATCCTACCAGTCACACATAGCACAAGGTATGAACATTAGGGTGTTTTATTATCCATTAACCACTTAGATCCTTAGTCTTGCTATCTTTTTATGTTCAACATGCACCTCATCTCACAGTCCAAACACTGCTTGAATATTCTCTGACTGGCTGCTTACCACGATCAGTAGCATGAACAATAATGGTGTACAGGCTGTTGTTCAAAAAAGGGGATTCTTGATCAAATTCTTTTGCCACAGTGAGAACACCAGAGTTCTCATCCACACTCAGCCAACCATCTGGGTCATGGGCTAGTTCATATCTGAAAAAGAAAGGGAAAAATTACAAATTATTATTTTAAATGGATTTTGGGTACCAAACTACACTTGCAAACCTCTTTACATTCCTAAGCTATTATATAATAGCTATATAATATATAAATATATATTCCTATTCTTATTCTGAGAGTTGGAACATCTCCACTTACTTTATCTTATTTGGCACATCATCTGGATATGTGGCAGGGTACTTTCTAAATACCCTCCCAGGCTTCATTGAATCTTCCTTTTGGACAATAAGGATAGGAGGATGAAACCTTGGGGCACGTTGTGACTGTAAGACCTTGATGTTCACAGCTGTGTTTGTGGTTTCCAGATTAGAGATCATCACAATGCCATTTTTACACCAGAAGAAAGGTTCTTCATTTGCTACAGAAATGACAAGTCTCATCTCAGAGTCACCTTCATAGCTGAGAGGCTGAAAACCCAAGACAAAAACAGTTAAATTAGCAGTTATGACCTTTGTTTTGGCAGTCACCTCTGTTACCTGGAGCACAGGTGAGATGAGTTTACCAAGTCAGCTGACTCTGATTGTCACAATAAGACAGGCCACGTGACACATTGTCATGCCCAGCTTATCTATTGCTGTTATCTCCTCACCTTGATAACACTCAGAATGCCTTCATTTGTGGCTGGATCTGTCTTAATGGTGAACTGCTCCTTCTCATTGCCCTTTACTATTCTGTATTTTGCTCTCCACGCTGGAGTGTTGGGAGAATCTTTATCTTCCACTTGGAGCCGTAACACAGCCAGATGTTCTTCTCCTGCTGAAATCTGCAACTGGTACTGGGAAGTAAAAGGAAGGAAATAAGGATGATATCTATCTATCTTACGTAATTTCATCAAAATGGCTTAAGTTTTTGATGGTGCAATGTAGCCACCAGCTTGCCTAACTAGCATTCCGTAGGCAGACTGAGAAATGGCAATTAAATCACCTAAGGAGTGATGAGATGGCAAAAATATGTAATTTGTTTGCCTTTCTTTCTTAAAGTTAACTAGTCACTGGTTGAGAGCTGAAAATTCAGGCTCTTGCCTTCTAATATACAAACAGCATTGTCCTTGCATCACAACTTTTAAAAATGCAATAAAAGGTGATATTCAGAGAGAGGGAACAAATCACAGCTGTGAGAAGGGTCAGAATTTCACTAGATAGGAGCTAATGACAAAGCACAGGCTTCTTGTGTAAACCTGTTTTTGCAAGTGATCTAACATTATTCCCTCAGTCTTCCAAACACGAGGTGGGAGACACTGGTGAAAGTGTTGGCTTTTGTAGGTAACCTTGTACACACTGTTGTAACCCTACTGTATCTCTTCCTGCCCTTCACAACCTCAAATATTTACACAGACCAGTACCTGGCATGACTCAGAACTCTGGATACATGTGCTGGGTTTGGCTGGGATAGTTTATTTAGGATTTTAAAATAGAGAGCAGATTGTAATCATAGAATGGTTTGGGTTGGAGGGGACCCTAAAGGCCACCTAGTTCCAACCCCTGCTGTGGGCAGGGACACCTCTCAGGAGACCAGGTGGTTTAAAGCCCTGCCCATCCTGGTCTTGAACATTTCCAGGGGTGGAGCAACCACCACTGCTCTGGGCAGTCAGCACCTCAGCTTCCCAGATGTCAGAATAAGCTGATCTGTCAACTTCCTTATGTTTCCAGTGAGGCAAAAGCCTTCTCGTGCCATACAGAGAAAATTAACAACATTTAGCGCTTTAAGAGATTTTCATCTGACAGATGAATCTCATTTGCACATGTTTTGTCCTGGTTCTGCAGTTCTGGGGGTTTCTATTTCCACTGCTGAGTGCATTTAGCAGTTGGAAGGACTGAGCTGTATTTAGAAAGTCTCAGTGAAGTAATAACATTTTCCCTTACATTATCGCTAGTAAATACAGGGAGGTGGTTGTTTGCATCTTCAACAGCAATAGTCACTGTTGCAGTAGATGACAGCTGGGGACTTCCATGGTCACTGGCTTTAATCAGAAGCTTGAAAGAGTTGGCAGTCTGAAAAGCAGAAACAAGGAAGTTCCTGAAACTTAGTTCAGAAGCAGTTCCCACATTTTGCCAGCCACAGCTGGATGTGAGACTGTCCTTCCCCTTGTAGCTGGTAACGGTGCAGTGAACACGTACCATATATTAAATGGTGAGAAGATGCTAAATATACATCACCTTATAATCCAGGCAGCCTGACAGAAATATTGATCCTGTGGTAGGATCAATGTTAAATGTGAGCCCATCTGGAGAGGGCATTTGCATTCCTATAGAATAGGACACCTGTGAGTTCACAGTGCCGGCTTCGTCTTTGTCCAAGGCTGTGACTTGGATAACTGGCTCATCTAGGATGAAGAATTGAGATATTAATGGGAGTGTTTAGTCTCAGTGTGGAGTTTCTCAGGCCTGTCTGCAGGCTCTTAAACACACAACTCCTAAGAAAACCTGCAGCTTTTCCTGTGGTCATGGTTATCCCTGTACAGACTCTGGTCACTACTTCATTTGGGTGGCAAATGTTCCTGAAGAGCTGTTAGAGAACAAAATTACCGTGCTTCTGAATTTACTTCATCAAAAACACTTACTATCTTTTCATGTCAGCTCCTGAGGAGTTGACACCACGTGAGTACGCACCCAGACTAAGTCTTTGTATTTCTGAGCAGTGTCTGACCATCTCCTGTGATGCTGGGTGCTTGTGTAGCTTCCAAATCCACAGCTGAGATCAGCCTGCTACAGTCGTGGCTTGCAGTTAAGACAAGGTATCTTGGAATTTTTTCCAGAATGTCTCCAATGATATTCTAGTGTAAATCGAGGTTAATCGGGAAAGGGGTTGAAAGGTAGGAAACAGGAAATTGTCCCTAAACTCATGAGTGTTTAAGTAAAAAGTAGAGAGAGGAATAGATTTAGTAGGAAAGGGATAATAACTATGAAGGAATTAGGATAAGAACCGTCAGTAATAATTGTTGTTGGGGTGGCACTTACCTTCACTGTGGTTCTCTCTTATTGTAGTGCTGTATTCTTCCTTGGAAAACTCTGGTGCATTGTCATTAACATCTTTGACCTTTATCTTGAAAAATATAGGGCGGTCCAACAACTCACCAGATTTTCTGCTCTCAATATCAAAACGAATCTAAATGAGTAGCAACACAGACATCAGAATGAACTGAACAGCACAATTTAGATATCAGAATAGAACAGAAAACCTTCAGTTTTGAAGCTGCTTCCATCAAATTTGCTTAGCATTGGCTTTCAATCACATGGTTAAATCATTATTTCACCTTTCAAAGGTAGTAGATTCATAATGGTCATCCTGGGCCTCAAACAACATTTTTAAAAGTAAAACAATATTTTTACTGGAGCTGGATTATTTGAAATGGCTGCCTAAAAGGCAAGATGTCGTACAGAATACCACATGAAGAGCTATAATTTGGGTACAGTTAATCCACAGAGACACAAATAGACATCATTACAGAATAAACATAAGGAGACCACGACTGAATTATTTTTTTTTCAGGACGAAAACAAACCCACACTCACATATTTCATTCATAAACTTGTTACCACGTTTCTTTCATTGCACTTCCTTCTTGTGAACACTTACCTGCTTTTTAAGGAGAAACATATGCTTCCTCTTATGTAAAGTTCCAGTAATAGAGCTTTGCAGCTCCTCCAGGAACACCCACTTTTTTGTGACACATGACTATCTGCTTGCATTCTCCTGACTGGGAGGTTGTGTTTACAACTCAGTGTTCTGGCCACCAGAGCTGTAACACATTTTGAATTTCAGGACAGCTTTTTAAGTTTTCAGGTTATGATCAGGGGTCATACCAGAAAGGTCAAAAAGGAGCATGTAGATATTTGTGGAAGTTCAAAGAAGCCACAGAGATTTGTAATGAATAGTGATGTGGAATTTAATTGGTCTCTGCTGAGCCAATTGATTTAGCATTTATTCGTGTGTGCAAGGTAAGAAAAGCAGGTCATGAAAATACACATTTAACATTATTATAGGTGTGTCTCATTCCTGTGAAGCACTTAGCCATGAGAGAACAATTAACCTTTGCAGACAGTTAGAAGTGTCCTGTGCAAGTGTGTTACCTGAAAAGCTGGGGTCTTCTCCCTGTCGATGGTGCGATGGACGTACACGTGTCCATTGGCATCATCTTCTATGGAAAACAATCCAACCTCTGGAGGCTCATCTACCCCAGGTCCACTGATTAAATACTTCAGTGATGTATTATATGATTTGTTATCGAACAGCTTTTGAAGAGAGAAGTAGGACAGTGCAACGTAAGCAGGGAAGATGGAAGACAAATAAAAATAATTTAGATCAATTCTCTTTCTGCCCCCCCTTCCCTTTGCAGATGGGGCCTTTCCTGATCTCAGCCAACCCCACAGCTCCCTGTCTGCAGCACCACTGCACAGTGTGCAGGGGGAGCCTCTTACCACTCCCTCTCCATAATCTTCTTTCCCCTGAGTGTCCTTGCAACTTCCCACAGGGAGGACCGGTAAATCCCTCCCACCTCACAGTTCTCCCTATCTCCATGGAAATTAGACAAGTTTGGACAAGTAAGTTTTATAAAGTTGCTGTTTAATGCACACTTCTTGCCTTCTGCTCCCTGAGGTATTTTATTGTACAATTTGAGGTGATGAATGCCTCACTGAGCTTCAAGCAGAACTTTTCCTACAAGGTGGCTTGTACCTGTCCAGCATATTTGGGGAATGGTCCTTTGTCCTCCTCTTGAATAGCAATGGTAGTGATAATCCAGGTCCTTTTTGTTCGCTTCAGAGGTCGAAGACAGTCTGACTGATAAGAATCCATCCCCTGTTGGATAAAGAAGTGGGTTTAGTGTCACAGTTTGCACACTAGCTGTTGTTATCTGTTATTACATAATATTGACTACAAACCTGAATACTCTTTGTTCTGATGGCTTGTCTTAAACTGGAATCTTCAATTTCAGGAGAAAAACTGTCAGCAGCAGGAACCTTGTGAAAAAAAGGAAAGTGATTGTGACAAGTGTGAGTCACTAGAAAACCTTGATGTCTTGTCTGTGAGGAATTTGCTTTCACAGAAACATATTGATCCAGTTTTGACAGTATTGTATTGAATTGTATCTAACTCTTAAGTCCACAAATATTATCATAAATATCATCTATCTCATTCCAAATGAATGCCATGACAGTTTAAGGGCAATTCCTCTGGTCAGACGATGCCAGTCCCCATAAAAATGCTGTGTCCAAACAGATACCAGTCCATGGTATCATCTCTGTGGCTTTTCCCAAATCAAGTATCTCCAGGTTTTTTAAATATTCACTCCTGTCTCTCTGTGTCCAGTGCTCCTTTAGAAATTGTCTGGTATTGACAGGACATGAACTGACTTTTGCAAAAAAGAGTTAAGTCTGGGAGGTATTTCAGAGTCTCAGGGGCTCTGTGGTGTGACTTGAAGTGTTCCAAGCACAGCTGATTTACCAGAAGTAAATCTCTAACTCAGATGAGTAAAGTGAACCACTGAGAATGGTGGCTACACCCAAATTGGCACATTTTGCCTTTTTATAAATGCAAGCTTCCTTCCCTGCCTCAAACACTGCTTTTTACTGGAAATCTTTCACCTCCAAGGACTATGACAGTGCTCAAATTAAATCATTGCCATTAGCTCACAGGTCACTTGGACACCTTTCTCCTCCTTCCCAACACTGTCCTTGAAAATCTTGGGGTTTGTTACTCATCCTATCAAATGTTTGCAAAAGTGGAACAGATCTCTGCCTGCCCAGACTCAGGCAAAGGCCTTTACCCCGTGACTTTATTCTAAAGAAAGAAAACACTTGTAAAACTGTCAGTTTATAAACCTGCTGAGCAATGAATTGGGTTCACCAGTAATGCCTTAGAGCTGTAAAGCTGTTTATACCCAGGAAAAAGCTCTGTCATGTATAAACAGCAAACAAGGCTTCAACTCGGCACTTGCAAGTTGTCTATGTTGGATTTTCTCCAGGTTCAGCCTTGCTGGACCCCCTGAACAGGCTGTTTTCCCCTTTTCTATGTGTAGTCATTTTTAATGATTTTAGAAGCTTTAATGGGTATTTTCTGGCTTCCCCACCCCTCGTGTGTGCCAGCACGGCCATGGCTTGGGGTAAAGCTGTCTCCATTCCAGCCATGGGCACTGCTAGAAAGGAACAACCCAGTACAGGACCATGAATCCCACAGAAACACGCATGGAAATGCCACTGAATTCCTGGGGGGGATGATGATTCACATGGCAGGGTCACCACCAGGCACCAGCATGGTCAGCCAGGTATGAACACTCTGGTACCCCCAGCAGAATGAGCAGAGGGTCCCCATCCCTAGAAAGCCCTTCCCAGAGACCTGAGCCCAGGAGCTGGAACAGAGGAACCGCCTGTTTCGGAGGCACCGTATGGGGACAAACAGACTCACAGAGGGGTTAAGGTGGAGGGGAGCACTGGAGATTACCTGGTCCAGCCTCCCTACTCCAGCAGGTCCCCTCAAGAACACTACTCAGGATTGTGTCCACATGGATTCTGAGTGTTTCCAGGGAAGGAGACTGCATCACCTCTCCATTCAGCCTGTTCCAGGGCCCAGCCACCTGCACAGTGAAGTTTTCCTCATGTTCAGGTGGAGTGTTCTGTTGCCATCTCCTGCCCATTGCCTCTCATCCTATTGCTCAGCACCCCAAGGAGATCCTGGCTCCGTCTTCCTGCCATGCCTCCTGTGCAGCCAGACCCCCTGCCCACATCCCAGCCCACACCCACCTGCAGGAGCAGCAGGATGATGAGCAGCTCCAAGGGGCGCAGCAGGACCATGGGGGATCTGGGAAGACCCTGCCATGGGAGGTGAGAGCATCCAGGTGTAGCAGACATGGGTCTGTGGAACATTGTGTGATGGCTCCCTGCAGCCCAGGGCTTTTCCACCAGCATTTCCACCTGCATCCAGCCCCGTGAGCAGCCCCAGAGGAGCGCAGGTATTTCCACCCCGTCAGACAAAGTGAAAAAACCGAACTGTTGTTTCTGTCAAACTGAACTGACTCCAAGCAAAGCTCAGTCCTCCCGTGGTGTTGGGTTGCTTCAGTCAGTCTGCACCTGCCACCTCCACACACAATAAATGGGCTATGGCTGCAATTTTATTGCCATTTTACAACTAACAGTAAACACGTGTCTTGATTCAACAGTTCCTTGGAAATGCCATTCCCTAATAACTTCACCGTTGTTTGCTAATAATAAACACACAGCTTTACTTTCAACAGGAGCTGGGTTTATCTGGGTTTATGCCCAGGAGAGCTGCTTCTCTATGATTTCAGACTTTGAAACGAGAGCGAGTTCTGCAAAGCTTATTTGAAAGCTGATATAACAACCCCAGAGTGTCCTCTTCCACCCAAAAGCCATCACACAAGTGTGTTAGTTTGAAAACAAACCAGTGAGAGATCGCAAGCCAGAATTATAATTTAATAGGAAAATTAAAATAAATGCAATAGTACAAGAACGCTGACAGAGTCAGGATAAAACCTGACACTCCGTTAGTCAGGGTGGTGGTAGCAGTCCAAATGAAGTGGTCCCATTGAAGCAGTGATCCTGTAGAAAAGGGTCTGATCTTCACCTGAAGGTCTAGTGGTAGAGCTCTTGTCCTCTGGGAGTCCCATAGATAAGGGCTGCTTATGCAGTTCCAAACCCCAGATTCTATCCCAGTGGGAATGCTTGGCTCCTCCCCCTGGCCAGAGCATCTCACAATGGGATGATGTCATTCTATGAGTCACGTGGTGGGTCCTTGATTGCCCATTAAACAGAGACAGCACCTGGAGGGAGCTTATCAGGGATGAGTCATGGTAGGAGATAACGATCACTGCCCCACCCAGTTTAACAGCTGGTGAAGATGATCACAGAATACTGCTATTGGTTACATCTTACATTGTAACCTAGGACAGCAAGGATGAACAAAAACATGCTTTACATAAAACTACATAAAGAAGCAGGAAATTAAAAATTAAGAAACAGAGTGCCAAAGAGCAGGGGGAAGGTTCTGGCTTCTTTCAAAACACCTCTTGCAGTATTTTCCATTCTCCTGATTTGCTTTTACTGGGCATAAGGTTTATTCTCTTTTAGAAGTGGAAAAGAATGAATTTTGACTTCTGGAAGTTGTGAAAGGAAGAATTATGGAAGAACTGATCTGTTCAGGTGAGAAGAAAAGCAATAGATCATGTCAAATAGGCCACGATGGTAACTGAGTGTGGGAAGGCAGGCAGGAGGGATCTTCTGAGACTCACAAACAACAGCAACAGGTTAAATAGCAGTGCAGGGCAGGAAGGCTTGGACATCAGGAAAACCTCAAATAGCAGAAGGTTCTGATTGTAAAATTCTTTTGTGATACCTCACAGAGGAGCTTTGTAAAGCTTACTATAAAGATTACAGAAATAGCAAATCAAAGGGATTTTTCAGCAACAGAAAGTTCTGGGGTTTCCCCTTTCAATCTCCATTTATTTTCCTCTGGATTAGCCTCAGCTGAACACTTGAAAACAAGTTATACCCGTTCTGTACTCCGGGAGAAATCCAGTCCGGGTTTTCCCTGAATCCACTCCGTACTCCGGGAAAAATCCCATCCGGGTTTTCTCTGAAGCCATTCCGTACGCCAGGAAAAATCCCATCCGGGTTTTCCCCCATTCCACACTCCAGGAAAAGTCCAGTCCGGGTTTTTCCCCCATTCCGTACTCCAGGAAAAATCCCGTCCGGGTTTTTCCCCAGCCTGCATCCCGGATGGAATTGTCCCGTTTTTCATGGCTCCCCGTGTCCGGCAGGAGCCGGGGTGTGCTGAGCTGCACCCTCCACCCGACACTGCAGCACTGGAACTTTCTCCAAGAAAATTCAATGGTGCCATCCTGAGAGAAGACAAAACTCAGCAACAAACAGAGCAGTATCTCACTTTTAATGTAGCAAATATACGGTACCTTTGAATTACAAGATCACTTTTCCATGGAATTACTAGCAAAAATATCCACAAAAAATTCAAATAAATAAGAACACATGAATACCAACATCAAAAGCTGGGCTGCAAATCCTCAGTTAATGAAATTCAGTCCTTCCAGCGTGATCTGTTTATTTTTCAAATGAAAACCCACTAATGCAATGGGAGCAACAAAGGCTCAACACCTTTAAAATAAGGCAAAACCCAGTACATTCTAGGCAATTTCATACTGTAGAAATTTAAAGTGTAATATCAGCTCCAAAAAAAGGTAGCACATACTGGCTGAAAAAACTGTCAAAATTCTCTCAGAGTTCTAAGAAGATCCTGTAAATAGCAAATACAAGGTAACAGTTACCTCAAAGAACAATGAATGAAACACAGAAAGGACATGAACAGTGACGGGATTAGGGCAGATTTCAGCAGTCTGGAGTCAAACAGGACAGTTTAGCCCAATGAAATCAGCACAAGCCTCCTCACAGCATTATTCTGCTGTATCCAACTGAAAATGCGGTGGGAGAGGAGGCAGGGCAGGTAAAACTTTAACTGCCCTCAGTATGAGATGCAAGCAATGGAGAAAAAAGGAACATGTCAAGAGAAAAACAGTATTGCTTTAAATTTCTTCGTGTGATGCACTAAAAATACATTAGCATTACTAAGGAAAGCAGTTTATACATTTTGGAGTAAAATTCTGTTTCTTCACATCTAACAGGGTCATTTCACTGAAAACAACTGAGTTGTTCAAAGTTTATATGCATGTAACTCAAGTAAAATTTGCCTGTTTATTTAAAATGCAACCTGAGCATATTTGTTCTGCAGGTAATACTGCAGAACACAAAACCTTTACATTCTCTAGCAAAAAAAGTAAGTCACTCTAAATATCTCACATCACAATAACCTGTTCTTCAAGAAGCATCACCAGTGCTAGGCTCAGATCCGCAAGATTGTATTGCTAAACCTTGCAAAAAAAAAAGGATAATAACCACACAAACAATGTGCTGTGGACGTATCTTAATTAATTTTAAATTGAGTATATTTGATGCAATAAATTTTCTGCTCTGTTTAGAAGTGCTTCTAAAGACAATATCCAGCAATACAAAATGAAAGAAACATAAACCATAGTCCTCTTCATAAAAGGAGCTCTTTCCCTCTGTAGGCCCAGGATATGGTGAAGTTACAACGGATACGTAATAAAACCCAACCCTTGCAGGTCTGCTCAGGCCAAGAGCTGTTGTTGAGGCAAACACAGAATTTCTGGTTTTGTGTGTGAATAGAGACAAGCATGTCAGAAATAGCAAATCACTGACAGAAATGAGACTGGTGTGATTATCATGGGAGACAAACTTAATTGGCCAGATCCCACACGGACACGGAGCCCAAAGGTGAACAAGTTTTCAGACTTCTTTAAAGCTGCATCACCGCTTCCACCTGCTTCACTTTTTAGTCTCCAACAACAGACTGATGTCCATAAGATGACAAACACTACACTAAAACCTTCCTACCTCTGTGACAAAACCTTTTTCCCAGTGCCAATCACCTTTGCTCTGGTCACAGCTGGTTGAAATAGGGTTTATTTATCTTTTAAGAAGTGCTCATGCAAAATGTGCCTGTATCTACATGCCCTCCTTACAAGCCAGGAAAGCTTCAATTTAGATAATTTAGCATCCAGCAATATTCAGTGCTACAACAACATGCTGAATTATTTACTGTATCTAACAGAATTTGGTTTAAAAAACTGCTATTCTATTATTGCCTGGATCCTGCTCACCTCAGGTTTGGTGCTTTTGACAGTGAACTAGAATAGTGCATTAAATGCCTCATTACTGGCAAAGCAGCCCTCCTATTTTTCACTTCTGTTCATGTGATTAAGGAAAACTTGACTAAGGCAGGCTTGCAGAATTTGGCCAGAGCTTGAAACACTACCACTGGGTGCTGGAACCTTTCATCTAAAAAAGCTGAAATACATGAGGCTGGACCAAAACAAAAGGGTGAAACAGCAACACTGGGATGTGCTGGTCCTCTGCAGCTGCTGGTGTTCAGTCCCATCCTGAGTGCCACCACACCTCAGACACAGCCAACTTCTCTGGTCTTTGAGCACGTAAGATTAAGTTTCACTTGAATTGCATAGAGCTGAATGTACATGCAACTACAATTCATATTAAGTGTAACTTTACAAATACTGATTCTGGAAATGTAATGGTGTCTTTTACATTCGTTTCCTTTACCAATTCAAAATTTCACGTTTGGTCTGCAGTAGACTAGGAAAAAAAACCCTAAAAATATTTCTTGGACTATTCCTGAGCAACGTTTTTATGTACTGTAAAATATTCTACTTTATTACTACATTTCTTAATATTCTCACTTTTTAAACTACATATAAATCCATGCTTTGAAATTTTACAAAGCTAAAGATCTGGTAGGCACAATGAAAGATAGAAACAGCTAAGCATCTTAAAACCAAGATGAGCTCACCAAGAGAAGTGCAATTTAGCTATATACATAATGTACTCTTCAGTATTTGCTACTTTTTCATTTTTTTATCACAACATGAAGGATCCACTTGCAGAATCTGGTCCATCAGACCTCAGCTCACTTCTCATGAAGATTGTGACTGGTGGTTGAGGAGGAAAATATGCTGACCAGGATTTTAAAATGAAAGTAAAAAACATTCTTTAGAATTTCGTGTTAACATGATCCTGTCCTCAGCTGCTGTGATTGATTTGAAATCATAACAGATGAGCTGACACTTGAATATTCTCTGAACTGTCCTTTGTATTCTCTTGGATCTCACAGACACGAGAGAAGACAGAAGGCCCAAAGACAGGACCCAATCCTGGTTGTACAATTTCTTTGTGTAGGACATTTCCCCATCTCACCTCCCTAAACATTAAGAAGCCAAGCTAGACTGGACCACAGGATAGATAAGAGTCATCTTAGGTGACTGAAAATATGTATTCTCTGTATCAAAATACATCTTTACTTGAACTTACAACCTTTAAATCCTTCCCTTAAGAGTCTGCCTTTTATGTTTTGAGAGGCTACCACTTCTGCAATTCAGACCATACAGTCTCTGCTAAAAGCCTTAGCTGCATTACTCAAATATATCCATGTGCAGTTTGAAATTTGGTCATTTCCCCTAAATGACAAAAACCATCAAGGCCTACAAAATGAACTTCCAGGAAAACTGTCTGTAAACACAGTGAAGATTCCAGGGTATAAAAATACACATTCCATTTTCTTAATCTGTCATTATTGAAGCTGTCTGGTCCCTAATACTTTGTCTTAAAAAGAATTCTTTCTGCATTAAAATATTTCAAAACATTATCTCCATTCTTCTTCTTCTTCTCAAAAAAATATCTATTTCATAAAAAAAATCCAATTCATCATCTTCTGTGAAGAATTAGAGTTGACTTTGCATAGATAACAGGCTCCATTATTTTATAAAAACAGCTGAGCCATTTCCATCAGAAAACACCACAATCAAACCTGTCTTACAAAAAGCACAGGTGGGCAAGGAAAAAGAGCGTGAACCCTATTCCCTCACACACAGCAGGGTAAGCACAAGGAACACCTCAGACTTCAAATGGCGCAGACAGGACGTTCTATACTTCTCTAAACTTCACACTGTGCTATTGTTATCTTCATTGAGCAATTACAAATATTTTTGAGGAAAGACCAATGGAAGACACTTCCCTTCAGGGAAAACATTTCCTGCTGGCTTAAGATCAAATGTATAGAAATGAGCAGTGCTGACTCAGAACCACGTGTCAGGAACACATTTTTCTCAGGATCTTCCTATGAAGAAAAAAAAAATTCTTCTGCACTGGCCAGATGCTTTCTAGCAGTCAAGAAGCATCAATATTCACTAATGAGTTTTCCCTCACTGAAACTTGCGTGGCATTTGCTTTGTGCCATTTGTTTTTATTTTCCTGTCCGCTGTTGGTTTTTTAGGAGGAACATAATTGCTGGCATTGCCATTTTTCTTTGGATTTGTACACGTGTATGTTTTTAAGCCTTTGATGGGAGCAGCTGCACCATGGAATGCTGGGGCTTGCTTGGGGGGTCTGATGTTACCAACACTTTGGATTTTAGAGCTGCTCTCAGGGGACTGCAGACTGAGAAGCTGCTGCTTTGCAGCTGGTTTCTTTTTCAGTTCACTCCTTATATCACCAGTTTGCCTCTGAGAAGATGCTGCACATCCCATTCTCTCAGGAAGTTTCAGGTGACCTGGATGGGAACGTACCTGGCGACTCTCCTCAGAGTATGGATCTGCCCTGTGCCCCAAACAGCTCCTGGGCAGCCTGGTGGCACTTTCCTGGGGCATTGCCTGCCTGCTGGGCACAGGGCTGAGCAAGGCTTTGCCTTTTCCAGGGCTCTTGAGGGCACGGGTGGAGCCAGGGGCAGTCTGGGGCCGGGCTTTGGCAGCTTTGCCCTTCTCACTCTGCACTGTCTGCATCTGCAGCCATTCCAGCTGCACCAGGCGCTCGATGTATTTCTCCAGCGATCCCGTGGGCTTGGGGCGGAAATCCGTCTTCCCTTCCACATGGACAAAGATGGCCAGCTGCTTCAGGTCCCACGAGTTGAAAGGGGGTGGGAGGAAGTCGGGGTAGTAATATTCAGATTCTTTAAATCCCATTTCAGGGACGTGTTCCAAACAAACTGGGTCGATTTCTTCAGCTCTGAGGATGAGTTCTGGTGGTGTGCAGGGAGAGGGGGGAATGGGAATCCTTTCTGAGTCAGAGAGGTCACTGGCACTATCATCTTCAGCATCTTCTTTAATAATTTGTACTGATTCAAAATCAAGAAACATTTCACCTACAGATGCTTCTTGCCATTTCGAAGAGCCTGGACTGGCTTCAGCATATTCTCCATGACTCTTTCCCAACTGTTCTTTTTTACTGCAATAAAAATGCTGCATTGGGACATCCTTAGCCCTACAGAAGCTTCCTTGTGTGCTGCCCTTTGTGCCAGGGGGGATCCTGTGCAGGAAGGAATCATTTTGCCTTCCTTCTGGTAGACTCCTCTTTGGTCCTTGTGCACTGTGCAGAGAGGTGCAAACACTCGGGATCCTAAAGGAAAAGGAAGATCATGTCCTGTTAGCATGGTCAGTGCCTTTGAACAGCAGCTTACAAAGGTCTTGCCACCCCTTCAAGGACGGGGATCTACAAGAGGGAAGCTAAAACTGGCACAGAAACCTAGTAATAGGAGAAATTAATAATTGCTGGTAGAGATAACAGTGCCTACTACTGATCTTGGGGGTTTTTTTTAGTTCTGATTTTGCCTGAGAACTCACAAAAGCAGGATAGCAAGTTTCCATTTTGATAACTTAGATTTGTTGTTCTCATAAATGCTGAACTTTGGGCCAGTGAAGTCAAATGCAAACCACAGCAGCCACAATTTCATCACAAGCATTTTGTACACCAGTTTGAAATGACTACAAATAAAACAGATTATCTTAACATAAAAGTACCTTTTTGAGTGATTATTGCCATCCAGCTGGTTCCTTCCCTTCTTAAAAACACTTGGTTGGTGACCATCTTGAGTGTCATGGGAAATCTGAAGGGTTATGAAAGTTTGTGATGTTAGTGAGAAGCTGGCTTAGAGTAGGTACCCTTTTTATGTTAGAAAAAGGGACTATTTACCTTTTCAATGGCACTTGATACGTTTTTGCCTAATCTTCCAGGAGGAGATTTCGCATAAGAAATTGGTTTATTTAGTCCTTTGGTGCTGGGATGGCTTTTTCCATTACTGTAACCACAAAGGATTAAATAGAATATCAGATATAAATAGCAGCATATATGGGTGTCAGAATGGAAATAGAATAGAAGCTTAGAGTGCAACTGAGTTTAAAAAAGGGTTGATTGCAGTTATTCTTAGACTTAAAGTTCATCACAACTATGCCATGGCCACTTTTTACTTTTCATAGTACTAAGGCACTGCTGTATTTTTAATATTATTAATGTAAAAGTGACTAATTCTATCAGATGGTATAATAATAGAATGTAGCTCTTATATAGAATCCTCTGTCAGAGGATCCCAAAGTTCCTTTGAAGATAATAAATATTACAGACTAGATATTTAACTACTGATTTCTACAGTACCTGATAGATGCTCCCATTGCAATTTACCAAAATTAATTATAAAGTACAATATGAAGGTCACTGCAAGCCAAATCTTGTTTGTCTTTCTCATTTGCATATTCCCAACAAAATTTAAAGGATTATTCCTTTGAAGATGAGTGGAAGTGAACAGGGAGCATAAGGTCTATTCTGATATTAATACGAACTATTTCCCAACGAAGGCATTAAAAAATCACTATTTCATGTTATAATGGGGTTGTGAAAATATTATTATGAGAAAAAGCTCATATGCGAGCAGAAGGAATGGCATTACTGATCTGGGCAGCTTAGAACTAAAATATACTTCCATAATTAAACCAGATAAATTTCTGCATAAACACACAGAATAAATAAATAAATCAGCATATTCTGTATGAATAAGAAGAGTGTTTGTTCTACAAACAGGAAATAATACTGATTTCCAAATGGAAAGCTTTAAAATATCATTTAAGAACAGGAATAATCAAACTGTGCCATCCTGTCTAATCTAGCTTTACTGCAGTTCTGTTAATTTGCCAGGCTGTACATCTCGTTCTCAGTTTTTATGTCAGTATAGCCAGATTTTGTTTTTAAAAACACATGATTTCACAAATTCAAGAGCTTATAAAAGAATGAAACTAAGTCCTGTGCCTCCAGCATTGCTGCAGTCACCTCTGTGACCTTATGACCTGCACAATCATCCTGCACAATCATTTCTGTCCCTGGGATCAGGGGAGAGGATGGCAGTGGGAACAGGACAGCCAGGCACTTATTAACTAAGCCACATTACGTTGACATTTCTGTAACCATAAAAAGAGAAATTAAGTTCCTTACTTTACCATTCCTTTGTGGTTTTCATTGGTGTGGCTGTGGCTTTCCTTCTGCTGTGTCTCTCTGTGCAGTAATAAGGGATATTCCTGAATGCCTGGTCCCATTATTCCTCTTTCCACAGGGTATCTGCCCCTTTAATGTTACATAATCTTCAAACGGCTCCAGTCTTTTGGCTTTGCAAGATTCAGTGTATCCAATGCAGACATCCCCACGTCCTGGAGATGCAGCCAACAACCAAAATCCTCCCGATGTGATTCTATTTTTAAAGCGGTAAGATAAACATAATCAGCTACCAAACTGTACTGGAAAACAGTCTCCTCCCCCAGCACTCGCTTAGTGGGAAGCAGCATCGTTCAATTTACTATTCCCAATCTATGGAAATACCTGAGGGTACGGCTGTGCTCCCAGAGCTTCCCGTGCAGTGTCATGTGCTCATCCCCATCCCCATCCCCACCGCTCAGCCTGCGCAGTTCCAAGGGCTGCCTGGATCCGGGCGTCACAGCCCAACGGGGTGGGTGTTCCTGGTCCCAATTTATGGAGAGCAGATGATCAACCCCCTGCGCGCTGTGCGAGCTGAGCTGTCCTTTTTCTGTCAAAAAATGCGCTCTTCCGATATTCTTATAGGCAAATTTTGTATCCAGTACCTTTTTTCTTTTTCCAAAACAAATGTCTCATCAGCTCCTACTAAAAATACCCAGAGCAGCATCCATAGCTTTCTCTTACTTCTCAGGAGCTGCATTCCCGTACCAGGGAACTGCACGGTTCCAGGGGTGCACAGTGGTCCGCAAATGTGACAGGTGACAAACAGGTCTCCTGGCCCACCTTTACTTCTATTGCAGTGCTGTTTATGTATTTATAGTCACATTAACGCTCGTAGCTATTTACACTTGATCCCGTCCTATCCCTCAAACGCTTTCCCGCATCCTGCCCCAGCCGCGCTCAGCGGAGCCGGGCCCCGGAGCGCCGCAGTCCGGCACCCGCACGGAGCAGAGCAGCGGCCGCGAGGGGCCAGCGCCGGGCGGGCAGTGCCCGGGATGGTGGCAGGCTGTGTCCTCAGCTATGGCAGGCAGTGCCCGCGGTGGACGGCAGCAGTGCCAGCAGGAGCAGGCTGTGCCCGCAGCGATGGCAGCTGTGCCCACAGCGCCTGCCGAGCCGGGCCCGCTGCGCTCCCTCCCGGGAGGCACCGGCGACTCCCGCCGCCGCTGTCACCGCGCTCCGCAAGGGCCGCTCCTTCACTCAGTGGCCGACCCCGCATTCCCCGGCGATCCTCACCCCCACTCCGGTACCTGCCTTTCCTCCGCGTCCGTCGCCAGCGGCAGCGGGGGCGGGCGGCAGCAGCGCCGCCCGAGCGCAGAGCCTGGGGGCCGGGCCGAGGCGGGGCGGGGGAAGTGGCCCTGCGCCTGCGCCGCGCGTGCGGAGCGGAGCGGCCGCGGTGTCGGCCCGGGGGTCGGGGCTGCCCCCCGCGGCCGGCGGGTCGGGCTGCAGCG
>NW_024580668.1:3634255-3890493 GCF_017639235.1 Corvus kubaryi | reverse complement strand
GGGGTCGGGGCTGCCCCCGCGGCCGGCGGGTCGGGCTGCAGCGGGGGCCGTGCCGCCCATGGGCGCTGTGGCGGCCCCGAGCGCGGATCCGTCCCCCGCCAGCCGCGACACCGAGCCTGGCGCCGCGGCCGCGCCCGACAGCCCTCGCCCGCCCTCCAGCCTCTGCAGCAGCCCCGGCTCCCTCCCGCCCGACAGCCTCCAGGCCTTCCCCGGCCTCGACTCGCCCAGCATCCAGTGTGACAGCCTCGAGTGTCCCCCCTGCTCGTGCTGCTGCTGCCGCCGCCGGAGCGCAGGCTCGGCCGCAGCCAGCGAGGACAGCCTGCAGGCCCCTCTCGCCCGGGGCTCCGGCACACGGTGCTTCGGTGCGCACCTCGCCTCCAGCGACCTCTCCGACAGCCTGGAGTCCTTCATCCAGCACGACAGCCTCCAGTCGCTCTCCAGCCTGTGTGTGAGCTCCTCCAGTATCAGCGGTGATAGCCTTGAATCTCTTTCCGGCTTGAGCCTCGGGGCCACCACCCAGCACAGCGATCTCGAGTTCATCGGCCACTGAATCTGCCTTCAGCTTCCAACACTACGCCTTACTGCTGGCTCTCTGCCAGCTGCCGTGAGAGCTGCCGGGCTTCTGCCCTTCGTTCGAATGTGACTTTGTTCCAGGTGATCCTTCTGCATCCAGTGCAATAACCTCAGACCTTACTGTGGTGCCATTCCCAAATTCAGTGCTTCAGAGGGGCAGTGCTCATTATTACCTGCAGTATTAACGCTGATTTTTTGTCACCAGTTAAGAATGGAAGTGCGTGGTCCTTGGAGGAATCCCAGCTACCTCTCAGATCTCTATGAGAACATGTTAAGGGCTGAAGGAGCAGTGGGACGAGGGCAGCAGCAGTCCCCAGCAGTCCATACAAGTAGCAACAAGACTTTTTGGAGCAGTCCCCCAGCCAAGGAGAGCTCCCAGCCAAACCATCCTCCGAGCAGCACCCCCTCCAGCTGTGACCCAGCCCTGCGGCCCATCATCCGCCGCCGAGCGAGATCCCTGCCTACATCACCCGAGAGGAAGAAGAGAGCAGCAGTGCAGTGTCAGGAGCCCGGCTGCCAGAGCCGCATGAACCGGGTCAGGTTTGCTGATGCTTTAGGCTTGGAGCTCACTGAAGTGAAAGTCTTCCAGACTGGGGAGGATCCAACCATCCCCTTGCATGTCCTTTCCAGGCTCTCCATAAACTCAGACCTCTGGTACAGCAGCTTGAACTTGGAGTTTACTATGCAATGCTTGGTCCCTGACTTCCAGCAGCCTGCAGACTGTCCGGATTTCTCATCCCGACTCCAGGAGCAGCAGGTGTGTCTGGAACGGGTGACCAGCTCAGATCTGGGGCTCAGTGGCACCATCCAGGTTCTCAATGTTGCTTTTGAGAAGCAGGTGTCTGTGCGCTACACCTTCAACGAGTGGGAAAGCCTCCATGAGGTGTGTGCTCATTGGCACCAGAGCCTCCCAGAGAAAAACGGGCAGGATCAGGTTGATGTGTTCACTTTCTTTCTTCCTGTGCCTCCTTTCCTTCTTCAGCTGAGCACTCTCGTCCAGTTTGCAGCAAGGTACCAAGTCAACGGCCAGGAGTACTGGGATAACAACAGAGGCAAGAACTACACCCTCACCTGCCAGACTCACCCCCTGAAGCTGCCAAGGGAATGTGAGGAGAGCTGGATCCACTTCATCTGAACAAAGGGAGTGGTGCCGAGCAGCGTGTCAGTGGTCTCGGTGGCACTCTGTCCCTTGGCGTGGCTCTCTGCTCCTATGGCAACAGTCTTCTTTTTGAAACCTGCCAAACCCGGCCAAGTGTCCTAGGGCTGAGAAGCAGCCAGTGACCTGTTCAAAACCTCTGGGAAAGTTAAAAATCTGTAGTGAGATACAATCATAGGAAGGCCATGTGGTTTTTTTGAGTGTATGAGTCATTGCAGAATGGTTCCAGGGAATGCTCTGAGGCTACCAGAGAGCAAAATAACACATCTCTTGTTGCTAGTGGTACTCTTGGTTGCATAGAATGTTTCTAACTGATCTCTCTTACCTTTTTCTACTGTTTGTTTTCTAAGTGGACAGTGTGGCTTTACAGGTTTTGTTTGTAATTTTGTTTATATTACTTCACCAAGTCAGGGCACTATTCCATTTATGCATAATTTGGATGGCAGACACTGTAGGGAGGACTTGTGTATATATATATATATATATGTTATTAAGGCTGTAACCACGTTAAATATTGCCATTAATATTTGAGTCGGAAATTAAATGCTACTATGAGCAAAACATACACGAAAATGTACCATCAGCCCCTCTGTTTCCCTTGGGGAAAAAAATAAAAGGTGCCTTTTCTTATCTCCTCCTTGCAGCAGGAGTGATTGTTACCAAAGTGTGTGTAAGGCAGATCGCCTGGGGAAATTCTCTTTTCAAGTGAAGCCCAAGTAGGTTTTTCTCAAGGTGGTGGTACAGGAATTGTCTTCTCTTGGTGCACCTGTTTTTACTAAGGGAAACGTGAGCAATTTTGGACTCGTGTTGCAGTTGAAGATCTCAAAGCACTGTATGAATGCTCATGATTTTATCACCGTTGCTGGTAAAATTATAAATCAAGAAATGGATATGATATAAATATATATAAGGAAAAAAATAGTACGGGGAGCAGGGTACAGAGGCTTGGAATAGCATTCCAGAACCCTGAATCCTGGCAGTTCCCCAGTGTTCCAGTGCTACTGCAGAATTAACTTTGGCTTCTTTATTTAACTACTTGCCATTATAAAACAGTTGAACTCTTAAGACTGCAGCCTTTGCAACACAAGCTGGAACTTCAAAGCACTTAATTTGGTAAACTGCTACTTACATAGACCCATAAACAGAATCCCGTCTGTTAGAACAGGAACACTGTTAGACCATCTTCCCATGCTTCTTGCTCTATTATTTTCATTCTGTGGTTTTAGTGTGGTTTAAGATACGCAACAGGCTTAACTCTCTTAAATAAAAGCTCGTCCATAATTGTTTCCATACATATTCATTACTGCATGGAAAGTTTAGCTTTATATGTGTAGCATAAACTTTCAGAGCTGGCTGGAAATATTAGAAGAGCTGTGTTTTAGGACTATGCTATGAAAATTAGGCCACTTATTTGGACATCTTACTTTGGATTGGTGTTTATTTATCAAAATCACAAGTTGTTTGTAAAATCACAGTTGTAAGCAACCCGTGGCCAATTATATATTAGTCTGAAAAGTCCACTGAGTAATTCTGGAAGTGCAGAAACACCAAGAAAATTAATTTGTCTGGCAACTGAATGCTGCTTCTTTGTTGTGATACCCATTTAGCAAAGCTGGGCTTTCAAGTGAGGAAGCTGCCTCATTCCATTGGTCTTTGGCTTTAGAGAAACCAGAGTCAGGAATGAGGATTCTGTGAGCTGCTGAGCACCTTTTGCAGAGTACTCAGAAAGCTCAATCCGATCTGAATGTGCATTATCCCAAGTTTCCTTTAGCTCTCTCTGCTGCTCTGCACTGCTGGAGGAGGACTGACAGTTCCATTCCTGCCAGTGCAGTTCTCTGGCTCTGCTGGCTCAGTGGAGCAGTGGAACTGAGAGCCATCTCCAGGTTAAGCTGCTAAACGTTCACACCAGTACTGGCACCTGTCACAGCAGAGCTGATATTTGCACTTAGGTTTTCTTGGCACTTCTGGTTGATGAAAATGGGATTAAGCTGTTTAGTGCTAATATGCACCTGTCGTGAAGGTAAACTTACACCACATTTGTATCTTCTCAGGACAACTTGACTGCTTGCACTGTTCAAATTGAGCACTTCCCTTATAATGAGGATTTTGTAAAAGTGAATTCTTCACAAGGGTTATCACCATACAATGCACTTTTAAAAACATGTATTTATTATTGTCATACAGTAAATGAATGTCTAGTAGTCCACAGTTTACAGGTTCTTTCAAGCATGTTTTTTAAAGAAACATTAAATCCATGTAAATTAAAAGGGGTTGTGTTTCCTGATTAAATGTCTTGTCCAGAATAAAGTACATTACACAGTATATCAATAAAGCACATATGCTGGACAAAAAGTCTAGCAGTTGTAAAATTGCAAAGTGCTTAACTAATTTTTAAAAGCAATAATAAAACTATGGCTATTGTAATACAGAAGATTAAAATAAAAGCTTTTCACAATTTTCTGTTGTTTTTGTCAATGGTACTTCTGTTAAGAAAGCTCATGAAAAAACTTGAGTTGTCACTTAGAGAGCAGCATACTTAGGAAAGCAAGGTGGGTTTGAGTTGGTAAACAATGAACAGCACGTGATAAAGATACAGTGACTGGTGTATGGATCTGCAAAGATGATTAGGCTGCCACTTTCTACATGGGATCTGCTGTCCTTTCACCTCAGAGTTCTGTGCATGTATCACCTGCAGGATTGAGATCCAGTTTTGGAAAAAGGCTTGCCGCGACTTGATTCTAATACAGCTTCATGGAAGAGAAGAGAGAGGGGTTTTCCTCAAATTGCACTTTCTAAATCTGTGCTAGACTGTACTTCACACATTCATTTCTGGGCCTCACAATTGTGTTATTATTTGTTCTATTTTTTCCTTTCAGTTCTCCTTGCTGCAGCCTTTCTTCTCAAACCACATTCTCTTCCTGACAGGTTTCACGAGTATCTACCTGTGCTGTGTTAAGAGTGTCCATATGCAGTGCCTGATTTATCCTCCATGTGAAATGCTGCTCCTCTGGGGTCAGGCATTTACTTGATACACTTCAAGATTGGAATTATCAGTTGCCAGGTTTCTCCTAAAGCAAAATGGGGCCATTTAACTAGCAGACAGAATTAATAAAGATATATATTACCAATTACTTTTTAATCAGTGCTAGTAACTTCAGCACTGCATTGTCAGAGTTGCTTGGGGAAAAGATGATTATTGCAAATCAGTTTAAATACATGGGCCTGTCAATATTAAGTTGTTCAAAAATGTAAGATTATTTAAGAAAAGGATTGTTTTTTTCTGCAAACATCCAACTATCAGGTTTATCTTACAGGTTGTTAATGTTTTTTTTAATATAGGTGGTATTTTTACATTTAGTTTCAAATTCATAGCTTATTTGTATTTATTTTACAAAGAAAAAAATTGCAACTTGTAATGACAGTAGTATGTTTCTACAGTCAGAAACTACAGCACTTAATGTAGTGTATCATCCATGCTCAGTTGTACTTTACAACTGGTAAAAACTTAGAACTGCAAGTCTGAGTGATTATTCATTTGGCAGCAGGAGTGTAACGTTAGTACTGACTTCTTTCCCAACTTCTTTCTCCCTGTGATCTCAGATCTGCAAGTATTTCAGCTGACATTTGATATTCAAACTGTTGGTATCAACACTTCTAACCCTTCTCAGTTTCACACAGATAAATATTTATACTGCTGTAGTGAATAAGGGTCCCTGTAAATAGTGCTACCCTACCCTAAAGAGTTTTGGTTCCATTTTCTCTAGCGTTTTCATGTGTGCCTGAAATGACTGTGGCCAAATAATTTCACTGTTGGTTCTGGTCTGTTTAACACATAACTCAATTAAACTTCTCTCTGACTTCCCTTCTGCTAAACCAAACAAAATAGACTAGTATTAGAGAATGAGAAGTGAGCTGAAGCAATCTCAGTGTAGATTGCATCAAGGAAGGTGTGTGATCCACTTCTGGACTGTCTCACTTCTCTTTTGCTATAGAATGAGTAAGGCTGGACAGGCTCAGCCTGTGTGTTTGCTCATGTGACTGGTAAGGGAAAACATCAACTTCAAACTGGCTTTGATTATTTCTGCTTCATAGGATGAAAGTACAATTCAGGGTTCAGTTTTCATAGCAAACTTCTGATTCTCCAAGTTCCTCATGCAGTTTTGTCCTTAGTAGGTTTCTCAGTAAAGCTGTTTTACAAATCTGCTTTAGCACTGCTCACTCCCAGCTCCTCAGTGCAGATACTTCACTTCTCACACCACTTGTCATTTTCTTGCATTACAGTGACATCTCGTGGTATTTTAAATACTTTCTGTACAGCACAGCTTTTTTTTTTTTTTTTTCCTTTTATAGTATTGAGTTTTTGTATTTCTCATTTCAGGGATTCAGCAGTGTTATTTTATTTACAATTGCTGCAGGTTTACCTGCTGTGAAAGGTGATTTCTCTCCTAGATGCTCCACTATTGCTGCTTATTCTAGGTATGAACAGAGACTCTATTGGAGTATGTAAGATTCATTATAAATTTTATCATCTGTATTTATGGTATGGCAATAGATACACCAGCACAGGTAAAGCCCCTCTTTGGCACTGTCGCATTCCATTTAGACACATTATCCAGTGCGCTGCTGGATTCCACTTAAGCACATTATCCAGTTCCCTCTGCATCATAAAAACCACAGATGTCAGTCAAAGCCATTTGCCCACAGCAGGTCTGTAACCGAGCGTCTTTGCACCTACTCGGGCCGTGAAAGAGTTTCTGAATTAAGCACAGGAATGGATTACACTGGTTTAGCAAGCTCATGCCCAGTAATTTCTGTGTGTGCGCGGAAGTTGGTTCTAAACACCTGCTGTAGACAAACACAACTTCCAGTGCCCGAGGCGCTCCCGCCGCCCGCGCTGAGGGCCCGCAGCGCCCGCCCCGCCCCGCGCCGCGCCATTGGCCCGCGCTCCGAGCTGCCGGGCGCTGATTGGCTGGCGCCGGTGGGCGCGCGGGCGGTGAGGGGCGGGGCCCGCGCTGAGGGCCCGCGCTGAGGGCGGGCGCTGCCCGCGGGTGCGGCTGCTCGCTGCCGGAGAGCCGGCGGCGCGGTCCGGCCGGGCGTGGGGGTCTCCTGTGTCCAAAAGGGGGTTCTGTTTCCTCCTCAGGGCTGTCTGAGCGTGCCGGAGACAGGAGAGCTGTGAGGTGTCAGCACAGGCCTCAGCGGAGGCCGTTGCGTTCTTGTGTTGGAAAAAGTAATTTAAAATCACCCTATATTTGTTATTTCTGTCTTACTTAGTACAGGAATAGCTAGGCTGTGTTCCCAGTTGCTATTCTACAGAAGTCGTTTCTTATCTTTAGTCACTGTTTGCTTGGTCTATATAATGTCTGGGATGGGGAGACCAAAGCTGCATGTTGTTGACTGTAGATGGTTTGGTTGGTGTAAAATAATTCATACAAGGCATGAACAGGTTCATTGCTTTTCTTAAATGTTCAACAATGCAAATACTTTACCTGCCCTTGAGTATTAAGACACTGTTTTCAGAAGCCTCTGACACCCAGATCTTGCTTTTAGCTGGTGACAGTCACTTTGCCATCACTGTATATATAATCAAGAAGACTTTTTCCTGTATCATTTGTGATATTTGTGTTAAATGATTCAATTTACCATTTTATGGTGAGGCCTTTATGGAGTTTTGCTGTTGACTCACCTGTCCCAAATAACCATCTGTGCTCTTTCCTTGCTGGGAAATCCTGAGGGTCGTCCCAGGCCCGTCTGTGCCTCCAGCCATGAAACTGATCATTCCTTCCTCTCTTTTGCTTTAAGTAATTGTTTATCAATGCAAGAAAGTTTCCTTATAGCCCCATTAAATAGCTTTTATGTAGCATTTATACTACTGACAAACTTTGGAGTTTGTAATGTATTTTGACTGATTGCCAATGTGTTTGCAAAACCTCTTTAAGGTGTAAGTGATGATTGTTATTGTTCCCTTTTATGCAGCTGAGTTGGTGAATTGCAAAAATGCCAGCCAGGAATGAGTTGCAGGTATGTGCTGATGGAGCAGAATGAGTATTGATTGTTTTAATTACTGGCATGCAATTGCAAGTAAAGTCTTCAGTGTGGCAGTGCAGTGTGGTAGGAAGAAATTTTCCTTTGACATAGCTTAGTGCAAAGTAGCTGGGTGGAAAGCAAGAGGAACTGGAAGTTGTTATTGATGAAAATAAATTATATACATTTGGCAGAGATTAATCAACTGAGGTGATGCTTAAAATGAAAATGTTGAAATCCAGTTATAACTGATTTAGAAAGAATAAAGGGGCGAAATGCCTGAGGTAACTTGGAAGTGTAAATATTAAATATACTGAGTAAGGGGCATTGATACAACAATCACTTCTGTAGGAATTTAGTTGTAAATGAGGAAACATTTACAACTAAAAATAGCTAGTTAAGGCAAATAATTAAATTCTCAGTGCGTAAGTATTTGCAGGATTAATGTATTGAATAAGGTGCTCTATACTTAAGGTTTTACATTTAATTATTTTGTGATTCAGAATATTTGCTTCAAATGCAGCAGGTGATTGTGTAAAACTTGCATCGAATCTGTGTTAATTAATGTGTTGTATCAGTGTTAAGCACACAGTAATACAGTTGCTTTGGTTTATTGCTTACAGTTTGAAAAGTTAATTGACGAAGCTACAAGAAAAAAGGATTTCCAATCCTTAGAACAATTTCTGGCCACAGATGAATGTGAAAATGTCTCTCACAAATGCAGCAAACAGTTTGCCAACAAATTGGACAAGCTTCTCTGTTGGGTAATGTAATCATTGCATCAAAGTCATCTACACCATTTTTGGAAGAGACTGAAAAAGATTTTTTCATTTGGCTTGGTTGATACCACCACTTGATTTAAGAACCCAAAATAAAATTTAAGCATGAAATCTCTCCTTTAATCTGCAGTTAAGGTGGCTTTTGAGAACAAAAAAGTCATCTGGTTAATTAAATATGGGTTCTTGTGGGACTTCACACTAAAGTTTATGTTGTAATTTCAATTTCAGGCACTTGACAAACAAGAAGTCAGAAGCATTTCTATTTTGCTAAATGCTATTCAGAAATGTGCGAAAAAAATCAGCGTAGCAGGAGAAGATGGACTCCCAGCAATGATAAAACACGGTCTTGTTGGAAGGATAAGTAAAACCATAAAGCATCTGTGAACTTCTAAATAAATATATGAACATCAATGAAGTGCATAAGCTGAGCTTAAGTGCTTCAGTGCTGAGCAGCTCAGTGTTTGATTTGGTTCTTGATTGGGTCAGAATTAGGAATTTCCCATAACTTTGCAACAAACATTGTTCATATATAAATGTTCTTTGTCAAGGCACCCCTTATAAAGGGATGCTGCTCTATCCCCGTGAGGGTTTTGCAAATCATGCAATATATAATTAATTTAGATATGCTTCCAGCAATTAAAACAAGATGATATATTTTCATACAAGTTTGCTATATTGCTATGGACTCAAGAATTAGAATTTCCTGGTGCTGTTTAATTTTTTCTGGTTAATTCCCACAGCAGCAATTTTGTACCTGCTCTTTCAACAGATTTTAGTGCTGTTCTGATTATTTGGTGTTATTTTAACCTGCATGTTAGAAACATGAATCATTTGTAACTCAGCAAATCCTGAGCAGATACCACTTCCTAACTGCTTTCACGAGAGATTTCACTGGAGAAAATTAATGGCAATGTCAGATGAGAGTTACTCAATTGCCTTCTCAGCTGCTTTAATAATAAACAACAAAACCAGGGTGATGATAACCTTATCCTTGTATTCACACCTAGAAACAACATTCTTTCATTCAGTCATTATCAATTTTCAGCTGTTCTGTCTGTGGTGGCAGATGTCAAAGTAGATCTCCAGTTCTTGTGTTAAAAAGTCCCTAAAATCCCCTAACTTTGTTTAGCCTGAGTGAAAAATTTCAGTCTGGGGCCAACATCTGCTCAGCAGAGTAGTGATGCTGTTGTTTGAATCACTGTGGAGTTTGTATAGATTTACTTAAGTATAATACAAACCATTGTCCTTTCCCAGGCTATTAAAATAGATTTACCTTTATTTTCCCTTTACATGGTCCATTGGTTTGAAAAGTTAAAAGGAATTTTGGTCCTCAGAGGAGATGAAAAGAATGAAATGCTTACAAGTCTGGCTGAAGATTTCTTCATCATGTTGCTGGTAAAAATACATTGATAATAAAATTTATTTATTAAAGTAACCAATAACAATTATCAAAGTAATTGTTACCAGTTTAGAAATAAAAGGACTTTAAAATGTGTTTCTATTTAATATCTTCCTAAGGTTAACATTGCAATGACTTCTGAAATAGATTATAAATCATTTGGGATAAACAGTTTGCTGTATTCACACTAATTTCTCTTCATGGCTGACATCATGAAATAAATTGAAAAAAAACCAATAACGGTAAATGCTCAATGAACAAAAATTTTTCATCTTGATCAAGTTTTGTTTACATCCATTATTGGTATTCTAGTCCAGTTAGATCTGTGAGTTTTCTTCTCTTCATAAAAATTTTTGTCATTGGTGAAATAATTTCAGTAAATTTAACTGAAATATAATTTTGGGAAAACACACTTTTTAGTAGAGATCATCTCTTAGATTCTTTGTTAAGGACAAAATATCTTCAAATTCTTAAATGCTTTTTGATTACTTTCTTCAGATATATGTTGCCTGACCTTTTAATGCTGTAATATTTTCTTTATCAAAATGATGTGTTTTGGGTTTTTTATTGCAGGCTGTGTGTGATAGCAGACCTGAAGGTGAGCTTAAAAAGCAGAAATGATGTTTAAAATGTCTCTCAGAACACGGAAAGGACAACATTTCTCATTCCTGTGACATGTCAGCTTTAGTTTGAGGTTTCTCTATGGACAGGGTTCCTTGTAACTTGCTGTTGTCAGTAATAAAAAAGCACTATAAGTCTCAGAGATGGCAAATGAACTGAATTATTTTTTAAAAAAGGTGGTTCTAAGGTCCTGTCACAGCTCAGCACAGCACAGTGACCCTTCCTTATTGACCTTATCCTCATGAATGTCACCCTGCCCTTACCTTTCAGTGTGGCACTAGAGAAAGTCCCTACAGACTGTTTGTTGTCATGACCAAAAGGGAAGATTCATTTCTTTGGCCCTGGGGAGAAAAATTCCACCACCTGAATTGTATCTCAGACAACTGAGTTATAGGATTGACCAATCACCTTTAAAAATTAAAAATCTCCTGCCCAGGGGAGTTACACAGTGATGCACAGGAATAGAAACATAGTTACTATAAATTGAAGTAACTATTCTGTTTTATATATCACTAATCCTATATAAAAAGACAGACATGCTGTATTTTATTTCTGAATGAAAAGGAATCCTTTCCCAAATGTTTATGATGGGGCACCCTAACAATACACTCTTGACAGCTCTTTGAATTATTTCTTTCCTGCTTTTTAGGTAAAATGCAAATATTAGAAAACTTTGTTCTGAGAACATGTTACCTCATCACTGATGCAAGAATTAATATTTATGTTCAGCAGGAGGTAAACATCCTTCTTTCTAAGCAGCAGTTTTCTGGTTAGTGTGTTAACAGACTTTGTGGAGAGAGTTATTTAACTGGGCAGATGCTACAAAAAAGAGAATATTGTAGTGCTCTAGGATCAGAAGGATTGTTTAATGTTTCTCTGGGAATGTTTGGATTTATTCATATGTTGGGGCTGTTTCAGATTACTGACCTACAATTTTTTTTTTTTGAGAGTAAGTTATAAAATAGTGATAATAAAGTTCTGGTAGGAAAGCTGTATAAAAGCAGAGGAAACAGTGTGCTCTACAGCTGCTAGAAATAGGATTAAGATTGTTGGTTGTAAATTCTTTAGTCACTTGCAGGAAATTTGCGTTCCTTCTAGTACACTCCAAATTTCTCCTGTTTATTTTAGTAACCTCAGGTTGTCAGGGTTTTTTTCCCTCTAAAGAAAGGGAAAGTTATAAAAAAGTCTTCTGTAAAGGCTACTTCCCTAAAGGAATGGCTTTTTAATGCTAATTCAAGGTACACTTTAGCTCAGCAATCAACTGCAGACAGAACTCTGGCTTTGAAAGATTTTGTTTCTGTATTTAACCTATTTTTTAGCAACTATTGTTCACATTAAAACTAAGTAATTCATTGAAATTGAGGTTGCTTTAGTAAGATAAATACCATTTAGAACTCATGTAGAACTCGTCTCTTCTTGTTTTGCAGTTACTTAAGCCTGTTGCTTTCTTCAGTGGTATGAAATATATTACAAGGGCCAAAAATAAGAATAACTCAAGCTTTAACAAACTTACGTTATATTTAATCTTGCTCCCTTTTTTCCACTCTTCGTAGGTAATAAAAAAACTGAATTTATTGCTTGACAAGATCCCTCGAGATGCCAGGAAAAAGATACTTTCTACAAAGGAGATGTTACTTGTCATGTAAATGATCTTTAGTATAATTTTTATATCATTCCATCATTTGCAGAGGGAGGCAAATGGGAGTAAAAACTGGGAGGCAGTTTTTACTAAGCTGTTGTGCAGATTGATCCCTGTTTAACTCAACTTCTGCACTTGCTGTTGAATTCTCTGTGGACAGGTATTCTCATGGGTTATTCTCCATTAGGAGCCTGAATTTTCCTCTTTCCCAGTCTGGATCAGGCATCTCTTCATCCCAGTTGTCATAAAATAATTAAACTCCTATTTGTAAGAATGTGCTTAAAGCACAGTGAATCAGTCGCTGGAAGGTTCGGTTGTTCACACTGGAAATTGTTTTACAGCAATTCAAAAAAGCAAATAAAATCAAAATTGTATCTATCAGGTGATTCAGGTCCCCCAGCAGTGCTCCCAGAGGTATTTACCCCTTGGAAGTCTTTCAGTTCCATGGAATCAGGGGTTTGTCTCACACATTGAAAGTTTATAATAAACCTTTACTCTGGGCCTTGTGTTGCTGTCACTTTTTGATGCAATGTTCCTTTGTTTGGCAGGAGTGAAATGGGGAGGACAATTTTGGATGCTGGAGGTGAGCATGGGACTTAATTTAGTATTGAGCTTCTTAAATATTAGATGCAGACCCATTAAGTAACCAGAGAAGGCGTTTTGAAGCTGCAGAATGTTGTGATTCGAGTTATCTGAAAAATTTAAATATTGCAGGAAAACAAGCTGCAAGCTGAAATGTTTTTGTGTGTTCAGCATAGGGGAAACGTATTAAAGTTTTCAATTCTTCTCTAGAATAAAAGTTTTAAAATAGGAAAAGTGATAAGGAAGTCAGTCTTTGAGGCTGTGAGCTGTGACCATGGGTAGTAGTACTGTAATTTCCCTCAGGGATCACTTTGGTATCCAGCAATTTCCCAGCTCAGAGAGATCAAAGTTGAAAACTTTCTCTTGTTTAAACACCTGGTGTGGCTCTGACAGTCTGTGCAAGTTTGGTTGGAGTTCATTTTGAAAAATAAGTTGTTTAGTCATCGTTATTCCCATACTTATTTTTCTAATTATCCTTTATGGGTTACATATTTGGATCTAATAGAATCTAGACTATGTTCAGCTCTGCTTACGCCAGTTTTCTCATACTATTTTTCACCTCAGTAGTTATTTAAATCTCCTCTTGTGTTGTGCTGCAGATTATGACACACAAGTGGCCATCACAGAAGCTCTGTGCAGAATGGTGGCAGAGAAGCAAAGGGGAGAACTGGCCTCCCAGTGGTTTCCCATGGAGTTTGTGGCCACTGCATTTAGAGGAATTAAAGATTCGGAGTTTGAGACAGTAAGTCACACAAAGAATATTTCTAGGGAGGGAAACTTCCATTTTACAATTGTTTAAGAAAGTTCTATGTTTTAATAGGATTGCAGAAAATTTCTTAACCAGGTGAATGGCATGCTTGGAGACAAAAGAAGGTAAAAGTGATTTTTTTAATGCTAAGGGTTTTTTTGGGGATTTGTTTTGGGTTTTTATGTTGTGATTAAATTTCATGTTACATCCTTGGGGGAGAAATTTACTTTGGGATCTCTAAGTCTCTAAAGTGTATGAAAACAAAATCCATTTGCTGTGTTCAGATCTGCAAAATTTATTTACAGCATTGTAGAATACTTGAAAAAATATCCTTTTCTTACAGGGTTTTTTCATATCCATGTCTAACAGCAGCTCTTGATAAATATGAGGTAAGGTACTCTGCCTTCTAGTTAGGAAAAAATAGAGCTAAAATAAGATCACGTTTTTTCAAAAGTATACAAGTAGACATGGACTGAAAGTTTGTCACAGGTTCAGATCAACATGAAGCTTCTTAGCTGGTAGAAATCGGTGCTCTCTGCTCTTGTATCCTGTTCTTTTTGTTTTAGCTCCAGATACCACTGGATGAAAACCTGGAAGCATTTTGGATTGATTTCAATGTTGGCAGCAGAAGTATTTCTTTCTACGTGGCAGCAGAGGATGCAGTAAGCTGAGATTTGTCTCCTGCTGGGTTGTTATGAGGCAGCAGATACGCATTCCTTGGAGTGTGTCAGATTTTATTTCCCCATGTTCAACATGTTGAACTTACTGTGTGCATTCCAGTGTTGATGAGGCTAAAAAAAAATCCAGATTTGCTGATATTTAGATCGGATAATTTCACAGTAATGACTTTCTAATGCTGTTTGGAAATAGCTTAACATGTACACAGTGAGCAATAGTGAAGCACAAGTTCCTGTCACTCTGTGTAACAGATGTTTAAAAGGTTGGAAATTTGTCCTCACTGAATGACTTTGATCTCTGGATTTCATTTAATTGTAATATAATACTTCTCTTTCTTTCAAAATGTGTTTTTCATGTAAGGAGCTTCAGTGGGAAACCGTCCTTATACGAGAAGATGATGTAAACATGTACAGCCTGGAAGGTATTTGAACTCAAAAATGGGACCTTTTGTTGTATTCTTACTTGGGTTTGCAAACTAATGTCAAACTGATTAATCTAAAAGTACTGACTTAATCTAGCAAAGCAGAATTCTCCCTTAAAGTATTGTAGGAACTGTTTTTATCAGGGACAAAATTGCACTGCTGTCGCATCTGCACTTTGGGCATGCAGGTGTGATTTTATGAAAATAATTTCATAATCTTGTCTTAGAGTTATTTCAATACAAAGTAAGCCATAAGACAGTGACAGATAATATTTCTTTTGATCTAATTATAACAGTAAATATCTGTAATTTGTTTGCAGCTATAGTAAGTAATCTTCAAAGAAAATTCTGTGGAATAATATACAGAATAAGTATTTCTAGAAGATTAAATCTTAAATTGCTTCACTAATAAAATTATTGTAGATTAGGGTAAAATAAATAAGATATTAATCTTAGTACCTGAACTGAGGAATCTGTCATGTGATTACAAACATTATATGAAATGAGATGCTGTTAAATTGAAATGAAGTTGCTTTTCAAATTTTGTTTTTGTCCAGAAAAAGGTTCAAGGAAATTATTAACAATAGATTTAAAAAGCCCGATGAATGTGGGCACTCTCGAAGGAGGGAAATTTCTTTTATATTTTGATTCTATCTTGGAAATCAAAGATGTGACCAGAAAGATTTACGGATCTCATAAATGTAAGGTAAGATTTAAACACCTTTTTGAATAGTTTTTAATTGATTCAAAATCAGTCTCATTGCCATATAAATGTTCCAGCTGTGATTATTGGTATCTCTCCATACCAAGAGTTTCTAATTAACTGGTACAGAACAGCAGAATATGTTAAGCTTTGGGAAAGGTGCTTAATAAGGACAAGAGGAAATTATCTCAAGTTACACCAGGGGAGGTTTAGGTTGGATTTTAGGAAAATCTTTCCACTGAAAAGGTTGTCAAGCCCTGGCACAGGCTGCCAGAGCAGTGGTGGAGTCCCCATCACTGGGGTTATTTAGAACACAGTGGATGTGGCACCTGGGGACATGGGTTAGTGGTGGGCTTGACAGTGCTGGACTCAATCACCTGAAATTGGTGATTGGTGAAAAAACACCATATCTTAATGTCAAATATTGCATATTTAATTTTCCAGAAACACGACCTGGTTGCTTACAAATACTTTCAGAAATTATTCATGAACTATCTTGTTTTGCAATGCAATTACCACTCATGAATTTACTCATTTAGTAAAACACTTCTAGCAAGCCATACCTTACTCCTTACTGCTTGTAACAAGCTCTTTGTCCTGAAGTCTCACTGACTGAGGAACTCATGAGGGATGGAAATGCTGTGAATTTGTAGCATCTGTTTTTCTCTGTAATCTGATTTCAGACACTTATGATCTCTCACTTAAATATTTTGTGTCTTGTTTAAAATAAGAGCAAAATGTCTATTTTGACATATCCCTTTGCAGGATTTCAGCAAAAAGCAGTCTTCATCAATAGCCGAAACAACTGTTCACATCGTCTTTGATGAAAGTGGATCCCAGGTATTTTACCTCAGTGTGCTGAGATGGTTTCTTGGGTTTGTATAATTAGTCTGATTATTCATAATTGATAATTGTTCACAGTGAAAACAAGGACTTTAAAATATCAATAGGCATAGATAAGTCTAAAGCCAGGCAAGTGGTGTCTAGTATGTATGTATTGTTTTTCTGGGGAAATACTAATATCTAAATCATAGAATAAAACAGACATATGCACAGAGGAAGTTCTTTTATGTTCACTGTTACTTGAAAACCCATTCTTGTACCAAAATTAGTAGTTAAGTTGGAAGCTTTTTAAACTAGAAGTCTGTAACCTCTGAATTTTATCAGAATCTCTAGTGGGTGATGTGTTACTTAGGGTGAAGAAGTTGCTCTGTGTATTAGTATAAATATAAAAATAAGACATTATAAAATCCTGATATTGTATACAAATTAAAAGAAATTAAAATAATTCTATAGGTTCTGGTACCAGAAAGTCAATTGTCACCGGGTTTGAAAGAAAAATCTGGAGAGGAGGAGGAGAAACTCAGTAAGTACAAAACTCAGCAACCTCCTGGAAGTTTGAGGACTCAGAGTAAAAATAACGGTCAAGAAAAACCCAGAGGTGATTCCTCCAAGGTAAGTAGGATTGTCAAATCAAAAAGGAGTAGAGAGAAAATGCATGTCAGTTTAAATATTTGTAATATTTAATATTCTAACCCCTTCTTATTTGACAGTTAGAATATAGTTACTACAGGGTTTGATTATTTTTCTTATGACTTGACACTAAACTATAACAATCCTTTTGCTAAAAAATTTGTTAGTATTTTGAAACTGCAGTAATGTGACAGAAGTGAAAAGGAATTGTTAATGTTCTTTAGACAACAGTGTTCTGAGAATTCTCTTTAAAGAGAAGTTTTTGAAGACATGCTCAGATGCCCCAGTATGGAAAAGTCAAGTATGGCCTCAGAGACTGCTGGGGAGGGGGTAAAAACTGAAATAGTCACCATGTCTTCATCGGGCAGCAGTGGGTGTCTTGCAGGAGTTTCTAAACCTATTTCTTCTTAGTTTGTAGCTTTGCAGAATCTCCAGGGAATCCCTTGCTGGGCAAGGGACAGGATTTGCCCATACTTCATTGAATTAATTTAGAAAGCAAAAACCATGAATCTCAGTTTAAAAATAACTGAAGTATAACTGCATAAAAATCGCATTAGCTTGATGTCTGCTGCAGCAGCAATTGTCACTCTAAAAATGGAAAGTGTCAAGAGACTCCTGGCAATAGATTTTCTGAATTCTTGTTCTGTCAGCCTTAAATCAGTGTATTACGGTCAAGTTTTTTCTGTTCCTCAAGATAACTCCATCTCATAAAAGGAAAGTGTCTGAAGCATCTGTGCTTATTCCTGGAACTACAGGAGCTTCCACAAGGAGTCCACTGGGTTTTGTTAGCACACGTAAGTTTGCAAGTGCTTTCAGGGCAAAAATGCACTTTGAAAATGGTCTTTGAAACTCAGGTATGAACTGTGATCCTTGGCAGAGCTGGAAATGAAAAGGAGAGGTTATAAAATCTCCTGAGCAGATGCTTTAAACTCAAAATGCTTAAGGGCTGCTTGCTCCTCGTCCATAGACATGGTGTAGGACAGGGGCTGCACTGCATTCCCAACAGCTGAGGGTCACCTGGCCTTTTTCCTGCAGAGCTGCAGGTGCTGGAGCAAGCTGAGAACTCAGTAAAAATATATTACAGGGAAGTCTTTAAATAGCAACCAACTATTTTCTACCAGAGCCAGCCTGTAACAAGCTTTGCTTTTGCCTCCAGACATCCACAGTCTGTGAGCTCTTAATCTCAATGTAACGTAGTTGGAATCAATGGAATTATTAAAGGTCCATAAGGGGCTGGTATGAAAAATAACCAGCTTTTGTTGGAGTTCATGGAATAGCTGTGGTTGTGGGCAAAACTCTTCTTGTTGTAATTGTAATGGGAGAGCTGGTGCAATTCTAACACATCTCTGTTTTGTTGCAGCCACTCCTTTTAAAGGGAGATTTAAATTGCCTTTGGAAATGACCAGCTCTACTAAAAGGTCTGACAATGATGCAATAAATGAGAGCAGAACAAAGAATTTCTATCAGGAACCTCCTGGAGTATGCATGTCCTCTGTAGCTAAGTCTTTTTCTTAGAATAACATTAATTTCTAATTTGTTCCTAATTCATATTTCAGAGAGCTAGAGTTTTACAGTCAGCAAGTCACTTTTAGAAAATAGTATGTTTTACTTTATTGCATGATGTTTTCTTGCCCTCTGAATTTCAGGTTTAACATGTTTGAAGTCAGACTGAGCTCTAACAAAATTAAGCACAATTTGCATTCGCTCATCAGTTCTGCCCCCAGAATTAACTTCCTATTTCTGGAACCTCAGTTCTTCCTTTGTGTATAATAGGAGAAAGGTGCATGCAATAATCTCTAGTTGATTATGCACTAGTGAAATAGCCATAAAACACAGAATACATTCAGCTGTGGTTATGAAATGTTCATGTCTTCAGCTTGTAGCATTTAAAGTGTTAGTGCATTTTTGATCAGGCATTCACTACTATAAAAAAAACTAAATAGGTGTCACTGACCTGCAGTTTAAGTATATTTTTGAGTGTTTTCTTCCAATTGAACAATGACTGCAAAATAATATTTTTATATTATTTCTGGTTGTGAATGTCTGCCTTGCTCAGATTCAGGTCAAGCCCCAGACTATGGGACTCTGAAGCATTTTTTGATCCAGCCATACTTTGAAAAAGGCTTTCATGTACAGAATGTTTTGTTTAGAGCATTTCTTTGGCTTTTATGGGCTGTAACTGGCAGTGTTACTTACTGTGCTTTTTAGAGGGGGCAGAGATGCACAGTAGACAATGAATTCTGCAAAACAGAACAGATCAGGAAGTCAGATACCATGAATGAGGCAAAAATACGTGAAAAATACAGCACTTCCATGAAATGAGAAAAAGAATGTCATGTTTTGTTAGGGAAAGCACAAGTTTATGAAGTTGTACTGCTTATGGTCCTACACTAATATTTCCTTTTGGGTGTCGTTCCACTGTAGCAAATGTGTTCTGAAGAAGTTTTAAAAATTTTACAAGAGGCCACAGAAAAGCAAACTTTAGGCAAGTAATTTTACAAGCATTGATAGTCCTTACTTCTAAAATTATTTTAATTTTTTCCATTTTCTTGGTCATAATAATTGACACCAAATTAATGTCTCATTTAGATGAAGTGCTAGATATTGTTCCTGATTCGCAGCCAGCTGGGAGAAGCAACAAACCTTTGTAAGTATTGGAAAAGAATTCCAAGTCACTCTTGTCACTCACTTTGAAGGGAGAATTTTCAGGCATTACCAGACCTAAAATTTTGGTTTTTGTTGAAATTTAAAATTTTGTTGAAATTTAAAATGCTTTGATACTCTAAGATATATCATCATTTTCCTATTTTATGATGTATGTTTATTGTAACTGAGACTCAAGTTCTGACAGTAAGATGGTGTCTTTGTTAGGCTGCCTGGTCTTTTGGCGACTTCTTTTGATAAAACTGAGCCATGGAAGAAAAGAACCTTCCCTCTTCCTGAGAAGAATATAACAACTGGGGACGAGCAAAAGCCAAATCCATCACGAGCATGTGCATCCCATCCAGGTGATGGTCACACTTGGTCAACTGTTACTCTGAAAAATAGATCAGAGAAATTAACTTGCAATGATGCTTTTTTCCCCCCCCTTTATTACTGTTGGTTGAGAGAACTGTGAAACAAAAAGCATTTATTCAGGTCTTTGAAGTACCTCTCCAGGTAAAGAAATTTAAAAAACAGAACCAAGACAATTAAGTTGATACCATCCTTAGTGGCAGTCAGAGTGTTGATCATTTGGAACAGAAACTGTTAAATACAGAGGGGAAAAATATTGAAACTACTACTGAACCATGGTTTAAAATATTTCTTTCAGCCAGAGTGTCTGACACATCTTTGCATACTCATCTTGCACAAGAGGACCCTGATGTTCTCCTCAGAAAAGAGACTTCAAATCCAAAACAGTCAAAGACAGTGAGAGTTTCTTACCTTTCCACTTGCAATTAAGAGAATTGTCAAATTTTCAGTGTTTCAGAATTGGTGGGTTTACTGTCATGGAAGGGAAAATGGTTTTCAAATGACTGTAATTTAATCCATGTAGGAGACATTTAATGAAGTTTAGGGGGTTGTTAGGAACCTGAAGTTCTGTGTGCAGCTTAGTTCTTCTGTTGGATGTTGAGTCTTAACCTGTTTTTATAGAAACCAAAGTCTAAAGAAATGGCAGATGCAGCCAAATCACTGATCAGTAAAATCAGTGACCGATACAAAGACAAGAGTGATGAGAAAAGCAAAGCAAGAGATTCCCTGGGCTTTAACAGGTATGATGTGAACCACTTCCTGTTGTGATGAGTCTGTGTGCCTCTGGCTGTCTCTGTGATGTACCGATGAATGCTGATAAATGAAAGGGGCTGGGCTCTTTTAATCCATCTTTTAACTGATGTTGTATTTAAATGCATGAATAAATTTGCTGGGTTTGATAAGGTTTGTGTTTATATAGGCACTATTCTAATGCATATATTCTAATGAGCATTTAACAAAATGTATCTTTATTTTTAGGACACATTTAAATAAATCCTGGCTCTCCAAGGTAACAGTGCTTTTGTTGGAATTGTTTTTAATATGTATATATATGGTGGTAGTCAGTAGGTGTAAAGGGAAAGTTAACAAATACCATTGAATATTAAGTATTTGTAGATGTTAATTATGCATTTGCTGCATATATGTTTTGCCATATTGAACTGTTGCTGATTATCTTCATGATGAAGATTTTGCTTTTTGAGATGACAGTGTCTATGCATGCACAGTCCAAATTTGACAGAGCAGCTAACTTTTCATTTATGGATAGGAAGAAGTTCAGGAGAGGACCCTAAAAACCACTTCTTTTCTTAATATAACTGCTGGTCATGTTCTGTAAGTAGTTACAACATTTTCAAACACAATTTCTGATTACTCACACCTGACTGTGAAATGTTCATTACTTCACTCACAAAATTGATCTCTGTGTCTGTTTTGCAGGGATGATGTCTACAACTTTAACATCAGTGGGTTTGATGAGCCTACAATAAAGCTTGGAGTAAGAAATAACTGCAACTTATATGTTATGAATAAGATAGAAAGGAAATCAGTCAAATGTTGTCTACTGAAAGTATAAAAAAGATCTGAAAATGCAAATTATATCAGTGAACTAAGTGGGGGAAAAGGTTTGCCATGTAAATACCTCTAGCATTCTCAGATATTTAATATACTCTGTCTTAAGATTCTGGCCACTTCAAGCTATGATGATGTTTTTCCTGAATTAAGAATTAAACAGTGTGTTAGGAGTATCATTATCTTAAATTATCCTGATAACGTTATTGCCATCCTTCTAATCCCCATTTCAAAGACATCTTTTTCCAGATGTTTGAGCAAAAAGAAAATCTAATGATGATAAAAGATGGTTTTGCTTCTTATGGCTCAGAGGAGCCTGGTGAATTGGGGAAGGTGGTGAAGCAGGTGGTTGGGAACTCTTGTGTTGCTTTGAGATACTGAAAGCTTCAGTCAGCTGCAGCTGGTTTTAACTGTGAGCTCTGATAAATAATTCTAAGATAGAAATTAATGACCATTAGTTTCTCAGTGTAATAACTGAGGAATAAAACCCTTAGCAGGTACTCTCTGGTAGCCCGTTTAATTTTGTTCAAGTTCTATAATAAATGAAAACCTCCATTTGTTTCCTCTCTATTTGCATTTTTAGATCCAAGAATTGCGTGTGACTGAACTGAGTGTTCATACAGAGACAAACAAAAAAGGGTAGGATGTTCTGTTTTGATTGCTGGTTATCCAAGTACAGCCTGCACTTTCCAGCAGGCAGTTACAAATTTCCAGGGAATGTTGCATGACAAGAATATCTTGGCTGTGTTGGTTTTTTTAAGCAATAAACACTGCTGTGTTGTCCTAGGCTGTTCCATGATTGTCCTTTGGGAAGGTGATATAAAGGAATGTGTTCCATGAAGGAAACAGTTCTCCTCATGGAATACTACAGGGAGAGAAACTCCTGAATAGAGGGGGATGGTTTTTGGTTAATGACCCTCCTGGAAATGGCTGTGTTGTTACTGTGTGCTCTTCCTGATAACTGGGAAACAAGCACAACCTTTAGGGTTTGAGGTGAACAGGTAATTCCAAAATAATGTGGAAACAAAAGTAGGTACCTCTGTTTGAATCTTTAGTCCACATATCATAGGAATAGTAGGAAGTTTTAGAACAACTATTTTTAAATGTATTGTGTAAAGGTTTTATTTCTCTAATTAAGGAACACAACCACCAGTAAATCCAGTGCGGAAGTGAAAGGAGGAAAAAAGGTAAGGGTCAGATTTTTATGGATCAGGATAACTTGTCTTCCTGCCTTTAAATATCAATTATGTAAGCAGACTACATGTAAAAACAAATCAGTAACTTAAGAACTTTTTTGGGTTTTGTAGAGTAGGAGCAATCGAGACAAGAAGCATCTCTTTAGTGACTCAGACACAGAAAACAGAGGGGATGACAGCAAGACAGAGATCAGTTGGCTGGAGGAATCCAAGAGAAAACCTAAAGCCCAGATAATTGATTACAGTAGAAATAAAAAATCAGGGAAACCAATAAGCACAGACAAAAGTAAGAAACCTTTTTCGTATTTCTGAAGAATGCTGCAGTAAGTTTGTCCTTAGATATTAAGTGCCCAGCATGGCATGTGCTGTGTTGCAGGTACCATATATTTTTGTTGTCTTGTTTCCAAGCATAAAGAATTTTCAAATTAGTTCTAATCATTTATAAAAATCAATTTACAGAAATTTTGTACTTTAATGTGGAAAACTGTTGGAGGATGGGACAGGTAGAAGTTGTTGTCAATTAAAAAAAATGTCTTTTTAAAAAAAGAATGGGCTGAAATCAGTTACTGAATTAATCAATTTGTGGGCATGAAAGTGATTCTGTTATTTTACAGCTAAAAGTAATGACAAACATTTGAATATTTCCTGATTTTTTTCAACCTTCTTGAATTGTAACAGCAGGTAAATTCTCGGAACCTGCTTGCCACGTGGATAAACCTAAAAGCAAAAATACAAATAAGAAAAAGGTAAGTGTAATTTTCAACTAGATTTTTAATATAGATTCAAAATCTCTTAGTTCCCCCAGAAACTTTTAAAATAATTTTTCATAAATATGGGATATTTATCCCAGATCATTTGTTAAATACAGTTTATTCTTCGCAAGTACTATATTCTTTTCTTGTAGTATTTAGCTGGTTTTTTAGGCATAAGTGAGTTAGAATGATTTTTGTACATTGATACTGTTTTTGGTAGAATGATGGTTGGACTCGCTGAGCTTTGGTAAAGTTAAACCTTTTTAGCTGCTCTGCTCTGAGATAATGCATTTCAGGTAATTAAACCAAGTTACCTGCCATTTTATCTTATATTTGTATTAATCATTCTTGTAAATTGAAGATGGTTTTATTCTTCCAAAGACAAACAAATGTAAACCCCAGAATTCAAAAACGGATGAAATGATAGTAAAATCCACCAGAAAAAAACTCCCTCGAAGAGCAGCAGCAACAAAAAATTACAAAGAGCCATCCAGTTCTGAGTCTGAGAGTGAAGAAAAGATTCCAACGTGCACCTCTAAGGAGAAGAAATCCAAAATACAGGTGTGTGGTTCCAGTTGATTATTAAAAATCCATTCCTGCCATGTCTTTCAAAGTAAACTCTGCTCTGCTTTGTACTTGTTACTTCTGAATTTTAAGTGCCCAACATGAGTATATTGAAGTTAATTTTATTATTTTTAATATTGCTTTTTTTTAATGATGTGTATTGAGCTGCTGAGAAAATCAGTCCTAAGGGATCTTCTTAGTTTCTCTTTCTGAGTATTACTCTGCTGCAAAGGACTACTGTGAGCTGTATTTTTCAAATGTGACAATATTTGAAAGTATCTTTAAATGGGAGGGTTTAGTGAGCCAAATCTTGTTGAGTTGATGTGATGCTGGTAATGCTGTGTCAGTACATTTGCTGAATATCCAAGTAGGATTTTTAGTAAATGAACACTGGTTGCTGAAACATTTTCATTGTTTTAGTATAACATGTCAATATACATGGAAAGCTTTATGACCTTCATTCATTAAGTCCTGAAGCATCAGTAATTGCCTCCAATAATTAAGTATTTCATAAGAATAGAAATTTATGTGTTGAGTTAAATTCAGTGGTTATTGATGTTGGAAAACCTGATTTGCTTATGGATTTAAGTACTTCTGATGATGGTCCTTCAGCTTGATCAATGGTACATATAGATAATATATCCATATCTCTCTTTATCAGCTTTTATGTGCTCTGTGGTTACAAAGATGTTTATATATAACGTTTTGTACTTTAATAGAAACATATGAATGGTGCAAACAAGGATTACAGGTGGCCAAAGGTACTGCAGATTGTACCTGTGGAGCCAAAGAGAGTGGATAGCTATGTGCAGAAAGCACTGGTCAAATCCAGGAATTCTGCAGAACAGAAGGAAGTGGAAATGCCTTCAGCTGAGAGCCCTGCCTCGCTTGAGACAATGAGATGTAGGTATTTTGTCTTCTAATTTCTAGCAGTACTGAATCAAGAAGTGGAGGTTAATTGAGGGTTATCACAGCAGTAAATTTTAATTTTATTACATGGTCCTAAAACAAGAGATAGCCCATAATTCCAGGTGCTCCACATAATTTAAGGAATTGTATTAGTATGTCACTGACATTTCTACGGGTTGGTGCAGTTATTTGACATCAGTGTAATATAGAAACACATCATGTCAGTGTTAGAACAAATCTGGTACTGCTGAAACTCAGAGAGGGAGAAAGGGGAACTGTGGCAAGGCCTGTGCCAAATTCCACCCATCTGAGGCTTGGAAATTCCTAAGGCTGGAGCAGGGAGCAGTGTGGGGCTTTGGCTTCTCTTGTGTAACTCCCGTTGCTGGCGCTGACAGTGCAGGAATTGTTTCCTAGGTGCTGACAGAGTGTCAGGAGATGTTACTCCAGAGCACAGTTCCAGTGAAAGGTCACTTGGTCTTCAGGAGTCGACACTAGAAGACAGGGAAATGCTAAACTCTGAGAAAGAAATCTCTCCCAGTGATTTCTGTCCACAAAATAAGAGTATGCAAAGTCTGGGTGTAAGTCAGTCCCCTGAGAGAGCAGTTACAAAGGTGACATTGGGAAGGAAAAGCTTCTCACCAGTTTTAACTGAAGCATCTTTGGTAAGAGCATTAACATTTCTCTAGAGCTGTTTTAACTGAAATTGTTCCATTCAGCTGCTAACGTTCTGTGCTTCTCCTCTCAATAATGTTTGGGGGTTTTTGTTCATGTACAGCTCAGCTTAACCACATATAAAACTGTCAGTGGCAAAAATTCCAAGGGAGCTGCACCAGAAACCTGTAACAATAATGAAGATTCAGGTTTCCAACGTTGCTTTTCGGACACGTTTTCTGTTAAAGGAATGCTTCAGGATATCACTAAACCTATCCCCAAAAACAAGGAAGAGGTATGTTCCTAAATGCTTTGCTCTTCAGAAGAGACCTGCAGCTCTTTGTCTGTTTTACCAGTTTACAGGTGGTGACATTTAAGGGACATCTCCTTTCAATCACGATTTTTTTCTTAATGTGTAGATCAGCTTAACAACATATAAACCTGACAGTGGAAAACATGCAAAGGGAGCTGTGCTGGAAACAGGGAATGACAATGAAGATTCCAGTCTCCAGTCTTGCTTTTCAGACACACTTTCTGCTAAAGACAAACTCCAGGATCCCACCAAGCCTCTCACTAAAAGTAAAGAGGTGAGTTAGTATATTTCTTGCTCTCAGAAGAGGGCTGCAGCTTGGCGTCTGTTTTATCTGCTTTCCAGGTGCTGAGGTTTAAGGGAAATGCATCTCCATATTAAACACAGATCTTCTTGGGACCTGCTAATAGTTAATTTTTAAATATTGGAGATAAATTAGATAATTATTTATCATATGGATACAATGAAAGAATTATATTCCAACAAGATCAGATACAATTCGTATTTTAAAAAAACAACAGGGAGTAAATATTTTCTTAGTAACCTCCCATAAAAAATAAATTATTTTCTCAACATAAATGTGAGTTTCTGATGGAGACTTCTAAAAGCAATTTAATTTTGAAGCTAGTAAATAAACCAGTGACTTTTCTTTTAGGATTGTGTACCACCATCTCCATTGTCTGCTTCCAGCAGGAGTAGAGTACGGTCTTGGATTCAAGAACCTTATGTCCCCATGGATGAGTCAGGTACAGACATTTAACACAAAAGACTTCCTATGTGTCTCCGTAAAGGTTAAGAAAAATGTTTTATTTAGCATAATAATATGGCCAAAGTTTTTAAATCTTGTTATATAGTTTCAGTATTATTCCATTTTTTATTCTTTTTCTCATTTTCTCTGCTGTTTTAATTATTCTTAAAAAACCCTGAAAATTAGACTCCAAAATACCGATTTAGTGAAGAGTTAGTTGTGTTCCAAAGAAAGAGGCATTCCCACTGATACTGGGGAAAAAATGGGGATAATGGTTTTATGAAGAAAAATCCCAGATTTGCTCATGAGTCAGAGTTCAGCTGAATGTCCCCTCTATAAATGTAATGGTTATTAATTTTTATATAATTCTCATGTTTTAAAGCCAAGACACATCTTCCTAGAGTTTGCATCCAATGGGTCAATAAAATCTTCTTTATCCTTCCATCTGATTGTTCTAAATAATGCTAAAATGCAGCACTGTTTCCATGTTTATGAAGGACCGAGTGCACAGACATACCTCAAAAGAACTTACCACAGTGACACAGAAAGCAACTCTGATGAGGCAGAAACAAGCAAAGAGGAAAAGAAAGGAAGGAGAAGAATAAGTTTAAAGCCAAAAAAATTATTTAAAACAGATGATGCTGCTACTTACAGAGGTTGGTCATGGACTGACAGTGCAAAATTTTAAAATAATGTGACAAATTCAAGTTTTGACAAGAAAATATAATATCCAAAAAAAAAAAGGCATTTTACATGTTAAAGCAGAGAAATAAAATATTCTAAATGTTTGGAGACTGGATCCATATAAAAAGTCAGAAAATTGATATGAAAATAGAAACTGGTTTCAGCCATCTAATGGGTGACATTAATTTATATATAACGAAAGCTGTCCTAGGCCCTGTGCTAACTTCACATAGGGGACTTTATAATACTGCATTTGACATTATGTTTTGTTTCTCTTCAGTGTCTGAAAGTGTCTCCACTCAATCTGTAAATGACCCGTCTGGTTTGGATGGGGAATTCTGGGAGCATGGTTGCTCAACCATCAGCATTTGTCAGCAGCTCCAGAAAGAATTTACCAAGAAAATTGAGGCAAGACCCTTCATGTACAGTATCACTCGGGGGGGTACATGAGCACACAGGTGACAGCTTGGCTTGCACCACACAATTACATTTTAAAAAAGGGGGTTTGCTGTGATATTAAGCAGTTACAGTACTGAACATACTACAGGGTTTTTTTCCTAAAGTGGAAATAATCTGAATTTCATGTTAAAACATCCCCATAGAACCGCTCCCGGAAAATGGATAATTTTAATAAGCAAACACTGAGAGCTGCCCATCAGCATTTGGCAACAATGAGTTACCAACTCCATGAATGCAGGTCAGTAATGGAAGATTGCTGTTAAAACATCCTTAAAATGCAGTGAATACCTTCTACAAGTAACCGGGTTTGTTTTGGTAGGATCAGGCAGCTGGACAAATTTCATTTTACTCTCACTGAAGAACTTGAGAAATTTGAAAAGGATTCTCAATCCCTGAAAATCATGGAAAAAGAATTCTTGGTTTGTATTTTAGTTGTTTGATCTTGAATAAAAGGGAATTCTTGTGGAATCTATAGATTATTCACTTCATCTTTAACTTAAGATCATTAACTTTGATTTTCAAAGCCCTTTTTGCTTCTAGTTGGGTCAAATTTCAAATAATGCATTTGAGGAGTTAGGATGCTCTTAGAATTCTCGGGCCACTCTATGTTTTCCTACATGTATCCACTATATGAATTCCTGTATGTTTTTCCTCCTACAATAAACTCCTACAAGTACTTTATTGGGCTGGTTTCTTCCAGCTTCTGTGGGGGTTGTGTAACTCCTGCCCCTTCTGTGTTTAGTCTGTTCTTGTGGTCATTTTGTTCATATTAGATATTAATTACTTTTAGTTTGGAAAATCAGTTTCTAATGATTAGCATCTATTAATATTTTTCTTTCCAGGCCTTTTGGAAAAAGCATTCGCACACTTTTAGTACGTACATGAAAAATGAGCAGCAGAGGTCAGTAGGGTTCACTAATCCTGGGGTGAGATTTGTGTTCTGTTCAGTTGAGAGAGAAGTCAGCACAACTCCTCTCTCTTCCATAAAGAGAGATGGTTGATGAGATGAGAAAATGAGATTAAAATGTTCATGTAATCTCCAGCTAAATTTCTCCACATACCTGAGGGACTGTTCCAGCAGTAACAATGATGGGGATATTTATCCATGCTTTAAATGCAAATAGACTGCCAACAATGGGCAGCTGTATTTGTGCTCTGTGTAGGATGTTCATATGTAGCAAAGCTGTTTGAACTGCCTGTATTTCTTTAGAATTCAGATTCTTAAAGCTTCATTTGAAAAGAGTATCTACCATTCTGTTCACTATGAAGAAAATGTTTTTACTTCAGAGGTATGGTGAACTTTTGCTTTGCTCATTTTAATGATTCCTCAATTGTATCCACAGATATAAGTACAGACCTTTTTTCTGAAGATTTTGTCCTCAGCATTATATTAATGATACATAAGTATTTTTGTAGTTTTTAATATTTATTAAATCTTCTTAATTTAAAAATATTCAGTGTTTATGCCTAGATTTCACCCATTCCAAGGTGTGTGCAGTTATCAGGACTTACACTGGGTTCTGTGGCTTTGTTTATTGGTGTTACTCATGCAAGAAAGAACAAATTTAAAACACACATCCCTTTCCACAGGCAGGTGGCTGCATGTGCATCTGTATTTCTTGGTTGTGACACATTTAGGGATGCAATTGTTTGCTTGAAAATGTGTTGGCAGTTGTGAGCAGAGGAGATGCATTCAGTGTCTTTTTGTAGATGCATCTGATGAAAGAAGACATAAAAGGACTCCAAGACAAATTTCTAAAAGAAATGGTAAATAAAGTTATCTTGTCCTCATTTTTATTTAGTTTTTGCTGTTTGAACACTAAATTACTAAAATTTTAATTTCTGGTTTTTAATTTATGTGAATGGACTCAGTTCTGAGTCTTAATGTTGAAAAGAAGCACATTTGATATGTTAAAAGCAGCATGTATAGTGCACCAGGTACATTAAATAAAATCTGCCTTTTTTCAAAAGCATGTGATAAATGTGGTGTGATTGATGTGATAAGCAGTGATAAAAGTGATAAAGGTAATTTTTTTGGACAGCAAGAAGAGGAGCTGTGTAATGTTCGCCGAGGATTGCAGGCCTTGTTTCAATCAAAGGCAGAATTCTGAAGTGATTTTTCAGATTCCTTCCTGAAATTCGAGGTGAATATAAACACTTTTGTAATGGAAAATTTGACAGCTTTTTCTTTTTTTTCCTTTTTTTTGGTCGCACTTAAGGAAACTACTGTAATGGAAGTTTATTTTCCTTAATAATACTAAAATCTGTGTGGATAAGACTTTTCCACTCACCAGTGAGATTTGGAATTATTTTACTGAGTCTCCTAAAATGTAATTTGTAATTTTCTTTTTAGCACATGCTACTTTTAAATAAGTCTTTAGCAATTTTTATAGGTTACTTAACTGACTTTCAGAGAAATGACTTTGAATTGCACTTTGAATCTATGTTTTGGGTCTGATCCAGAATACAGTCAGGAATTTTTTAGGGACCAAACCACCTGGTTTGGTCTCAGTGCTGTTTGTTGGATTTCAGTAGGATTTTCTAAGAGAGAACACTCTCAACGCTTGTGCTTGAACTGTTTGAACACTGTGTTTGCAACTGTGTTGCAAATAGTTGTATTAAACAGGTCAAGAGAAACAGATAATGTCTGTTGGGTTTTTTACACAATGTCATTTCTATTTTCCTTTAAATCAGTAAGAAGTCAGATAAAGCTGCTGTTCAAATATTTTGGGTAAGAATTTGAAAACCACAAGGCCGTGTTGTCTCTGGAAATGATTATACTGCAATTTCCAGTAAATAACTCAGTCCACTCATCCCATTTACGTAAGCGTAGGGATGTTTTCTGAGCCTCTGGTTTTTGTGTGGTTTGGAGTTTTTTTGAGCCTGTGCTCACTGTAATCTCCACTAGATGGACTCCGTGAGATGTTAAACTTTTCTTTGCCCTGGTCTGATTGAATTTTATCGGAATGAAACAGGACTTTTCTTGTAACTTACAAGGTTTTTAAAGTGCACTGCAAGGCCCAAGTTCTTTTCTTAGTGAGGCCATGTTGGAAAGATAATACAACAGCCTTGTTTTTAGTTAGTGATAGGAACTGTGCACTGCAGGCCTGTTTCTCTTTCCTGTTGGGAAGAAGCTGCCCAAGAACAGCCTCCCTGAACCCTCTGAGGTGTGATCCCAAATTGCAGCAGGAACCGAGCACAGTCCATGGCCCAGGGAGTGTCCAGACCCCTCCACAGACTCCCCCAGCAGCAGGCAGGCAGTGCTCAGTGGCTCTGGAATTGTCACGAGTTGTGTCTCTCCCAGGAGCAGAGCAGAGGCCGGGCTGGCTGAGGAAGGAGTGGAGAGCGCGGGAAGGACGGAGCCACCCAGAGCTACCCCGGGGTTCAGGTGCAGCAGTGACACAGCTCAGGGCCATTGTTTGACATTTAAAAGCTGCTCTAAGTTACCCTTACAATGTTTTTCATTTTATTATGTTTTTCAATGTAATTTTAATGTGTTTTATATAATCTTTATTACCAGTGGAAGCGTGTGTCACTGCTGAACAGGAGTGTTCTGTGCATGGGTAATTAGCCAAGTTTAGCTTGTAGTTAACAGTGGCTCATCTGCTCTGCTCAAATTGAAAATGCTTCTTCTGCTGAAGAAACTTCGCTCTCCTTTCTGTTTATACTTTTTGTATATTGCAGCTGGACTATCATTATATTGTTGTTAAGAATTAATGCTGTATTATTAATAATAAAATGATAAATATATTTATGTTAAAAGGCTAGTTATGATGTTACATATTTCTGTGAAAAGCCAGCAAGTTAAAAAATTTCAATAAAGAGGAAAAAACACATCTTTGGATCAAGTGATGGGGTCATTCAAGTCTTCAGCTGATATTCAAGTAAGATAAACATTAAAATGTTGACACCGCTTCTCCCAGGAGCCCTTAGTTCCTTCTCCCATTGCACTGGCACAGACTTCGTGTTGCACTGTGTGTCCTTACCTTCCATTCCTGCCTGACAGTTTCCCCAGGAGCAGCTCTGGTTCCTGGGATTCCGTCCCCACCTGGGACAGAACAGACACTCTGTGTGGGGACTGTTCCCACCTCACAGCAATTCAGTAGTAGTCTATACAGACACTTTGACAGACTGCATTTTATTATTTTCACACTTCATGGAGATCATCCCAATGAAGCTACAAGACCGAGAATGCCTTTTTCAAGTTTTTAACATTGAATGACTCCCTAGAATGGTAGCACTTCAGAGTCTTGCAGAGAAATGTTTGTCTTGTGAGTGAATTCAGCATTTTGTTCTGACTGATCAGGTGTGGTTAACAGCTATCAATGTATTATTCTTCTCCTCACAAGTTTTTTCTTTTTTTTAGTAGTACTGAATAAATCCTCAGGTGCTTCTCCATGTCAGGCATTATTAAAATGTCTGGCTTTACATTTTTCTCAACGAGTTCTATTTGCTTTGTAATTAGCATTTAGTAACTTTTTTCTTCTTACTGTCAAGAAAGCATTAAAACCATTTGTTTGCTAAACATCAAAGTACATTGTTACATTTCTGCCTCTGGTTATCCAATTTAGTACTTTTGAGTAACAGTGAACCAAACTGTCATTCTTTAGAGGGTCAGAGCCTCAACTGGTGCACAGTGACAACCAGGTTATGCTATTCCACAAGATGGAAAACCTAAATTGAGATATCCTTTTGCAGACTCTGTGTGGATGAAGAAGTCAAATGGTTTGGTGCATAATAATTATAATCTCTTCAACTATCCCTGGGAAAAAAAGAGCTTTAGGAAACATGTTCATTTCCTGCAATAAGTAGTCATTTAATTAAAGAACAAAAGTAACAGGAATCAAAAATGCTTGCAGCTGTGATTCTGTTAGACAGTATATAAAAAAGAATGAAATTATAATACATTAAATTAGTTTTTAGAACATGAACTTAGGTGTTTTACAAACTAACTGTGGTAAGTTCAAAATTTCTTGTCAACATAATACTGGATGACAGAGCGTCATGTCCGTTTATGTCAGAGGCCTTGGAATGGTAAAGCCTGTACATGCACAACATCTCCTTTTCCAAGGCAGGCTGCAAACCAGTTCCAGACAGGTGGGAAAGGAGAGGAGGAGGCTCTTCCAAGTAGCTTCACTTCAGTCTTTTTCAGCAGCTTGTCCCACTCCACAGGCCAGCACTCTTCTGCCTCCAGAGCTCGGGGCTGGCGTCCTGTCCCCAAGTGCTGCAGAGGCTTCAGCTGCAGAGTCCTTCTGTCACATCAACATCCAGGGAGCCTGTGCTGAACCTCAGGGAAAGACTCCAGTATTCCCTGATGTGTGTTCAGCAGCAATATCAAAAAGTAAAGACAGATTCTTCTCAGAAGAAAATTTCTATGGCCTGTGAAATCTAGGAGAAAAGGGAGACATTTTTCAAACCACTTCGCAATAGAATTCAATTATTTTGGGGAGTTGATGTTAGATTAATAAAATTTTAAAAGCCCGCAAAAGTATTCATTCTGTTTAAAGGTACAGTAACAGTACTGAAGAATATTAGCAATCCTTAATTTTCCCCAGCACATTCCCACCCCTGTGCCATGACTGCAGTGCAGCTGCCGTCCTCAGGGCCCAGTGTACCTCGTTTACATTTATTTGGAAATGCAGTTGCACGTACAGGTCTGTAGTTGATTGGGGTTTTTTCCGTGTAGTAAATGAAGCCACAGTTTGTCATTGGTAGCAATAGTCTTTACTGTGCAGTGCTCTTGGCTTTTTTTAAGAGTTAAACAATGTCAAAATGCTTCATAAAGTATGAGGAGATACAATCGATAGTCTTGTGAGTCTGGAATAGATTTTTCTCTGTAGGCTTGGTTTTTTAGCTGAGATCTGTAATTAAAGCCCCAATCATTTGTAATGCCTTAGCACTAATTGTAAATTGTAAGCCTGTTTACTCCTCATATCCTGAACAAATTTCAAAACCTCTCATTATCATCTACTCAAACTCCCCAGGTAGCTTCAGTTAGGGAATGTATAACTCACTTTCAGACTGAAACTGCAGCCATCCCCTCTTCCCTCCCCATGTTTCATTCCATCAATGCAGTGATGCTGCTTTGCCCTTAATAAGGCCTTTTTGCAAGTATCAGTGCCTGTGGAATCAGCCTCTCATTTTTTCTCCACTTTAAGAAAGGAATTGAATGTTTTTATGTGTGTTTAAACACAGTCCCTGTCACCAGTGCTGGCACATGGAGCAAGCACTGCCCTGACCAGGTTCACAGTGGCCTGATCACATGGAGAGTGACAATCTAAACAATCTAAACCTGTTCTCTCTCCTGACCTCCTCCGTGGAGTTAAGTGTCATTAAGTTACCTGGGGCTTGCTCCTTCCAATAGCAACTGGGCTGACAGGGAATACTGAAATCCCCAGGCTGAATCCTTTAGAACAAATCCAATTAGAACAAAGGCATTACCCCTGGGCGCTGGGCGTGGCCTGTTATGGTCCGTGCAGTTTTGTATTTCTTAGCAGGGAAGTTCCAGTGTTTGTGATAAGGCTGCAGACTCAAGTACATACATACATATACAGCGTATTAAGCTGTTCTACTTTAAAAAATCATATTATTTTTTGTGTTATATGCTTTAATTTTTTGTCCTATCTTTGAATCTGTGGTGCAAGGGATGCTGACTGAGGGATGCCCTGGAGAATGTCTGCAAACTTCTTGGTATATGCTAATAAAAGCCCCCCAAAAAATCAGAAAATTGGGTTCTCTTCAGGAAGAGAAATGCTTCAATTTTCTTTTAATATTAAGCTCCCTTTGCATATTCTCCCACATCCAACACGTAAGAGTAAAATCCACAGGTGCAGGACTCAAGCAGAGTTTTTAGCAGGCAGTGGAAATAAATAGCTGGAAAACTGACCTTGTCAAATGTTTGCTCGATGCATGGACCTCCATTTCATTACTTTTGTATTCATTCAGCTCTTTCCGAATTGCTGCCTAGGAATTGAAAAGAGACAAACATGAACAAATAATTTTGTGTTTGTGAGCACTGCAAAATGCCAGACCTGCAGAGCAGAACAGTTTTCTGGGGTAGAAGAAGCAGGTATTGGGTATAGCAGAGCACTCCATGCTGGTAGGAATGCTGAATATTAGGGCTATATGGATTGGTGACACAATACTTCTCATTAGTTATTGACTGCTGACAGGGTCACTGCTGTCTAGAAGCAATTCTGACAGAATAACACCTCAGGGCTGCTTGTCTCACATTTAATAAGATTCCAGTTAAAATTTATTAAAGATAAGAAAAGTTGCCAAGAAATTGATCCATTTTTCAGTCACAAATGTGAAGGTCCAGCTCTGCCCCTGACTTCCTGATGTGTGCCACCAGTGTGTGCAGTTGAACTGTCACTTTCTCTTGGCTTATAAACCTGCCTTGTTAATTGAAACATGAACACTGGAACAGTAAAACCAGGAAAAGTCTGATTTTAATAAAAGTACGTACAAGGAAAATATAAAATCATTATTCCATTGATTACTATGGAATGGCTTATTAACCATTTTAGAGAGCTGGGGAGAACAACTACTGGAGTAGAAATGCTCTGTTCCTTTTCTATGAGTCCTCTAAAGCCATTTGTCACTTACTGAGGAGACACTGGGATGGAAACCAAAGTGTTTGATCTCCACATGCCAGCACAAAGCCATGTTAACAGTCCTGTGTTTGCCATTTTGCCAGTAATTGTCTCAGCATCCTGCTCCTTCTGCTTCCTGCTTCCTGCAGCCCAGAAACTTCCCAACTGGCTGGAATCACGGTGACCTATTCTTACTACTCAAGCATCTAAGTGTGATACTTAAATTGGGATGTAAATCAGCTAAATGGCAGGTATGAGATGGGACAAAATGAGTGTTTCTGCTCGGGAGAATGTGGGTCCAGTGACTCCTTGAGCATTCACAGGAAAAACAGGAGAGGAAACTTCCAGTCTGAGAAAAAAGGTTAAAACTCTATTGGCTGGAAATGGTTTTGAGTTGGAGCCCAAAAGATTGTATCCACCTTTTTGGGTGGGGGGTAAAAGCCTTTACAGTACTAAATAGGCATTTTTATAAATAGCATTTTTTATTACATTGATGTGATTTCAGCATAAAAAATAATGGTAAAATTTACAGATATTAAATGTTCCAGAGATTACATGTCTGTTCAGAATGTGAGGTATCATTACAGACAAAGCAAGGAGAAAGCAGAAATCTGTGGTTCTGTCAGTACCTTGTCTGCTGCTGACAGTCGTGTCCATGGTTTGTCCGCTCTCCTGTCGTAGTCCTGTGCTTTTGCCACTTCCACATAATCACTGAATCGAATCAGGATCTTTCTGTCTCTCAGTTCATCAACTGTAGGTCTCTGGTTAAGCTGTATTCAGAAGTTTTGTGAAATAAAACCAGGGTTAATAACAAACGTATCAGTAAAAAATGCAACATTTGCTGCTTTTCATCTTGGTTCAGTGTGCATTTACACATATGGAAAACCACCCAACCCTTGGAAACTCCAGGGAAATATTCAATCATTTGGAGGACTGCTAGGAGAGTAATAATGCTTTAAATGGAGTTATGGGCTACAGCACAGTGCCTTTATAATGGACAAAAGAAAGCATTTCAACCCAGATCCTGATAAAATACATTTTCAAAATGAAAAGTAATCATGATGGATTTTTTATGATCTCTGGATGATCCTGGATGCTGTAGGATGTTCCACTACAGGCAGAGGCAGATTGTCTGTGTGACATTCTCAGCACTAGACCCATTTTAAGAATTTTAGTCTGGCTTTAACAAGTTATTAGCAGATTTGGTCTGTAATTCCATTAGGGTTTTCTAGGAACAGAACAACAAGATCTCGTTCTAATTCCGAGAATATTTTAAATGCAAAATGAAATGTACTATGGGAGCAGACCTGGTGCTCAGCAGGGAGCCAGCTCTGCTACAAAGAATGAAAAAGTCCTTTCCTAGCAATAGAGCTGACTGATAGGCAGTGTGCAAATGCCCATTTTCTGCCCAAGTTTACATGTATATATTCTACTAGATCTCATCTGGCTGAGATAAGGTGGGTATGTCTATAATTCATATTACCAGACACTACTATCAGACACTGCTGAGGAGGATGCATATTAAGGGAGGTTCTGTGTAATAACAACCTCTATGGCTGGTTGATATTATAGTAATTTTAGCAAATTTCTAAAAGCTAATAGCAGGTATTGCAAGGTTTTACCTTTCTTGTCAGTCTCTGCTTGATTTCCCTTCTCTCTTCCTGTTCCGTTTGATCATTTCGTTCTGTGGAGAATATAAAAAAAAAAATGACTTTCCTCATGAGGAAGTTTGGTGTTTTCCTGACCTCCAGGCAATAATGAGCACAGCAAAAGGAGCTGCTTGTAGTTGTGTGTTTTGGTAATTCAGAGCATCTCTGGTGTGTGTTGGAGCACGGAATCACCTCTCTGTGAGGACACTGTGCTGGTGCCAATGTCAGCTCTGCCTGCGCTCTCTAAAACTCCACGGAGATTTAATGAAACAACAGCAGGCACACCAACACTCCACTCAGAGAAACTTTAGAAGGAAAATCAAAACACTCCACAGTTGATTAATCATCCTTTTTTACTCTCCATATTGCTGGAGCCATTCATGCTGTCAGATGCTGAGGAGCCTCACTGCAGCAGCTCCAGGGAGAGCCCGTTGTGCCCTCTGTCCCGTTTTCTTGGGCTGCATCACTCGCTGGCTCTGACCTGCACCTTGGCTTTCCCTGACATGAGACCCCGTTCCCCTCCCAGGGCTTCCTTTGCAGAGTTCTGCTCTGAGCTCAGCCCCTTGTCTTTGTGTGTTGTGTCTATTAACATTCAAGCCGTGACGACTCCTACACACTGGCTCTAAAAATAGACCCGAGTGCTGTAACGCTGTGTGAAATAGATCCCCTGCCTTAGGAAACGAGTTAATGGCGTTTCTATTTCCAGTACTATCTGTTACTAAATTTGGGCGTGAGCCCATGACCTGAACAAAGCTGCAGAGCCAGAGAAAAAGGTTTAACCATTCTGGGATTCTCTGGGTACTGCCGTGAGGTTTATTACACCACTTGCATTAGATATTTCCAGTGTTAAAGGACACACGTGATTTCTACTATGCCTCCAAAACCCACTAGCACTGCAGATGGATTTCCAAGATGATATTTTTAACAATGAAGCATTTTTCTCCCTTATTTTTGCTCCCACTATGCAGTCTCATTTCAGATGACCCTGAAATGCAATCATATCTATTTAAAATAACAAAGTAGTAGCTCCACCTGGCTATGGTAGAAATGTAAATCAAATTAATTTAAAATGTGCTGCATTACAGTTCAGTGGCAAGGCACAAAATGTAAAGAGAACAGGTCAGCTAAAATTAGTGCTGTGTCAGGGATGAGCAGCTATTTCAGTCTGCAATGTGGAAAAGGAGAACAGGTTTTGAAAAGTAGAGGGTATTCTTAGATGTAGAGATAGCTGCAAGAACTTATTCAGCTTTAATTCACCCCTTTTGGAGTAGATAATCCTATTTTGTATTTTTTTTTTTAATTAAAATTGATAATTTTCTGTAGCATAGTGCCTTTATAAGGTGTGATATGATATGCAGTGAGAGAACTGCCCAGAGAAGCTGTGGCTGCCCCATCCCTGGAACCCTTCAAAGCAGGTTGGATGGGGCTTGGAGAAACCTGGGATAGTGGAAAGTGCCCCTGCCCATGGCAGAGGGGAGAACAAGATGATCTTTAAGGTCCATTCCAACCCAAACCATTCTGGGATTCTATGATTCTAATTCCCAAAGAAAAGCCAAAAATACATATTTCTGATCAGAAAATACTTTTTCAAATATACTGTGTAGTGACTTATTTCTATTCACTTGGGTTCAGTGCTTATTTCCACCTCGAAGAAATAAAAGAAATGGTTCTTTTACCAAAAAAACCAACCTTGAGAACTGCTATGAAATGCTGGTGAGGGATTCTAGAACTCAGGCATTATTATTCAGACAACCCAGAGAGGCTTTTCCCATCACCATCATTCTGCCCGCACAAGATCCATTCATTCCTGAGGGCTGGTTTTGTAAATCTCAGCAGAGATGCTCCCAGTTCTGAGGGGGGCTGTGCAGTGCTGGAACTAATTCTGTGCTCTGCCAGTTCCTCAGGGAGCTCTCAGCTCTGCGTGACACTAAGGCAATTCCTTGGGTTCAGAATGAAGCAGGGATCGTACAGTGGCATTCAAGAGATGCCTTCTTGGCTGGGAGTTCAGCTTTCTGTCGAGTACAGCAAGGCCACATCTGACACCTGGGCTGTGATTTGAGTTCATTTGCTTTTCATGTTTGGTGGGAAGCCAGCAGTGTTTCTATGGTTAAAGGACTTGGAAGATCAAGAAAATTTTAAGAAAGTGCTGGCTTTAAGTTTGCTTTTTAAGTATTACTTTTATCTCAGAAACAACTCCCTAAAGGAGATAAGAAATCACTTTTTGAAATCTTGCTGAGATTTGCTTTAAAGTAACAGTAGTTGTACTTTGCAATATGCTTCTCTTTTTACCAGAGTTGTACAAATGTGAATTCTGAGTCCATAAAAGAACTTCTGTCAGCAGTACCACTTATGAACATCAAAGATGTTGGGAAATGCACAACTTAAAACTGCACAAACCCTTACAACACCTGGAGGAGTTTGTGAAGATTTCACTGAAGGGCTTTTATACTGCTACAGCTTTACAGGATACTCAGCTTTTTATATAATGGCAGAGGTAAATAAAATGGAAGTGGTTCTGATCCCAGCTGAACCTGTATAAAGCCTGAGCAACTCAACAGAAGTCAATAAATTTGCTCCATGCTGGGAGCTCTTTAAATGAGATACAAATCTAGACCAGTATGTTTAGCTGGTATTCAGGAACTATCTTTAATTCTGCTTTATCTTCTTTCTGCTTTATCTCTCTCTAAGCTCATTATATGAATGTATTCAAACTTTTTTAGTATTAAAACCAGTCAGTTTAACCCAGATTAAGGATGTAACCAACACACTTCAAAAAAGTAAACATAAAGGAACAGATTTTTTCAGTGGAGATCAGCTTTTCCTTAGCCAGGAAAAAATCCCAAAGACACAGATTTTCAGAGGTCTTGGTTACTGACTCTTGAAAATCTGGTCCCACGTATTTCAGGATCTTGGGTTACTGTTTCTTCCTGCCTCTCATGGTAGATGACAGGTGAAGTTTGGCCAAGCGCACCCACTCATGTTGCAAGGAGGGTTTCCTTTTCCTCCTCAAGCTGTGCACATGCTAAATACAGCTCATTTTATGGTGTGTGATCTGTGCATTGGAACAGCATGGAAAATACTGCTAAATATATGTTGCCTGTGGAATCCTTTTGTACTGAAACTCAGATGAAATCCCAAATAACTTCAATGGCAAGAGCATAAGGCTTTTCCCTAGGAACTGCTAAGAAAGTTCGGATACATTAAATTAGGTAATGCAATGTAGATAACTTTTTTCCTAGTGAATTACAATCACATGATTAAATATAAATTAAACAGTGTAGGCAGCACTGCTTGTGTGACAGATTTCTGTGGCTTTATGTTTTGTGCTTGCTAAATGTGGAAACTACAGTTCACATCATTCCAGGTTTTGTCTTTCCACACTAAATAGACTAAATAGCAGATGGATCCCCCCTTTTGAGATCCATAGTGGAGACAATTTCAAAGCTCTCTCTCACCTTTCCCTAATTCAGCAGTTTTAAGGAAAGGGATAATGTTCATCACTTGCTTGATCCCTTGGAAACATTTAGGAAAAGAGTTGCAAGTTTTGCCTTGTGAATTTGAGAGGTGCTGAGAACACCTTTGTTCTATTTGTCTATTTAATTTGTCTATTTAAAAATAATACATTCTGGAAATGCAATCACTGATTTCAAGAAACACATATAAAATACTTAAGGAAAAAAGAAATACTCACGTTTCAGTATATTCCTTCTTTCTAGCTCCTCAACAGCGGGTCTTTGGCTGAGTCGCCTGCGGAAAAACACCAAAATCACATTTTGCACCATGCCTGTTCTTTGGAAAGTCTGCAGTATTCTGACTTCTGGTTGGTGTTTTCCTCAGGAGGGGACTACAAAATCTCTCTCCAGGACTCGTGAAGAAGAACAAAGAAAAGAATCCTGGCAGAGAATTCTTTCTTATATTATTTTTCCCAAATGTCAGTAATGCAGGTAAAAGTTCTCCTCTAGTTTGCTCTGCCGTCAGTGAAATGCTTCCTCAGAATGTGCATCCTTTTCATCTCACTTTCCAGACAGTCAGTTGGAACCAGCACTCTCCAGAGGTAAAATTCACTCTCAAGGTGGTTATCAAAGGAGTTTCACAGCGATCTTCTGTCTCTATCACTGCCTTTACCTTTTAATCACACGTAGCAGCACATTTCCTTTTCTCTACTAACACCATCCTGACAAAATGCAGACTGGCCAGAAGTAAAGCTTTCCCGACTCCTCATCTACCAGCCCGATCCCCCAGCTCTGCTCCTGCCTGCTGAATGCAATTCGTGTGCTGCTCACAGCCTCGCGCTGTCTGAACAGAGCGTCTTGGTTCCACCTCCCCTTTTCAGTAGTGCTGCCTCAGGACTGAGTCTTCAAATCATATGATCGGTGCCACAGCGATTTTATTCCGCATACTAAATGAGACTCCCCCACGAGGCACTGTGATATCTGCAGAGGATCTCAGGTAATAGGAGCCCTCCCCTAGGCAGACACACACACACAGAGGCTGCATTTGCTGGCTTTCATGTAATAATCCAGCCAGCAGATCGGAAAGAGTTTCCGATGCTTCCTGGCCTGCGTTCTGGCAACGCTAAGGATTCTCATCGTCTGCTCTCAGCAGATGTTTCCAAGCCGGAGATGAAGTTACAGAGACAAAGAAACATTCAGAGCAGGGACCACACTGCAAACTGCTGCAGTTATTCCTCTACTGGGTATAGGGAATAAATGAATAATTATAAAGTCATGCTGTAACAGGATCTACATTTTATCACATATACAGCAGATGGAAAAATGAAGTAATTGTTAACACACTGCAAAAGAACCAGTAAAAGCACCTGATTCCAATTTCTCCTTGTTTTGTAAGCCTTACCCAATATACCTTCAAAATCAACTCTGTGGTCATATGCTATCAGACCAACAACTCCTTACCCTTTTTTAATTAAACTCTCTGGAAAAACTCTCATCTTCGGCAACAGGAAGACACCACAACTACTGCACTGAATTCACACCGACAGAAAACTTGGATTAGATGAGCTCTTGTGTAGAAACACCTACAGCCTAACTCTCACTCTTTCTGCCTAACACTTTGTATCACCTAAGGCTTTTCTCCTGACCTCCGGCTTCTCGTTGGGTAATAAACTGGATACTCCAGCAGTGGAAGTTGCAATAATCCCAACTGAAACAGGAATGATGCTGAAACTAAAGGCTTTACACATGTATTTCTGATTCCTGTTACCCTTGGACTCCTCCCTCCTCGCTCATTTCCCTGTATGTCTCAGAAATTACACAGCTCTGGCTAGGTTTTGTTTGAAACAGATTAAAGTGTGTTTTATAATATAAATCAGGGAAGAATGACTTACTCCAAGAGCTCATCTGCAAATGAAAGGTCCACCTGACCTGCTGCTCATATGCCTCTCTCTCAGCCATTCGTAATTACAGCCCTGCCATTTGAGATTGATAGATTCTTCCAAATCTGTACATTAGATTTCAGAGGCCCCTTTTAAACAGGGGGATTAAAAGCCTAACAGAATGAGTAATGCACTATGCAAATGCAAATGTATACGAATTTTCTGCGATTCTGTGTGAATGCCCTGTATTTATATATCATATGTATGATGGTTGATTATTTAAACCCTGTTTCCCTTTTGGCTTTGATAAATTCATGGTAAGTGCCCTTTTTCTGCGCACACCCTCAGCTTTACCCCCAACAGAAGGAAAAGGTGCAGACACACAGAGAGCTATGTGCACATGAGAGCATTGCAGGGTTTTTTCCTGAGTTTTTCAGAGACACAGACCACACTTCCAAACTTTGTTTCAGAGTCACAAAACTAGACATGGACTTTGGTTAAAAATAAAATTCTAACAGGGTTTCAGGAAGGTGGGGATAGAGTGAAAACACCAAGTACAGCCAGAGTCACAATCAAATGAGAAGTGGTAAAAACCTCTGACATTGTTGCTATCAAGGTCCAGGGACATTTTGGGTCCATTTGTTATTTCTGTTGTTCAGGAGAAGCCTCTCTGTGACCAGAAACAACTTTCGCTTCCTTTCTGAGCTGCTGTGGGGTGGCTGGGCTTGGGGAGCTGCTGAAGGCGAAGGGCTCCAGATGCCCTGACAGTGACTGGGGCACAGGGGCTGCAGCACGGCCTGGGGCCACACGGCTCTGCTGAGCTGGGCCGGGGTCACTTGGGGCTCCAGAGACCCCTTCTGCAGGACTTTGCCGCTTGTAAAGTGAATCCACTGCCTCGTCTGATCGCCCCTCACAGCAAGACACACGTGGCTGCAGCAGGTGCTCCCGGTGGGACAGAGCCCACCCTGCCTGAGGTGCTCTGGGGGAGGGTGAGGGCACCTCAGCCCCACACCGGGGCCTGCAGCCCCGGCCGCACCTTCAGTCGCCGCCTGCAGCCGGACCCAGAGCGAGATAAGGACGGGCATCTTTCTGAGGGCTCCTGGCAGGGCAGGGGCTCAGCAAGTGCAGGGAAAGCCACAGGTCACCCCTGCCAAAGGGCACATCCCTCCTGAAGGAGCTTTAATGTAAGAATCATTTCAGATGAGTTTGTGCCTCTGCTTGGGTGAGCTGTTCTCTGGCTGCTGCAGGCTCCGAGCAACAAGTGCTCTGCTTTGGATATTTATTTCATGTTTTCCCTGAAGCTGATACATGTGAAATCCTGCCTCAAAAACACACCCTGTGTGCTGAGCTCACTGAGTTTCCTCAGAAGGGACTGTCCATCCCTGCAGAGAGCCAGTGCTGTGGCCTCGGGAATGCTGCCTCACCTCAGGGACAGCTGGCCTGGGGAAATGGCCCCCAGCTCCCCTCATGCCATGGCCGGGCAGCACAGCCCTGAACAGGGGGTGGAGAGACTCAGCAGCCAGAGAGGGGATGCTCAAATCTCGTGTTTAAAGGAAACAAACTCCAGCTGAATAACAATTATCAGCAGACTGCAGCGCAGGGAAGCCAATGTGTGATTCTGGAGAATAAAAACAGGCACTTGCCATGAAGGAGCCTTTGTGAAGGCTAAAACTTGATCCCTCAGTGACTATGGATGGTCTCCACAGGCTTTGCACAGAGAGAATTTTGTATGAGGCAGGTGCAAATGACTGTGAATCGGAGTCCTGGCTCATTTCCTGTGGATCCAGTGAAGTCCCTGCACCTGAGTGAGGGTGGTTTTATGGCTTACCCTGGGCTAGTGTGGCTGCTGTGCTGTTCAGCAGCTCTGGAGGTGCCATTTGAAGGTCTGAGGTGGACAGGAGGCTCCAGCACTGCTGCAACACAGTGTGGTCATGGCTGGGTGAGTCCTGTGCTTTCCATTTCCATTCTTTTTTCACTTAGGGTCTCAGAGCCCCATGTGGATTCACCTCAGCAAGGTGACTGTGAGCTCCACAGGGAGCACTCACGTAGTCCACCACTTCTGTTACGTGACAGCAATGATTTCCTTTCAGCCAATTTCGATATCTATTTCTTGCTTCTGGGAAAAACAGCCAATTAATGCTGTTGTGTTCTTGGGTGTTATGAAAACCTAGGTTTGGGTATTTTTGTATTGCCTGGTGAGGTAGGAGTGCTCCCTCTGAGCACCTCTGTCGGGTCAGTTCTTTTTGGGAAGGTCTTGAACCTTTCTTGAAAATGCTTAAGTAACTTGCAGACAGGTCCTACCTCTGTCCAGATTGCCCCAGAGTGTCACTGGAATTGCCATGGTCTCACGTGAAGAGTACTCAGTCTGGGAATTTGCTTCCCTGTTAAACCAAGGGATGCCAAGAGCAGCAGTAGTGGAGCTGAACTGGCAGCACCTCAGAGGTGACTGCAGCTGCCTCAGGGAAACCAAGCACAACTGGAGGCACCAATGGCACTTCCCTGTAAGTGATGTCTCGATACAGTTCAGAGATGCTCCAAGTTTGGATAGATGCCAACATCTTCTCACAATACTAAAGCAGTCACCATAAGTGTATGGGGGTAAAAGGGGACAGGCACACAACACTTCATGTGCAGCTATTTCTCATGTTCAGAAAAATTGCAAAGGTTTTATGTTACTGTTGTTCTGTGCAAAGTGGGCATAAACTTTCAAGCAGCAGGTGTTCTTCAGTTGTTTGAAGCTCGGGGAGTGTTCTGGGTGTATTTTCAGTGTTTTCTCCAGTAATTTGGGCTCAGAAAGAGAAATCAGAGAGATAATAATATGTATATTATTACATATAGAAGCCAAAGACTTTGTTTGCTCCTGTGCTCTCCCAGTGTTACTCCTGTGGGTGAGAGGAGCAGGTCATTGCAGGTTCGTGCAGTCACCTGTGGCTCTCCTCAGAACACCCTGCAGGTATAGCCAGGTGTTCTTGGTCTCAAAGCACCCCAGGTGCCCAGTTTGCACATGGCCTCGAGGTATTTGTTTTCCCCATGCAATGTGCACATGGGAATCCTCTGACGTCTATGAGCGCTCCCTTGGCTCTCAGAGGGGCAGGGGATCTGTGGTGCCTGGCCTTTCCCCTTGGTGAACGTGTGTGGTGCATAATTGCAGCAAAACAGGCTGCCCTGTGCCATCAGAGCCCTGCCACGATCATGCTGGACACCAGCACAAGTACAGATGTGGATTTGGAGTGTGGGGAAAGCCACAAATGGCTCGTCCCCTCCGGAGCAAGATCACATGTTTGTGAGCTCAGGGGCTCGCACATGTGCCTCTGACTGCTGATCAGGAGATCAATATTTGCTTCACACTGCCCGATTGTCTCCTTCACACTGAAGGGAATGAATGTCTTGGGACTGCTGTTACACAAGGAGTGATCATACTGGACAGTCACAGGTGACTGAGGGCTCAGCAGTTGGAGGATCTGCGTGTCACCAGGACCCAGGGGCTGCTGTCAGATGGGCAATGCATCGATGTGTCCTGTGAGCAGGAGGTGCTGCCAAGTTATCTGCCCTCTCAATTACCCTCAGCAGCGTCTCCTTTGTTCCTTGTGGGAGCTGCATCCCAGCAAAGCCACAGTAAGCTCAGGGCTTGCAGGTGTGGGCACAGAAAGCTGATGAGAGGCCAATGTGGAACAAGCACAGCCCTCTGTGTGCATATGGGGCTGTGCCGGCTTTCCACACTTCAGACAGTCCTTCCTTTTTGGGCAGTCTCTCCTTCCTTTCTCTCCTCTTATTAGTCTGTATTAGTCTCACCTGCCTGGCAGATTCAAGCAGAATCCAGTGAAAACCAGCTCAGGTTTGTGTGGCTCCTTATCTGTCCCCAGAATATGTTCCTGTTCCCCAAATATATTTTTTTTGTAGAATCTGTTGCACAGTATCTGTATGTATGATTTCCACAAAACTAAATTTCTTTCAGATTTGTAGCTGAAGCCAAAAGTTATACTTTGGAATCCTGTTGCTGGCCTTAGTAAGATCCATGTGATTCTGATGATCTCCTCCAAAGGGAGGAGTGAACTGGGTAGACTTGGACACGTGCATGTGCCTGTGGACCCTGGACTGACAAGTGAGCAATCAATCCAGCCATCAGTAAATGAGCTGTAGCCAGCAGCAATTGCATTGATTGTCCCTCATGTCAGGTGGTTTTGCACATGAGTCGGGAAGGGAGGTGGTGGGAAAGATCCCTCTCACAGCCCAGGCAAAGGGATGAGGAATGGGAGTGCCCTGGTTTTGCTTCTCATAGAGCTGCTTGTGTCTGCTACCCATCAGGAGGCAGAGGCTCTGCCTCTTAAATTGGCATCTCTATTGCCAGAACACCATGTTCAATTCAACAAGAAGTTTATTTTCATCCTTCCTATAAGTAGCTGTGAAGAGAGTATGTGCCAGGGCTTTGAGTCACCCACGCACTGCACTGTGCCTGCCTGCAATGTACAATTATGGGTAGTAGTAAATCTGTGGTGGGAGGGACTTCTCTTTTACTGTCTGCTCAAAATTAGAAGGCAGACACTGAGACACAAACATGTTTTTTACCCCAAGGTAATTCTGGATCATGTAAAAAGTGGGAACTGATGTGCCAGCATTTCCCATAACAGGAAAATCACAGAATCAGGATAGTTTGAGTTGGAAAGAGCCTTTAAAGGCATCTTGTCCAATGTCCCTGCAATGAACAGGGACATCTTCAAGTAGATCAGGTTGTTCAGAGCCTCATCCAACCTGACACCGAGTGTTCCCAGGAATGGGACATTCCCCCACCTCTCTGAGTAACCTGTTGCAGTGTTTTACCACCCTCACTGTAAAAATCTTCCTGCTCTTATCTACTCTAACCTGACCTTCCTTCAGTTTAAAACCATTCCCCTTGACCTATCACTATCTGCCCATGTATCTGCCTCTTTTTTTTATAACCCTCTTTAAGTCCTGGAAGGCCACAGTATTATCTCCTTAGAAGCTTCTTGTCCCCAGGCTGAACAACCTCAACTCTCTCAGCCTCTCTCTCCATAGCAGAGGTTCTCCAGCCCTTGGAGCATCCAAGAGTATCATCCTAAGAGCAGCTGCTGACCTCTGAGGGTAGGGAGCTCAGAATGGTGTGAAAAGGGTGAGCTGGTTCGGTAAATGCTGTGAGTTGCATTCTTTAGAATCGCCTGATATTTGTCTCTGTGCCATCATAAACTATTTTTTGCATCCAAATAAGAAAGCTGCAGATAAACACAGAGGCTATAAGTGTTGCCTTAATTACATGTGTTATTTATTTGTTTGGCCTTTAGTTCTGTCTGGATTTTCAAAGCTGCCAATCAGCATGAGTTCAGTTAATTATGTTGCCACTCATCTACCAGGCAATTACAGTTGTCCATCATTATCATTTCTGTGATAGGAGCCCTGCAAAGAGTTCAGATTTCAGCTGAAATAGAAACCACACACTTGCCCAGCATGACTCTTGTATCATAACCCACTGTCCCTGAAGGACCTACCCTGTGACAGGTTTGTTACTGCACAGGGCTGTAAGCACTGTGTGGGCTGAAAGAACACAGAGCCAGGATCTAATTGTGTGAGAGGATTCAGGTGGAGAAAGCTTGAGGGTAATCACTGTTTTCACCACCTGTGAAAGCCCTGCTGCATTTGACCTTTGGGTGCCTGGTTTTCCCAAGGTGTGAGGAGGAAAGGCCAGGCACAGCTGGGAGCAGATCAGGACCCAGTTCAAGACCTGCTGCAAAGCTCACTGCAGATGCTGAGCATCCTTCCACCACCTTCAGGAGGCTTTTGCTTTCATACCTCTCTCCACACTCAGATAAGGACTCTTGGAGGATGGTGTTGCCCATTGTGGGACCAACATAACAGAACAGCTTTAATTTTCAACTGAGTTATTGGTCAATATGCAAGAGCTAACATGCTGACACGGCATTTAAATGTACTAACTGCTTATTTCAGAACAGCAGCTTTCTCCTCTCCCTTCCACCTGCTTCCCCACTCTGTGGTTTAACAGAGCTGGTGGCTATTACATCTGTCCTGTTTGTAATAGAATTACAATATTTAGTCATTAGGGTGACAAAAGTACAACTGGTTGTTCAGCCAAAGACATGTTCCCTGTCTGTAGTTTGATGCAGTGTCAGCGTGAGCAGCACTGTTCTCATGAACAGCAGCTTGTTCTCACTTCTGCTTTGCCTTGCAGCTGGGCAAAGAGCTGGTTTGGGGAATACTTTCAAACTAAAAATAGCTCAGCGAGGCAAAGTGCTGAAAGAACACACTCTTCAAATAACAGTGAGTTGTGCATCCCAGTGCATCTCCTCTGCTGAAGGTTGAGGAGAGCTTCAGGCTGGGTATAAAATGGGTGTTGGACGGTCTTCCAGCAGAAACCATGTGCTGGGTATGACCTGGTCACACTGTGCACGTCACTGAAAATGGTTGTAAAGTAATCATTTTCAATTCTACCATTACAATTTCATTGTAAAGCAATAGGTTTTCTTTTTTTTTTTTTTTTTCCTTTTTTTTCCTCTGAAATAGGAGTAAAACTCTGGAGCCCTGTGTTCCCACAGAATGAAAAAGCTAAAAGCAGTGCTACACATCTCAGATTTGGGCAAATCGAGAACATTGTGGGTTTGATGCTTCAGGACAGGCAAACAAAAGCAATCATATAAATCCCAGGGTTTTAGTTCTATCCCATTATGTGTTTATTACCATGACATCATTTTAAATAAAGACATCTGCTGCTGCTGAAATGATACTAAAATCAGCTCTGATAGCAACTGCATGAGCAGCAGGAGGGAGTCTGCAATAACCAGCAGACAGTGGTGGGTACTGCCACTGACCTGGGACTTTCTTGTCCTAGTGACAGCTGCATAGTCCTGGGTGCTTACTGGGTACAAAAATAGATAAGCACTAGATACAAAAAAAAAGACAAGAAAAGAAAAAAGCTAATTTTGACCCTCACTGTATGAACCATCCCTAATACAATGTTTGTGCCTGTTCTCCTCCAGGGAGGCTGAGGCTGGCTTGTCAGCCACCTTTGTGCCCTGTATGAAATGAAGTGTCTGTAGGCTCCTGACTCAATTTCCTGGGCAGCCAGGAGAGCAATTTCAGCTGTGGCAGTCAGAGAGAACAGGGACAGCATGACAGAGACATGTCAGTTTGGACTGCAGCACTAGTTCTGTTTCAGAGCACATTAAATAAGAGATGTTGTTCATGGATGGAAATGTCCCAGAATGCCCTGGACTCAGCTGGGATGCTCAGGGCTGCATTAAGACCCTGCAGTACTATGCACTTAATCCATAAACAGTTGCCCCTACAACAGATGCCACTGCAATGTGCAACTGTGGGATTTGGGTCACTGGAAGAAACCACAGCTGGATTTGCAGAGAGCAGACAAAGTATTGGTGTGCGTGGGCTGTCAGCTGTGTGTCAGTTCTCCTCCTCCCCCTCACCTGCTGCAAAACAATTTGAGAATGGCCCTTCTTGCCATGGGTGTGAGCTGCTGGAATTCGCCATGCAGTGTGAGTTCTGGAGAACATCCTTCCCTGCCACCTGGAGTTGTATACCAGGAACACTTTGGCAATCTGCAAAGTCTGTGGGGTGACAAATAAACCTCTGCAAGGTGTCTTTGCCCTCTGCAAGAACAGAGAGGATTTACCCCAGAGCTGTGAGCCTCCTAACCCAGTAGCTCCAAGCAGGAGTGGACATGCTGTGGCACTTAGCAAACTCCTTGTAATGTCAGGCTTAATGCCAAGGAGCAGCTTTCTTAATTACAGAAGTAAATCAAGGAAAATGCAGCACTCTCCAAGTACTTTGTGTAATCCCTGGAGGAAAAACCTAAATGACAGCAATTTCTGAAGTTGCAAATGCTGCTGGGATGGCCAGCCCCTGCTGGGACCGTGTGTGTGGCTGCACACCTGCTCCCAGCCTGCAGGAATCTCTCTGGGAACGCTCCCCCTGGCAAGGCAAGTACTTTCTAGTTCTCGCCTGTCACTCACCCACACAGCATCTCCAAAAGGATGGGATATCCCTGCCTTCAGACAGCATTTCACCATCTGCTGTACGATTTTCTGTTTCTCTCATGCACACTATTGTTGGCCCAGCGTTTTCCAGGACAGAGTTAGACCAACAGCTTGGCCTCCCACTGTCACTAACCTTGGCTGGCCAGAGCCACACAGCCTTTGCCCACAGCAGGCTCCGAATCCTGCTTTTTACTGCACTCCCATCTATTTTTTCCAAGTTTCTCTTGAGGTTCATCTGCTGATTTTTGAATACAGAGTGCTCCTGCTCTCAGTGCAGAGTGAAATGAGAAATTCTGTTGATAGCTCAAAGATGTGGCCCAAACAGTCTGTAGGGGTTCGAGTCCCCTGGTCTCAATAAGCATCAATTTTGTAGTTCTTTCAGCAGCAGCTCTCACAATGCTCTGCAAAGCTGTTCTATATGGTTATCTCTGTTGTACAGAACAGGAGAATGTGGCAAACTGTCTTGTCTGAAAAACCAGATTTGCAGCCCCTCTGGGAATTTATTCACTTCCCTCTGCAAATGGTATTTCAGTAATTCTGTTTTTCTTTGTTTTTAAATTGGACTGGGTGAGGAGTATGACTTGTCACTCGAAGCCACAAAGTGTGATACTGAGCACTGCAGACAGGCTAACTTACAGGAAAATACAGGCAGGATTTGAATTTTAAAACGTCATCCTCATATTCTGTCTGCTTTCTGGAACCCTCCTTAACTTTGTTTAGGATCCTATGTTTAGTTTTGGTCACGTAAATCCAAACAGAATTTGCTGGCAAATACAGCAGAATATTCTGAACTTCTGAAATCCAGGTTCCTCAATTGAATAAAATGTAAGAATTCAATTATGTAACATTAACTTTGGATGTTACAACTGTGATTTGTTGTGGTACAACACGCACTGTCTCTCACTAACAAAGCTCAAGGCTGCCACACAAAACCTTTGTGAGTGTTCTTGGGAAAGGATCCCATTGTGCCACCTCTGTGATTGTCCTTGAAGTTGTCTCCTGCCTGAGGAGGGACTGCTGGGTTGGGGAAGGCCAGGCAGAGCTGTGGAAGCTGGCAGTGACTCCTCAGAGCTCAAACAGGCCTTGGCTCTGTGCACATGCCCTCCCTCAGATGCTGATTTTCCTCGGGTCTGCAGCTGATGCACAGCAAGTCACAGCACTGGAGTGCTGGTCCTCTGCTCTACCAAAACTCCCTGCTAACCCTGAGCCTCCTGCTCCCATCCCCCTTGCAGACCTAAGCTTGGCATTTCCACACACATCATTCCCTGTCACCTTTTTCCTTTATGGTGTAAACAGGCTGATAAAGGGATTTCTGTAAACTTAACTGCACAACGCCCATAAATATAACTTCCTTTACCACATTAGTCCTGGTTTGTTTAACCTCTTCTTGAGAAGGAGGATTTTTCCCCAGATGGGTGGTATTTGGAAGTGCTGCAGCCACTCCCAGTGATGATTATAACAAGGCTGCAGTGTAGCCTGGCCAGAATATGGCTTTTGCAGACACCCTCGAATTAGCCCCATCTCTGTGCAACAGGCCAGCTGCTTTCTGCAGAGACTGCTGACAGGGCCTGGCTTTAATTTTTTTTTTTTAACATAATTTCTGAGAAACTAATGAAGTATTAATTCATTCAGAATTTAATTTGCTTAATGAATATGATCATCTCAAGAAAATGACACTGGTGCTTCATCTGTGAGCCACGCAGTCCTGGTTTTGAGAGGTTTTTCTTCCACAGTGAGGCACTCGGGTTTTATTCTGCTCTTTGGCTCTGGCCCAAGTAGTATTCTATATAGCTTTAAGAAAACAAAATAACTGACACATCTTTGCAGAACAATGGACTAACTAGATTGAAGTATCTGTTTCTAAAGTGCTTTAAGACTCAGATTTTGCCAACTAGCTGGTTCTTGTTTCCCAGTTGCCTTGATACCCTCTGTATAAGGGGACTTCCACACGAAGTGGAATCTCCAAAGGTGTGGTCCATTTCTTCTTAATTTCACTGGATAAAAACATGAGCATGGATTGATAAAACTGGGAGTCCTTATTTTTGTTTGCTTGTTTGTTTTCTGGTGTGTTACATGTGAGAGCTAAAGGAAAAGATGGAAAATAAGAGTGCTTTTTTCAGGGGAAAAAAACACTCTCCAGAGTCTGGGGAGGTCAAGGAAGTGTGCTGGCCACTTGGATGAGTTCATTATCCTGAAAAACAGATACTGAAGGAAACTTGCAGTGCTCTGGTTGACTCAAGTAGCTCCCAAGACCTGATTATACAGCTGCAGCTTGTCAGAAGGGCACTGGCAATGCAATCAAAGAGACTTAGCTAGAGCCATGTTTTAATAATTGATACAATTGCACATCATCTTTTGAGCAGTGGTTGAGGAAAATCAGCGACCTTCTGTTCTGACCTGTTTTCTCTCCTTCCCCCACTTCCTATTTTCTAAGTATTTATTTCTTTCATTTTTCTCCCCCCTCACCTTCTCTGAAGTTATTTCAAAAAGATATTGTGCTAGACGGACCCAGTTTGTTCTATTTGAAAGCAGCAAGCCCAAGCCTCCAGTTCCTGGAGGAACTGAGATCCTGAATGAACCAGGCTACGGAAGTTGTGCTCAGAGCTGCGGGAGGAGGGAGCTGTAGTAACTCTCAATGTGGTGAACCAGGAACTGCAGGGTATGAATTACAGTTTCCTTGGAACACATGTACTGAGACACAGTTTTCTTGGAAGAGAGTCCAAAAATATGATCAAGTTCTTCATGGGTAGGTGCAGGTGATTCATCTGAGAACCCTCCCCATAAACCAGGGATAACACAGTGCTCTGCCCCCAGGGACAGGGTGTGCAGCTGTGGCTCTGCACAGGAAGGAGGTTCTTTTTCTCCAAACTAAGCCACATTTCAGATTTTGTGGGAGAAGTACCCATTTAGGTATTCTGCAGGCAATTCACTGCAACAGTCACGGGGACATTTATATCCAGTCTGCATAAAAATTTGCTTAGGTTTAAAAGGCAAGTGCGGGGAGAACCAACACAGCACCAAAACTTCCTCCCTCTCTTTTGTTCTGAAATGCTTTCAAGTGGCACATCTGAGATGGATGTGTTAAAAAACATGCAGCCAAACCCCATTCTGGCTGAGACTGTGCTTATACAGTTCATAGCCTTTCAGATACACACTGTCCATCCCATCTGGCTTCTGTTCCAGCTAAGTGAAGTAAATGCTTGGCTTTAAATGCAGAAAACACTTTTCCTGAAATCATTAACAGATCTAACCCAAAAAAATCTAATCCTAAATCATCTCAGTGACACAGTGACCATGCCTATACAGAGTGAGGGCTGGCACTGTGCATACCTGAATCCCTCCCTGCCCAACCCTTGGGTTATCAGGAGCTCACAACTGTTACAGCCCCTTGTTCTGGTCAGGTTTTCATCCCTCAACAGCACAAATCACTGTGACAACCAGAGCAGCTTTACTTTGGTCTCTATCGATTAAGATCTGCAAATTAAATTAAAGCAATTTCTTTGTGTAATTACTTGTGCTGCACGCCCACATCAGCTCAAGGACCTGAATCAGAATCCAGTGTAAGGTGAAGCATTACAGAATATTACTAGCATTTCATGCATTTCCACTTTGGTTTATGACTGCTTGTCTCACCACAGGGGTAGAGCCCAGATCTTCAGGCATGTGGAGGTGCCCAGTTTCTGGGAAGGGATCTGAGCTGAGCATGTGCTCCTGTTTGTGGGCGGGTTGGTAGGGCAAAACAAGTGCACTGTTTTCTTCCCCAAAAGGCTTTTTTCTTATTCAATTACACTTGCTTTAGCAGTTTTCCTGTAAGTTTACTTATGTAATTATGCTCCTCTGTGATACTTTACAGCTTTCTGCACTCTGATTTTTTTATTTCTAGTTTCACTTGTGCCACTTACGCCAGATCTATTTGAGGAATTGACTCTGTGTCCCAGAAAAGGCCCTGTATACTCCTATCTGTGTTTCCACCTGCTGCTCTGCTCTTCCCTTGCCTGCTGTGCTCTGACCTGCTGCCCTTGCCTTCACTGTGCTGTGCAAAACAGGTTTGATTAGGAATTCCCAGCACTGGAGTCAGGGAAGTAAAACAGAGCAGTGCAAGGAGATAGTGTCTTCCCAGAAGACAATCTTTAATCAGCTGTGCCCTGGGAATTTGGAACTTTATTCTGTCCCCTGGCAGAATTTACTGCCTGCAGTGACGCTGCCTCATGTTTGTTTGCACAAATACCCCCATTTTCAGCAGGAGGTGAATGTTGAATCCTCAGCAGTACAATCCTGCACTGAGAGCAGCTCTGGGTTGTGTGCATGTGTTCAAACCAGAAAATAACACAGGCTTAAGGCAACCCTGTTTCAACCCTTTATAAATGAATTAGTGTGTTCAAAAATTCTTGCCAGACAAGCTGTGGGCTGGTCTGAGACAGCAAATTGCTCATTCTGGTTCAGCTGCAGATCACAGCTCTTGCCCAGAGCTGACAGGGTGCTCCATAATTAATTGTGCAAGTGCTGCTGAAGCAAGGAAGCACCTCTGGTTCAAGGGCTGCTGTCCAGAGTATGATCACACACTCAGGGAGGTTGGGTTTACCTCCCCTCCTGACCAGGGATTGGTGTTAGTAAGGTTCATTCTATTCTTGGAGTTTAATACCTGAAAGGAACAAACCTTTTTCAGTCCTTTAGACAAGGGGACAGCGTAGTCCAGGTACAGCATGTACAGATGTACTTGAATCCTCTCTAATGCTTTATTTGAACTGCACTGCAGCTCCCTTGGACTTGAAAAGCCCTGTAAACAGGAGGCTGAACTTACTCATTGCTTGGAGACCTTAATGACACTTGAGTCTTCTTCCATTCCTCCTGATTTTTACCACTGAAGGCAGTCTCAGGAGCTCTAGCAGCAAACACTACCCACCCTCAGCTCCTTGACCAGGCCAGTGCTGTCACTGTGTTCACAGCAGGGTTCCAGCTGTGTGGCACTGCCTGACACCAAGGAAGAGCATAGGGAATATTAATGCCTTGGGACCTGGACATCTTAATCCTTTAGACAGCCCCAAAAAAATCTCAGCTTCACTTGCACCTCCTCCATTCTTCCTACTGCTCCCCCCCATCCCTCACAGTATCTTGCTTTTCCATAGCCTGAAAAGCAGAGGCCATAACTGAAAAGGGGCAAAACATTCAAAAAATCCCAAATCCTCACCGAGGACATGGGTGCTGTGCAAGCTCTTATTAAAATCCTGCAGCCATGTACAGGTCTGACAGCAGCCCCCAGCTGTCCCCCTGCCAGCATCACGTCTGCTGTCTGGAGCAGAGCGAGGAGATGGGAGACTCCCTGGGCTCCCACACACCCACAGAATTAAATTGTGGCTCTATATTTAGCTTCTGCCTCGTGTGAGGGGCTGAGCCTTGCACACACGCCCACGCTGCACTCACTGGGGTTATTTTTAGCACCAGCAAGATGCTTACCTGGATGATTCCTGCCCAATAATGAAATGCGTTAAATTGTACACAGCTAATTAGTGCTGACAGCTGATCTGTTCTTTGTACCTGCTCCCTGCCTTTCTGCCTCTGGAAGGAATCTGTGTCAAGCCTTCCCAGCCTTCTGAAATTAGGGCAGTTCCCTGGTTTTCAGTCCAGTGACCGGGAGTTGGAGCACAGTTGGAGATTCATCAAAAAAACCTGGCTAATATTCAAATGAGCTTAGGCTGGGCTCAGTTCAGCATGTCCTAAACTTCTGCATCAGGGCTACCAGTAGTTTGTACGCATACCCACACACGGCTTTTTTTGGTCAATCTAAACACAATGTTCCCCAAAGTTCTGTGCATTCAGCCCAGCTCCCTGCTGAATGTCTCAGTCTGGAGGGCTGATGCCTTTTCAGTGAGAAAAGCTGAACTGAGACATTTCTGTGAGGAAGTGGCACTGGACTTGCTGTCCTTGGGAAACATGGTACAGCTTTTGTGTCATCAGAAGATAAAATTGTCCTTGTGAGTGCTCCGTGTTGAGCTATGGTGCTGTTTTGCTTTTAGGCTGCCGGTCTGAAGTGCTGTTTGCCTGGTATTGTTCTGTCTCCAGCAGCACTGTGAACTTCATGCTCTGTTACCTGAGGGACAAACCAGGGTCTCATCTAGGTGAGCTTTTACCTACATCCGCAGTTCCTGGGTGAGTCAACTTGAAAATGCCTCTCCAGGAACCTCAGGGCAGCACCACAACTACAGATTCCAGTTGTGGTAATGACTGAATAAAGATGCCTCCTTTTCCCTTTATGTTGCCAGGAGACCTTGCCCCAGCATCATCCACTTAGCCAAGCCAAGATTTTCAGTGTGGTCAAGATCAGCTTTAGGTGCTCAAGTTTGGGTTCCTCTCTGTGTACACAAACCCTTTGTTCTTCCTGTCTGACTCCTCTGCCCACGTTTTTGTATCTTAATTCCTCCCTCTATCATCTTTTAAGTGCCACTTCACCCATCGTGTCTACTTGTACAAATACCCAAGGAGCAGCACATGAAGTGAATATTACAAGTATAATCTTTTCTGGGAATTCGTGTTTTCATCGAGACATTAAGTCATACTGGAGTGTCTTTAACTGTGGTTGTATGAGGCATTCTCGAGAAGCACAAGCCACCCAGGCGCTTCAAACATCAACTTTCTAAACAGCCAGATATCAAATTTAATGAAACAACCTTTTCCCGAGTCACCCTTCAGTCTAGCAAGTCTTTCACTCCCCCAGGTTTCCGCTGAAACCCCTTCTAGAGCAAAGTGTGTCTGTGAGACAGGAAGCAGATACTGCAAACAGTCATACTTGCAAATGTCTTTTCTGCCTCATGACACAAAGAGCTCTCAATTCACTGAATTCCATTGAGGGCTTATTATCTGTGCTCTGAACACATGATAATGGAGCCAAGACCTGTTGGGAGCCATGTTGCCTAATGCACAGTAGAGTACTCCAAGCGTACACCACGCTCTGGGGCATGGGGATGCATGGATTAGTAAGAGAAGCACTACAGCACAGGGAAAACTGGAATATTGCCATTTTGGATGGAGGAGGAGGGAAAAGTGCATGTTTCCACGGCAACAAGTGGTAGATTAAATTGGCTGGGAGCACGAAATACAGGAATTACACTTTTCAAAAGCAGCGATGCGCATAAATCCTGGAATCTCTCCTCACGCTGCTGTCAGTCGATAATGAATCCGGAGTCAGTGGATTTGCACTCTGTAAAAGTAGAATTTGGCTCAAAATACAGAATTTCCCACTCTCCCTTTTGAGATGGAATGAGTGGAAAAGTGAAGGAAAAAAAGGGGTTTTAGCTTTGACTTCATAAACACTCATCAGAGTGATAGAAGAGAGTTGCTTTTCTCAGCAGGTTCACAGCTACTGCTGAAATATGTTACAACCAGAACCATTCCAATAATACAGAGGTTTTGAGAGGATGCTATTCTTTTGTCTCCCCATTTTTAAAGCTATATAAACACAATTATTTCGTGTATTTTACACATTATGTATGTCAGTGCATCTTTCCTTCCAGAGCACAGAGTGAGGCTATGTTAGTTGTGGGGCTGAGGCAATTTTCTAGACAGCTACAGACCATCAAACCCTGCAACTGTGCTGAAAAATATCGACCCTGTTAACAACTGCCTGGTTATGAGCCATTCTTATGCAGTCAGCCATTGAATAACTACTTGCTAATATGCCCATAGATTATTCTTTGTGCTAAACACAGATCTATAGCCTGATGGTACACGTGGATTCATGATTTGCTGTTATCCGAGTGTTACTATCAGAGCAGCAGCAGCAACGTGCTGCTCTTTTCTGCACAGGGAGTGGCAAAGCCCTGCAGAGAACAGACATTTCTGCTGGATCCCACTTCCCAGGCAGCACTTCCCACCCCAGCACTACATTCCTTAGCTATAAACCTCCAAGTTGTCACACAGAGACTGTGCTGCACAAGTACCAGTGAAATGAATGAGTGTAAACACCTCAAAATCTCATCCAAGAATTTCACTCTTCCCAGTTTGGTTTCATTTCTGCACCACAGCCAGGCTGTGCTCTGAGTGTGGGCTCTGGGGTGGCCTGGGTTTTGTGAGGTGAGTCCTAGTCAGAAACTCCAAAGGTGTATCTCTATGACTTGAGATCTTTGGCTTTTGCCAGAATTCGTTTTAACTTTGTTGGTTGGCTGTTTGGTTTTTTTGTACACCCACTTGCTTTTCCTGGTGTTGTAAATATTTTCTTGCATTCATCCACCACCTAAGCTTGTTTGCATGGTCATGTTCTATTCTGGTGGATGAGTTAAGAGCTGAGCTGAGCTCTGCCAGCACATATGCGCTGGAAGTTGTGTGGGAGACTGCTCCCAATCTGTTTTGCCTTTCCTGGCTATTCCAGCAATCTCTACGCCGTCTGTTCCCCGAAATGCGCTCAATCTTCCATGTTCCAGGAAGAAGGAACCAAATTAAGGCCTGACTTCCAGCATTTGGAACAAAGATGGCTTTTAGCCATTCTCTAGACTTCACCAGTGACACTGATGGGCTGCAGCCCAGATTGTTGCATGAGATCACAGCAGGAAGGGGAGGCTCCCTTAGCTGCATTCATCTACAGACAGTAAATTTCCTGCCTTCTGGTCAGGACCAGCCCCTTTCACCTGTCCAGAAGTGTCCTCTGCAAGTCCTTGTACTGACATTTGACTCTAGGAATGCATCCCTTACAATAATTCTTTAGGCTCATTATTAAGCAAGATAAATGGTAAATGGAAAGAAAGGGATAAATCTTGTAGTTACAGCACCTGAAGCTGCGATTCCATCAGACCTTTCACACTAAGAGAAGTCAGGCAGGGCTGAGAAGAGATGTGACCTTCCAGGCATTTCAGCAATATGAGATGGGGCTGGATATGACACAATCTTCTCATTCAGTGAATACTTTGTGATGGTTGAACTTGATTTTAGGGATGCAGTAGGGTGGCATTTTAGAGCAATCAAATTCGGCCTTTGATGTATGAAGAGATCTTAGGAATGACTAAATGGCTAAAATAATGGAGTTAACAATATTGGGCGCAATGTGACGTGTTTCCCTGGAATGAATGCACAAGGCTTGCAAAGTCAGGATGATCAAAGGTGATGGGTACTAATGGGACACACCTATAATCCACTCTGTAACTCTTGGAAGTTAATGTAGACTGTAGTGAGATCTTTTCTACTTGTCTGGATGTACGTGCTTTGTGTGGCAGGGTCTGCCACCTGCACTGAGCTGTGCAGCCCCTGGCACAAAGCACTGCTCCCCTTCAGGTGCAAAGTGCTGCTGTGCACCCACTGAGATTGGAGGGACCATAACTCCATCTCTGCTGTTGCAGGGGCACCATGAAGGGCACTCAAAACCTCCTCTGTGTTCCTCAGCAGCTCATTCCTTAGCTGAGGGCAGGGGTGGTGGTGGCAGAGATGTTCTCCTCCATAAACTCCGGTCCGTTAGGACTTGTGCTCTGATCCACACACTTGTTCTCATTCCCTGTCCCCAGAGGTAAAGTTTAATCAAAAGCATGTACATGAATGAGTTAGTCTAAATATCAATAAATGTTTCTTTCAGGAGAGGCTTGAGATATTAATATTTAATAAGCCTTGAAAATGAGCTTCTATTCATGTTTCTCAATTTGATTCCAAGCATTTTGGCGGTGAGCAGCGCTCGCTGTCCCCGTGTGGGCAGCACGGCACAGATTATTTAAAAATCCACTTTGTCTCCTCTAAAATATTCATGTCTGCAGATATCCAAATACAGCTCTTAAAAAAGGCACACACAAAAACCAAATGGTGCAGTGTGAGCCTCCTGGTTACCTTCAGTCTTTGCTTTAGGCTACACGCCACAGTGATGCTGTTTCTCTCACAGCTCTCCTCTGTTGCCCTGGTTACTGATCAAAACCAGAGCATCCCTGCTGTGCCTGCAGCTGGATTTACACAGGCACCTTCCCCAGGTGAGGGCAATGCTGCTTCTGCCTTAAAGCACCAGTGCAGCCACCAAGACAGCAGCTTTCCCTTGCTAAGTGTGCAGCTCTAACAGTTGCTTTTATCCTCACATTCAGCTAGAGCTGACAAAGCCAAATCAGGTTGATAAATAATTATATTACTATTTTTGTTAAAGCACTGGGTTTTCTGAAGGACCTCCAAATCTTGATTGCAGCAACAGAGCTGCAGGTAGATTTGGCAGGATTTTGTCTCCAAATTGACTTCTATCTTGCTTTCCCTTGAAATCAAGGCAATCCTGACTAAGGAGGGAGTTAAGACTTTTTTCCTGTGGCTGATTGACAGCTGAAAATGTGCTGTATTGGCTTGTGGATGGTTCCCTGCAGGAAATGGACCGGGGGGGGTGACAGTGTCTCATCTGACAGGACTCAGAGGATGCTCCATTGTAAAGGGAGGCTTCTCCCTGTTCTCATTCACAGCACTTACTTTGAGAGTTTCATTTCAATTTGCTGCCGGATTTCCTGTCTTTCCTCATCTGTTCTCCTTGGGAAAATATTCCTGTCTTCCAGCTCCTGCTTACTTGGTCTGTTCCGTAGTTTTACTGCCAGCAGTTCTTTCTTGCATTTTCTTGGCAAAGTACCTGGGACATGCATTGAAAGGAAAGTTATTAGAAAGGCAGCTCCTGGGGATGAAACAGGAACTTCTGGAGAGCAGGGGTGGCACAGAGTGGCAGTGATCCATGTGCAAGAGCAGCACTACAGCTGAGCAGGGCTCAGACACAAAACCACCACAAATGCAGAGGGAACATATTCCTCAGGGCATGCAGGAGCTGCAGTTAAATCTTTGTTTCATCTTGGGGGCACCGTGTGTAATAGGGAGGTTAATTTGTTTTGGTTCCTTTTTGCTTTAAATGGTTTGGTTTCTTTTTAATTTAATGTTTCACCTTTTCTACAGAAGGTCACCTCGTTTTTAAAGAAAATGACATTTAATTGGTATTTTTGTTTGGCATTTGAGATAGGATTAAAGTCTATTTTTTAAAGGATGCTCTGGAGGTTGACAAGACTCTAACTCCTAAATAGGTTCTCATCCCCAAATACTGGGGTTTTATTTGCTTGGGATCTGTGGACCTCCATTATTATTATCACCACTGATCTCAAATTTCTTTATGCAGAGGGAAGGAGTCTGTACAACCTCCTTCCCACATCTACCGGTTGGCAAGAGTGGGATAGAGTAGTTTTGGTCTCCCTGTGTGAGCAGTGAAAAATCTCTTGAGAGTTGCAGTGGTCTAAAGTTAAACTTTTTAGAAACCATAATCAGCTCAAAACCCCTTTCTGGAGCCTAAAAGCTGTGCCCTTATTTAGCACCCTCCTTGAAATGCTCTCACAGTCTGTTGCAAGCATTAATTAAATTAAACCACACAGCCCTGTCTGAAGTAGCAGATATACATTTAACAGATGGGCAGGGAAGTTAAATGATTTGGCTGCTGCCACATGGAGCCTTCTGCTAACTGAGTATCTGACTCCAGCAGGAGCATTTGGCTCACAAAGCCACAGACTTGGGACTCTGACAAGGTTTCTCCAGCCTCCACCACGCTGGGAGTGGGTGCACAGGAACCAACAGAATTCCTGCTGGAAACAACCTGAAGGACTTTCAGGGCTAGAAAACTCCTGGGTATCCCTGCACATGTTCCCAGTCTCACTTGAGTATGTTAAAGTATGTTATAGGGAATTTGGCCATGTCAGGAGGTTTCTGTGGAGAGCCTGCACACGAACAAGGAGCTCTGTGTGTCCAGGCCACGGGATCTGTAGCACTGGCCAGTGCAGTGTGTCCCAGGGCAGGGCAGGACACCTTGGGGGCATGGAAAGTGATATAATCTATAAGACTGTTGTCATTGACTTTAAAGAAAGTGCGGTCAAAATCCTAATTAATGGTGTCAGCTCCATCTGTCAATCAAAGGTGGGCTATTCATAATGAAACATAATTTACCAGAACAGGTTCAAATGCAAGTATACATGCAAAATTTAAATATTAAAAGAGAATAAGTGCATGTGAATCAAACAAAACTAGAGAACAAAGAGAAAATGAAGCCCCAAGCTAGTTTTCCCCACATCCATTTTCAGCACCCTGAGACAAATTCCTTCCTGATCACTACCTCAGAAGAAACTGAACCTGCAAACACCCTTATTGAAGTATTCTCTTCCTAAGGGCTATTTTTCCTGGTCAGCCAGGCACGTTCAGCGCCAGTCTGTCCCATGACCATCTATCTCAGGCAGAATCTTGGCTGGATTTTTTCATGGTTTATCACACCTCAGCTAGGTCAACAAGAAATGCTTGTGAAATTCACACCCTTTTCATGTTAGGGCTGCAGGTTCCTGCAAAAACTTCCTGGTTTAATTCAGTAGAATCATGACATTTAATTTCCTGTATGTTTACTGTTCTTTTTCTCATATTCACTGTTCTATCAATTAAAAAGCAAATCCTAACACTGCCTGATGCCGGACAGACCTTGATTGTACCAGTTATCAGTTGTGGGCTACATTCTAGTAATGCTGATTTTTAAGCTCATCTTGCCTTGAGTTTTCGGAGGTTTCAAAGAATAATTTATTGAGTAGGATGCTAATGGAAAACCAAGGTATAATTCCTCACTTTTTCCAGAGTTGTCTGTGACCTGTCTGTACCTCCCTGTAGCCACAGGGCTGTGTGCCCTGTCGTGGTGGCAGTGGCTGATGTACTAAGGGAGTACAGGGATTAATGGATAGTTTTACTCCCTGACTTGGAAACCAGCCCAGATTTTTTCAAACCAGAAGGAATCTGGAGATGTTTAGGGAATTGTTCTGGTGCTGTTCCTGTCACTACTGCACCTCTGGAGTGGTTCAGTGGTTCACTTGAGTGAATGCTGGCACCAGCAGTGCTTCCCAGTGTCCGCACCAGAAATGCCTTGGGAATGTCCCAGCTTGTCTAACTGGACATCAGTCACAGAGCTCAGTATCCTCTGTGCTGAGCAGCAGTGTTGTTGTAGCCACAATAAAGCCAAAATATCTTTAAAACAGAGCTGGTTTTCTCAGTTGACCTCAGCCATCCCAAATACACCACTACTGTCCTTCAACTGCAGACATTTTCCAAAACTCAAGCACTTATTGTGGAAAGCCCAGAGCTGCTTCTAGATATCACTGAAACTTTTACAATAACCAGCGTCCTCCTATCATCATAATCATGAATAATTATTTGTTAAATATAGAGAGGTTCACCTTCAATAGTAAAATATTCAGATTTGGTTTTGCTTGTAGGGGATAATATATTTTTTGCCTGGCTGCCTCTAGCTCTTGGAATTTTTATCAAAGGAGACCACTTTTACACACGTAGGCAGAAAAAAAAATAGAACTTAAAAGGTGGTTTTTATGTTTTAAGCTATCCTTAAATGCACAGCAGTTAGGCAAGGGACTCTTTTCTTTTGCCTTACCTCAGGAGTCTGTTCTGTTACTTGGTGTCTTAAGACACAGCAGCAGAACTCGTGTCCTGTCTGCTGGCTCAGGCTTTCAAAGACATCTTTTAAAATTCATCTTTCATCTGCTACAACAATTATTTTTTGATTAATTGTTCTCTGCCTGCCTTCTTTTAATGCATTCATGAAGAGAGTGAAGGATTCATTTCAGATTGAATCTGTCTTGCTAACATGGAAAACATTAAAACCTTGAATGAAAAATAAATTTTCTAATGAGAGCTGATTATTTTGCCAAAGCTCACTTAAATAATTGCACAGGTTTAAAAAATGCATTCCCCATATGTCTCAAGAAGGGGTAAAATGGACCAAATGGAGAGAAACTTTATTCTTTAAGATGTTTTCTCTACATGTTTGTCCTTCCTAGATTGATTGGTCTCAATCACTTTTCCATGTACCATCACTGCATGGAATAATAGTCCTGAAATTCCAAAACACCACCAGCATTGGCACTGGGTGTACAGAAAGCTCTGGCTACTGACAGTGAGATGTCTGAGAGTGCTGCTGTTCATACAGAGCAGTCCAAGGGCTGCACCAGTAACTGAGAGGGTAAAGCACAGTGATACATCTCAGTGTGCAGTACCTGCCAGGACAATCACAATCACTGTGACTCCAATTTAACTTCAGCTTTTCACCAGGATTCCTTCAAACAGTTGATGTGACAGTAGAGGAATTTACCCTTCTCAATATTTTCTGTTGCCTGCTGCCTTTAGAGCATTCCCTTCAGCTGCGAGAGTGTATCTTTGTAATACAGTGACTTTCCTTACCAGAAATAACAGAGTCGTTCAAAACTTCCTCATCCTGATAAAAAACAGACTCTTCCTTGAGCTCTGAGTTCATGATCATGTTTTCTTTGTTCTCATCTGACTCTTTAACCGAGTTCCTCTTGTTTTCTGAGTCGCTGCCATAACTCAGCGAGTTCTCCTTCTCCTTGTTGCGCTCCATACTCGATGTTCTTGAGGGACGGACATCCACTCTTTTTTTTGGAGAGCCTTTGCTTTCTCTTCCGTGGAAGCTGTGGGTGGAAGATGCACAGCCTGGTTTTTACAAAGACTGTTTTATTGCTGCAGTAGAAACTTATATGAGAATGAGAAAAATGTCCTGTAGCTCGTAAAGGACAGGGCAGGGAGTTCAGCATGGACCAACACAGGATGGCATTTTCAAGTTGAGAATGGCTAATGTGGATCTACTTTCCTGTCTCTGCCATTAAAATAAGATATGGAGGGGTGGTGACAAATGTTTTTCTTTGATATATATGGTCACAAGATAAACTGTAGTGATTAAAAAACCCCCCAACAACACGGCCTTCTAATGTAAAACATGAGTGGCGTAAAACATTAGTGGCATAAAACATGACTATTCATATGATATTGTATGATCATGAAAAAGGTTTAACAGGGCCTGGAAATGATAGCATGTGAATCTGTGCCCTGGGACAGTAGTTGTTAGGGAACTGAGAAATGATACCAGCTTCACTCCAAAGCTCTGGGACGGCAAAGGTTACGTCTGCCCTCCTCTGATATACAGGAGGGTTTATAATGAAACCCAGATAAAGCACCCAGTGTGCTTCCCAAAAGTATTTGTATTAAAAATGGATCTTGTATGTGCTCCTGTGCCAGCCAAGAGACACAGAAATTGCAGCATTTCTCATGTGTAGAGGGCTGGTACTTGGAGCAGGATGTGCCTTTGCTACTCTAACTTGATCAAGGATTATCCCATTACTCTATCTGTTTGAAAACCTACTCCATGCCCCAGTAGCCTCCCTATAAAGGAAGAACATCCTCTGAAGTAGCTGCCAAATTAAGCACTTTAACCAGGGATGGATGTTCCAAGCAGTGACATCACGAGGAAGGCAACCGCAAGCTGTAGGAGCAATTAAAACTCTAACAACAGGGATAGGAACATTTTCCAAGAAAAAGGATGTGGTGGGATGAGTGTCCTCATGCAGCCCTGGAGCCAGGAGGCTGTAGGTACCTGTCCTGCCGGTGTTTGGTGGCCAGAGCCCTGTGGAGTTCTTCAATGACTCTGCTGGGAGGTAAAGGCAGATGAACGGCAGCCAGGTGAGGGGAACCGGTGGGCGTTGTTACCTGGCCTCTGCCATGGGGCTCTGAGCTTTTCTGGCCAGAGGGGTGGAAGAGGGCAGCTTGTCCTGAGATTTGGGAGGAACCAACAATGACATAGTTCTTCAGGATGGTGGAAGGAGGAGATTTCATGGCTGGGTCATCCATTTCACTTCCCACTGTCAAAACACAAAAGGGGAAGAGGCTGTGCAGTGCTCTTTTCTTTTTTTTTTTTTTTTTTGCACAGAGCCTGCACTGAAATGCATTTGTTATACTGAACAGAGGATAAATGGTGATGTTTTGCTCTTGCTGTGAGGTAACTGGCTGAGTAACTGAGTTCAAAATGCTCTTCCTGCACCGCTCCACACCTTTAATCTAGCAAAATAGATGCCTCTTCCACTTCCCCTCTTTCTCACAGAATCAGATCCTCCTTTTTCCCAGCCCACCAATGCATTTTTTGCTTGCCCATACTGTTGCTCCTAACCACCAAAGTCTTGGGCTGTGGTGCCTTTCCAATCCAGCATTTTCTCTGCTGGACTCTGGCAGACTGTATTAAAATTTATGTCCCGTGGTTCTGAGTCTGGACAAAATGTACCAGTGTCTATTCGCTGCTGCTCTGTGACTGCTGCACAGCTCAGACCTCTGTCTTTCATATGCCCGTTGAGAAAATGCCAAAATCATTATAATATGAGGATAATGTTTGCATAACAAAACTTACCAAAAGACATCCAAATGAAAGATGGAGTATTGAGCACTAACAAGAAAAAAGAAGGGTGGGGCAATCTAACCCCTTTTTACCCCCGGATTCAGGTATTTTCTATGCAATGTAAACATTCTGTCTGAAGTTAGAGTTGAGTTATACATTTAGACTGATACATAACATCTCCTAGCATTTGAGTCTGCAACACAGTGGACATTTCCCTGGTTGTAAATTTGGTAGTTTCCCACCCTTAGGATAACTGAACATCTGGCCTGGAAAAGATGCTGCTTAGTTTTCCCGTTCTGCAGTCCTTTTCCCTCTCCCCTTAGATCCCTGTCCCAAGCCTCAGGCATACGGAGTTGTTTACACCAGCAGCTCGGGCTGATGAGGCAATGCGAGTGCCTCATCCCAGAGTATTTCTTGTCCCTTGTTGCCACCTAGTGCTTCACACAGGAATTTAAACTGGCACAGCTTGTGCAGCTTTGGTACAAATGTGTTTTCTCAGGTAATTTTTCCTTTTTTTCTGCTTACTTTTGAGATAAATCCTTCCATTCATAGCAGAGAAAAACTTCTGCTCAAGCCAGGATTATCCTGAAATAGGTCCTGTAACAAGGACTTGGTTCCACTTAGCAGGCTAACTTGCTAGACAACTGGAGAGGGTAAAAACCACTAACTTCAGATATTAAATATCTCCTCTCAGAGCCAGCATCCTGCATAAGGGTTACCAAAAACATGCCTTTTCTTAAGTTTGCTTAAGAAGAGCTCCCGAAGTGATAACCAAAGTCTAACACTGAAAATCTGAGTGTGGCAACACTAAGCCTGGTCTCTTTTCTTGTTTGTGGGGTGAGGAGAGCATCCTTCAGTGGGGAGGGAGAGCTGCATCCTCAATAAAATCTCTTTTGTTCTAAGGAAGGTCTAACATTACTTTTTTCATTTCTGGGGCTGTTTGTGCACATTTGTGTCCCTCCAGCCCAGAACCCTTAGCAATGGCTTTGTCCATCTCTATGCACACAGGAGACAGGGCTCAAACTAGCCCAAAACTTACCCTGTTTAAAATCTGCAAAGTCTGAAAGCACAGGGGCATTTCTCCAAGTGTCACAGTGCCTGAAGTGCAATGCCCGAGATACCTTCCCACCCCAGAGCTCCTCCTGCACTGATCAGGGTGGCTGCTCCAGCCAGAACACAGCTGAGCTCCGCTGAGCAAACATGGGGTTTGGTACTCAAGGGAGTTTTGATTTTGTGCTACGGTGGAGATTGGACAGAGGACATTTATTATCATTGCTGCCCATTGAATCACAGCCTGAGGGGATGGACAAAACCATTTCCTGTGCCACTTTATCCTCTGCACAGGGAGAAGGGGTCTGTGTTTCCTCAGGGCAAGAACCATCGTTCAGCTCAGCCGTAAAGCAGGAAAAGAGAAGACTTTGTTTCGTCTTTACACCAGCTTGTTCCTGGAACAGGTCAAGGGCCAATTTCATCCTCATTGCAGCTTTGGACAATATTGAGAATTTCCTGAGATCACACCTGATTTGTCCTAATGACAGATGCTCGGTGAATAATCTTGCAAAGTGATGTCTTGGCACTGTGCCCTGTTCCTCCTCTCTCTGATTAATTGGTGCTTGACTTACTCCTCACTCCTCTGCTGACAGCATCCCTGGCATTGTATAGGGGGGAAAAAAACTGAACACAAAAGAGCTTTTCAGCCTCTTCATCTTCCTTTTCTTTCATAATCGCCCTCTCTCCCTACACTTTTGTATTTCGTCTCACTCACTGACGGTATTTGTTTAATTTTAACTTAGCACTGCCTCCACATCCTCACAAAAATAAACATGTATAATCACTACTGGAAAAGGGTCTAGAGTTACTGGAGTCATTGAGAAAATTAAAAGTCGTTCTTTGTGGAAAATGTAAATGAGAATTAAATACCAGAACCCAAAATATCTCAGATGCTACAGGAAATACTTGGGTTAAGCAGCAAAATATCTGAACACTAAATGCTCTGAAGTGCCTGGTGGAGGTGTAATCTCTATGCCCTGCGTGGGTCAGGTTTCCAAATACATCTGATGCCAAGCATGGCCTTCTCCTCAGCTGAGCAAAGGCACAGGGGGCCTGGGGCTGCCTGTTCCTGTTGCAGGGTGGAAGGGGAGCCTCACCCACAGCACAGGATGGTGAAGCAACCTGAACAGCAGTTCCCAAGGAGCACTAAAATACCATTTTGAATCCAGCTCCCACTTGAGTTATTACAGCATTTAAGCACAAAGTATGAATTGTTTCCATGGGAAACACATACTTGTAATTTTCTTCAAAGAGACTGAAACCTCAGTATTTTCTGTAAGGCCCAGTGGTCAGGTCACAGTGCCTCTCTGATGTTTTGTTTCCTGGTGACTTTGAAAACCCTACTCATTGTGCCAGATGATGAGTGTGGATGCAAATCAGGGCTCACATAATGGCTGTCATTTAAAAGTCTAAATATCCAACAGGTCTGACATTTAGATGTCAGGACTTGATTCTAATTTGCAATAAGGCCCTTTTAACTGCTTTTACCATATGTAGGGACCCTGAAATTGGAACCAACTAAAATCATTCTCATTTTAGCACCCTTTCTGCAGTGCCAGAATGCTGAGAAATGTAACAACATTGGCAATACATTAGAAAATCAGGCCCAGGGGAATTGCTTTTGGAAACATTCAATGAAGTCTGGCACAGAGGATTGCCAGGTGTATCACTCTTGTGTGCTCTGTTAACGAGACCAGATTTCCTAGCTCTAGTTTAGACCTGCCCTAGAGAGCAAACCCTTCTGACAGAAACCTCTGCAGAACCTTTGACTTGAACCAGATTTTGGCTGCTGTCCTGCTCTCCAGTGGGAGTCTAGGTAATGAAAACATTTAAATCTTCCTTATGTTTTATGGCATATCGATATGAGCATGGGATTCAGCAGATGTCTGCAGTTGGTTTGATTTGTTTTATGTGTGTTTAGTGCTATAGACTCACACCAAATAATCCCCTGAGAGATTCAGATAAATATGTGAAGTACAAAGATCAGTGCATTGTTATCAGGCAACCAGACATGGTTATGGCTCATTCAGTTTAACTGGCCTGATTCTCAGCAGTTTGGGGCTTAAAAACAGACATGAGAAAAGGATTTGATAGGAGGTGAACAACACATAAAGGATGGGAAAATCTTTACTGAGTAGTGATGACTGACCTGTTATGTTCTTGGTGACCTTGGAGATTGCCTTAGGTGGTGGAGCTGGGAGCAATGGAGGGCTGGGAAGCTGTGCTGGGTTTCTTTCTGTCTGCTTCTGGGGGGAGTCTGTGGATTCAGGTACAGGTAAGGCTTGTGGACTGTCTTCAGATGCTGGCAGGCTGGCATCCTCCAGTTCTTCCATGGGTGCTGAAGGTTTCTTGGCTAGTGGGAAGGTGTGTGAAATTAATGGAACACAAAGTTAATAATGACAGGCCAGGGGACAATGCCAGGAACATTCAGAGAAACTGAACACATGGCACACAGCTAGAAGCACTTCTTTTCCACAATGAAAGTAATTGTGAGAAACAGCCAACCAGCCAGGGCAGGTGAAGAATAAGATTGAAGAAATGTTAGTTTTGATGTTCCTGAGACAACTGCTGAGCTTCCTTTATTTCCCTATAGCCTTTTCCCCCTGACTTTTTTCCTTTTTTTTTAATAATGAGGATAGTGAGGCAAAGCTACTTCTGAGAACTGCAATGAATTTTCTCAGAGCACACAGCTGTGGTGCCACAGTCACTGGGTGAGTCTTCTGTCTAGGAACACACAGCCAAAGGGCAAAGAGTATCAAACCCATATTATTACCTAGAAACTGACTTTCCAATAGTTGATGTGTTTATTTTCCCCATATGATTTTTATCTTATTTAATACATTATTTCAACTTGCTTCCCGAGTCTCCTTTTACTGTACCTGACTCCAGAGCTGTTGAGCCTGTCCTGAAGTTAAAGTTGATAACCAGAAAGAACCTGCCACAAAAAAGATTTGCTATCGGATGTGAGCAGCTGGAGTGGAACAGGGGACCAGTGAAGTGCTCAAGAAAAAATTCAGTCTCCAAAGCCCTAATTTGAGATTGTGAAGCACTGCTCATTTCAGGATTGTCTCTGCAAGGATGGTAAAAACACTTAGCTGTGAAAGCTAGTGCAGGCTGAATCACTAAGCAGTTCATCAAATTGACCAGGCTGTGACGAGGGCATAGGGGAATAGATCCAGAAAGGCATGAAGCTGAAGCAGGACATAGGTGGAATTTCAGTGAAGAAGTCCAAAATTAGCATCCTTGAATTCTGCTCAGATACAGCTGCTCTGGCAATGCCCAGACTTGCACAGAGCTTCACTGCTGGGCTCTCACTCTGTTGCATGTCCTGATCTCCGCCTTGGCAGGTGTGGGGAACCACTGAGAGGCTTGAGGCTGACTCTGATCCAGGTGCCCAGCCATGGCCAGGCTCCCTCCAAACTGCATTTCCAGCCACTCTGGGCTCAGCAGCAGCCATGAGGGTCATTTTTCCTACCCCAGCAGGCAAAGCACTCATCCAAATGGGGAGATCAGTGTTGAAACCTCTCCTAAGCACAGAATTACAGAATAGTTTGTGTTGGAAGGGACCTTTAAAGGTATCTAGTCCAACCCCCAGAAATGAGCAGGGACATCTTCAATTAAATCAAAGTGCTCAGAGTCCCATCCAACCTGACCTTGGATGTTTCCAGGGATGAGGCATCTATCACCTCTCTGGGCAATGTGTTCCACCCTCATTGTAAAAAAAATTCTTCCTTGTATCTAGCCTTCCTTCTTTTAGTTTACAAACATTGCCCCTTGTCCTACAGGACCAGGTCCTATCAAAAAGTTTCTCCCCATCTTTTTATTAAACTCCCTCTAAGTACTGAAGGGCTGCAACAAGATCTCCCTGAAGCCTTCTTTTCTCCATCTGGATGACCCCAACTCTCTCAGACTGCCCTCTCAGGAGACGTGTTCCATCCCTCTGATCCTTTTGATGGGTCTCTGGCCCTCCAACAGGTCTATGTCTTCCTGTGCTGAGGATCCAAAGCTGGGGTCATGCAGAGCATGAGAGAGGTCCAAACTCCTGGGCAAATCCCACTTCTTTTGGCACTCTGGATTGTCTAACCAGAGGACCTTTCCCTCCACACCGTTCTAGGGCGTCTCCTGAAATCTCGCTGCAGTGGCACCCACAGCTGCTGCATCACAAATCTTTTCTTGGCTCAGTTTTGTGTGTCTCGTTGGGAATTCAAACTCTCTGTATTAATGATCATTCAGCAGCTTCGTGCTCAGAGTGCGTGGGGAGGCACCAAAGCACTCAGGCAGTTGGAAACAATAGCACTAGCAAGATAATGGCATTTAATTTGTTGACAAACAGATTAATGAGTATGCCTAGAAGAGGAGGAATGAGTATTTATCACTCAAAAGAGACAGGAAAGTAGAATAAATATGCATCATTAACAGGAGTTCTTGTGAAATTTGTCATGACAGGAAAGCTGCCGTATGTGATAGTTATGTGCATTATAGAAGGAAATAATTTTTTTGAATGTACTTCTAGGGAAATGCTTTGTTCCAGGGTGACATCCCTTGGGTGTTTGTGCCCACTGCACAGGAGACAAAATGGGTAATAGAGGAAGGGGAAAATAAAGTCACTAATGGGTTACATTATAGAAAGATCAAGAGCCCCAGTAGATGTGAGGAGCTTGAGAGGAAAATTAGTCAGATTTGAGTGCATTTCCCTGAGTGGAGCAATGCTTTCTCTGGCAGTAACTCCAGAATCAGTGGGTGTGCCTGTGACAGGAAGGGCTGCTTGGCACAGGTGCAGAGGAGCAGCCACAGTGGGACCTCTGCTACAGAGAAGGTGGATCCCAAACACTCTCAGCCCCAGTCAGACTTTTTTGGTCCTGAACTCCACCCTGGTCTGGGAGTGGTGTCAGGCAGACCTGAGTCTGGAGCACACAAACCCATTAACAGATTTCATACTGCAGAGTGAATATTATCCTGCTGAAAATATTCCAAGTGCTCAGCACTAGGCTCCTGCTGGAGTAGCGAATTATTCATGGAGTGCCACTTGTCAAAATGCCATCTCAATCTCATTACCAGGTAGAAATCCTCCCCTTGGGACTGGCCCCAAGGCTGCTGGCAAAGTTAGGTGGGGAAAACCACCCTCTTTGTGCCCTGGCTGCTCTTTTTCTGTGTATTAACATGAACATGAAGTCTACAAATTGTGTTTTCTCCTCTTCCCCTCCTTGGCTTTTATCCCACATCCTCAGGATGACACAGAACACATTGGGTACAAAGCAAATATATTCACTTTGTTTCTAGCTGGTCACTTACTCATATAGATTTCTAGAAAGACACCCACTGCATTAGGCCTGGATTGAGCTCAAGGGCAAATGTTATAAAAAACTCGGCATTATAATAAACTTAGCAACACTGACAATAAACTCTGACAATTTTGAAGAGCTTTCCCACCCATTTAATTCCTTCAGGTGCACTCACTAGAGACAGGAATGTTAGGATGTACAGACAGGGATAAATTAGCACATTAAGACTAGATCAGCAGTAATTCTTTTGGAAGCCAGAGGTCACCAATGGAAGAGGTAGAAAGATTTCCTACAAATCGGAGTCTCTCAGACTAGGTAGGCAGGAGAATGTAATCCCACAGGGATTTTTGTGGAACCTTGGAAAATGATGCCTCAAAAAATGGAGGAAAAGAAATACAGAAGACAGGAAAGATTGTTTCAGGGAAACAATAAAAGGAACTAGGATTCGGGAAAGAGACCTAAGAAATTGGGATGATTTTGAAAGCTTCAATGCACAATTCTGAACACACTGTAAGGTAAATTTTAAATCACAGTATGAGTTTATGCAGAGCCATAAGGTTAAGTACATGACACCCTATTGGTGCTATCTTTCCATGGTAGTACACCCCCATGGCAAGAATCAGAAGTTCAGAAAGAAATTTCATGAGTGATACAGAATTAAACACCCTAGAAAAGAGAAAGAAGGAAAAAAACCTGTAATCTGGTGAAGATTTTATCTGGTGGTTGTAAGAATAGCGAGATGAATGGGTTTTGCCTCAGCTAATGAGGGAATGATTTCCATTCTGAGCTGCTGAAGCAGGCTGAGGGTGGAAGCAGGCAGGGGTGGGCTTGGGGAAAGCAGCCAGGGGCTGGGACCCCTGAGAAAGCAGGGCCTGAAAGGGTGGGACAGACAACAAAAGGTAGCTGAGGCAGATGGAGAAGGTGTAAAGATTGAGCAGAGGCCAGGAAGATCCATAATCACTACATGGCACTCCTCACAAACCAGGATAAAGCGTTATCTCTGCAGCTTTGCATTTCTTGGTTGTCAGGAAGTGAATGGAACCCTCCAGCTGCTGGGTTGTGCCTGGCTGCTCTAGTCCCTAGGAACTGCTGCCATGGATGAGCTCACCGGAGCAGAGCTGCATGAAAGGAGCTTGGTTTAGCTGATCTGTGCTTCTGGTATCGAACTTCACTGGTGTTTGCAGCATGCTGGGGACAGGGTGATGATATGGACAGTGTGGGCTGTGTATTGACATTGCTCTCCTGAGCCAGGACAAACAAATTCAGGCTTGGCACAGAAGTTTAAGAAATCTTTTTAAGAGAAGCTTATTTCATCTTCACAGCAGCCACTGCTGATACCAAAGGGGCACCATGCCAAGACTGGATCATCTCATAATTCAATTAATCCCATCATGCCAAGCTTTGTGTAGTTCCTCAGTTTGGTAGGAGTCTCACAAATCACTGCTTTTAAGTACCAATTGCTAACCCAGTATGGAGCTGAGCTGAACAAGGTGCTTTGACCCTTTAATGCACTGACAAATTCAACTCCTCAGCAGAAGTATTTTTATAACACTTCATAGTTTTTTTGAAAACATTTTCTATCCAATACCTGCATCTTCGTTTGGCTCATCCAAGTGCAGCTCCTCACCAAAGGAGGTCACATTTGTTGTGGCTGCTGTTGTGGTCTCCTGCTGCCCCTCCTCTGAGGTGAGTGCCTGGCACAGGGGTGCTGGAGCCTCGCTCTGCGTCGCCCTCGTGGCATCGTCACCGGTGCAGGCTTTGCCATCAGAATCTAAAACAACAAATCATTTAATCTTAACTAAACCATGAGCAGTGAAGGCTGAGATCCCCCTGCTATCCTCTTGAGAAGAGGGGGTCTCAAACCTCCCAGTGCTCAGAGGACTGAGACTTCTCTTAGAACAGCACCCGATCTCTCTGTTAACCACCTGTAATGCAAATCCTGTGATTTGCGATCCAGCCCATCTGGATACTAAAACCCACTCAGTTTTCTCAATGAGGCACCTACTTCTGTGGGCATTCAGCAGCCTGAGCAAATGGCCACTGTGCTCTGGAAGTAGCTGCCATGTGGGAGACGAGCAATGGGCAGAGGTCTCTGGGAGAAGGCAATTCTTCCCTCGCACAAGCAGAGCAGCACATGCCCAGGTTGGTCTGACATGTCTGGGTTGTGTCAGGCTCTGTGCACGACTCGCTGTCATCCAGTGATGCTGGAGCCTTGCTGAAGGAAAGAAAGGCTGCTCACATTCCCTACCGAGCTGCAGGTTTTTAGCACAGTTTTAGTTACTCAGCTTTGAAAAGTGTGTCCTGTGTGATTGAGCTGATCAGAAATTCAAATCCCTCTTCATGCAGACCTAGAAACTGCTCCCTTTGCTTACTCTGAAAGATTTTTGTGCCAGTGATCCCTGCAGCTGTATGCATCTTGATGACTGAAGCTTTTCTAGTATTCTCCTATTCAGGCAAGAGTCCTCAGAATACAAACCACCCTTTTACTCCTGCAGAATTTACAAGATCTACATCACTGTTGCAAAGCACAGAAAGCAATCACTTCCCTCCCTGGGCAGCTCTCCATGCTGATGGACACTCCTGCAGTTCACCTCCCAGCTTGTATTTCTCAGCCCTGGACACTTCTTTCTGGAAGCTCCTGACAGGGCTGTGTTTTCTTGCAATGGTATCACTACAAGTTCCTTGAACATTGAATTAAAATAGCAACATTCACAGTTGCCTCTTTTTGATGCTATTTGGACAATCTGCAGGGTAATTTCCTATGCTTTTGGGTGAGGCTATCAGATTTTGGCCCAGAGATGCTGCGGAAAGGATGCAGTATTTTTGCACACTGAGCTCAGTCAGTCTGCCTCATAATCACGTTTGGTGAAAAGTTACTGTTCTTAAAATAGCCCTTGCAGTAGCACAGTTGCTATGATACAGGGAAGGGGAGTGGGGAAAAAGTTCATTGCCTACATTTCAGCTCATTGTGAAGGCAGCCTGTACACAATCATCGGTGTGTGAACCACTGCCCGCGTTGCTTGACAGGCAGCCCTTACCCCAGTGCTGGAAGCACAGATAAACCTCATCAGCCTCGTGCTCACAATGGGGAGAAACATCGAGGGGGGAGCTCCCTAAATGTGTTCAAGGTAACACTCCTCTGCACGTTCCTCACATCCTTGGGAAAGGCAAGCAGCTGTCAGCTGTGCCACAATGAAACTGCAGCCAGAGACAGGGCTCCTTCAGTGCCCGGCCCGTGGAAGTGCAGTGAGTAATGAAGAGATGACAGGCAGAAGACATTCCTGTTGGAGGATTTCTGAGGCTCACAACAGCAATGTTCTTGGGCAGGAATGATCAGCGTGTGCTTTGATCAAAGTGGATGTGCTGCTTTGGGTTGCAGTGGGTCCCAACACCATATTTTAGAGATGGTCTGGAGACACAACAAAGCACAGACCTTAGATCCATGGGTAAGGAAAACACCAGTCCTCAGTATTCCAAGGTAATCAGGAGCAGGGCTGTGATTTTGCTGGGAATTAACCCCACTGTATGCCAGATCCCGCAGCCTGTAACATCTCAGAGAGTTAGAGAGTTAAGCTGCTTCCCTGGAGTGAAGCTGCATTTCGGGAGTTTTCCAGGGGCAGGTTGGCATCTGGCTGTGTGAGCAGAGCTGGAGAGGAGAGAAGGGCACAGACGTGGCCCAGGCCACGCAGTGAATGGGCAGCCAGGCTGGGGGTTGTGTGAGGAGAAAGGGTGACATAACCTGCCAGGGTGACTCATCACCCACCAAAGGACGGTGCAATTCCACCCTGGGCTGCTCCCAGAGCGCTGCAGATCCTGCGCGAGCTCTGTGGAGAGCTCAAAGCCACACGGGCCACTGCCAGGGCCACTTCCAAACGCTGCTGACAGACTTTATGCTGTGGGTCTGAGTGGCACCTATTACAACTGCACGAGGCTTCTCAGGCTGCAGCATCATGCCAGTTGGGCTATTTATGAAAGCGAGCAGGCATCAGCTCCTGGGAGTGGAGTAGAGCCTGATGGAATAGAGGGATCTGAGGATTTACCGTAGTCTTTTAGCACAGTATTGCTGCTTTGACAATTGCAACTTACTGCGTAAACGAGGACTTAGCCTTGAAACTGCTGCCACTTCAGCTCAGTCCAAGTAGGGCACTAATCATTTACTGAGAATTATTTAGGTCAGTTTTTTATTCCAGTTAATAAGCTGCTTCTACTAATATAATAAAATAACCCTGGAGATTCACAACACCCCATAAAGAAAAATAACTTGCAGACAGCTGCAATGTCCTTCAGCTGACTGTGATCCATTCTTCCCCTTCTGGGCACAGGGAGGCACTGGATATTTGTGTGATGTTTATAGGAGCTCTAGGCAACTTTCCTGCAGACAGGTAAGCAGTCTGTTTGCAGCTGTCTGGTTAAAAGCACAGCTTGTCCTCACACCTTACTGGAATATATTTATTTAAACTATTTTGATTTTGTTAAAATGCTCTTGCTGCTTGGCATCGCCTTCTCCTCTCAAGCTGTTCTTTATGCATGCAAGAGGTTTATTGATTCTTCATTATTACCTCTTAATGTGCTCTACAGAAGTTTTATTTTACTGTTCTTTTGCAGAGCTGTACATATGCATGTTTTCAAATTCATGGATAATAGGGAACTTTCCCACTCCTAGTGGAGACAGTGCATATCCAGTAGTGCTAATATATTAATAGGGCAACTAATTATCTAGAATTATGAGAGACACAAAGACTTCAATGGACAGGAACTAAAAATGAGCTTTCTAAGAACTTCCATTTTAGAATAAGCTGATGGTTTGATAGATTATTTAACATGAAACATAAAATACATCCAACAAAATAATATTAAAATTGCTTTACTGCCATGGAAAAAAAAAGAACAATCCTATTTAAAATGCTCTTTTTCTGATTCTTCAGTTGCTTGGTTTCACTCCAGCACAGCATCACTGAGTATTGTCCCAGGGGTTATTTATAGGCATGGCATTTGTTTTATACAAAAGAAACTCAATTACTACTTTCAAAGAACATAACTTCTATCTGTGAGATTAATCAAACTCAAAAGGGCAGTCCTCTTTCATGACAGTACTTTCTGCTATAATGTCTTCAAAGTAAAGATGGATTTGTGGGGTTTATCTCTGTTTAGGTGGAAATGGCAATTGGGATGTTGTCCATAACATTGGGAGTTCAGTTAATCTCACAGAACAGTCACCCAGATCTGTGTCTCCCTTGAGCATCTGTCAGGGCTTTGGAACACAAAAACCATGTCCTTTGTGAGCGTTTCTGACACTTCATCACCTCTCCTTTCATTATTTCTGGTTCGTACTCAGGAAAGCTTTAAAATGGCTCCACAAAATGCTTCACTTTTCCATGGGAATGAAAAGTAGGTGGACTGGTAACGTGTTTACATCACAAACTTGGTTTACTGGAAAACAGCTGAACACATCAGATTAGGATCATTTGATGGGATTTGGATCCGTAAGTAGTTCATGTTAGCTGCGACTGCACTGTATGTTGAAGTTTATATTTATCCAGCTTGAGCTGGATTTCTTGGCAGGAGGATTCAGCTGGGTTTAGAGGAATTGCATAAAACATATGTAGCAGTTCAGGCTGCACCACGTGTAAACCAAGGGAAGATGGAGCTGCATTCGAGATGGTAAAGCATCAGACACTAAACTACATGGAGTGATTGCAGCAGGGAGGAGCTTGAAGGAAGACAAGCCTTAATTCAAACACTGAGATTTTCTCCCTGTTTGGATTGAAGGTTCTCCTTTTTATTCATCTGCTTGTTAGGTTTCTGCTTTTGCAAATATGTGTTTCCTACTGTCCTGAAAGAGCTTCTGATAAAAAAAATGAAGCATTTTTACTTACCTTGTTCCATCATCTCCAGAAGACCTTTCTTAATGAGTTCATCCCGCCCTTGCCGTGCTGTCATCTTCTTCTCCAGCACTGCACAAAGAAGTGGCACAGCACAGCACCAGTTACCAACAGAGCAGGAGATGTGATGAGAAGGATGCAACATGGAAATTCCCTCTAGTCTCAGGCCCCTGTGTGCTTGGAAAGGACTGCAAGGATTCTGTTTTGGGGGCATGGATTCGTCAGCCTGTTTGTGCCTCTTCCTTTGTTAAAATCACCACATGTAAAGCTGAGGTTTATGACGGTGCTGTCAGATCACACTGAGTGCAGAGTCACAGGGATATTGGAGCCTTCCTGCTGTTTAATGTGGCACCCTGGAGCTGCCTGGGACAGTGCCCTTCACTGGGACACTCCCACAGGGTACAGGAGCAAGTGGAGGGAACTGCAACATCCCATCTTAAGAAAATGCAAGTCAGCTTGTCTCCTTACTGATCTCCTGGGCCATCCCTGGAGACCATGGAGAGCATGCTGTGCTGTGTGCTGGGCTCCTTCCCTGCAGAGACAGCTGCTTGAGGGAAGGCATTTCACATGCTGCAGCTCCCTCCTGTCACTTTTCATAATGTTACTGTGACCTATATAAACTTCACCCCAAATAAAAGGGGTGGCAATACTTCGGGCCATAAACACAGCCTATGTGGACAAGGGACAGCCCATGGAAAGCAGTCTGGGGGCAAGGCTTGTGCTTCACTCTCGTATTTTGACCTTTTCTTCTAAGTGTACTACATTGTGTTATATAGGAAGTCAGCCTATATGGGCCCCTCCTAGCCACAAACATTATTAATCTGTTGGATCTCTGAATTGGGCTCTGTCAGGTCACCTTTAACACATCCCATGTAAGCTTTGCTGTGCAGCATCCCTCTCTTGCTCTCAGCCTACCTGCAGATGTCTGCTTTAGCTTCTCGTTTTTCTTTTTCCGCCACTTCCATGGTTTGAAGATCCTGCCCAGTGTTGCCAGTTTGCTGTTCCTCCTCACTGGTGGAGTTCGAATCCCTGAGACCAAGTAATCAGAACGCACTGCAGGGGACTGCTCCATCTCATCTGAGGGGAAGAGAGGAAAAAACTGTAGGACAAAACCCTTCCACATTGACCTGCAAAGGGCAGGCAAAGGTGCTCACCAAGGAAATGGTGTCACTGTCCCCCCAAGGGCTGCGGGGAGCTGTCACAGCCTCCTGAAACATGGGGAGCTGAGAGCTCCCCACGGCTTTAACAAGAGCAGTGGAAGTTTAACACATTTGTAAATCCAGCTCACGTGGCCTCCAGTTAATCACATAAATGTAATGTTCATTTAAAAAAAGGCAGACCTTTATGAAAAGCTGAGAGGAAGTGTGAGAGAGCTCAGATCCCTTCGGAATCCCCAGCTTCCAGTTCTGTTCCTGGGTCACAGGATATGGCTCCCTTTTAAATGAACTCTTCACATGAGCTAACACAGAACATGCTGACTTTTGGGAGCTAATGCAAATCTTATATAAAAGGAGAGTTTGTTTGATATTTGCTACTTAAGTAAAACCTTAGAACGATTGTGAAAATTTATTCCTTGACGAAGCTAAGAGGAAAATTCTTTTCCTTTTGTCCAGCCAAGCCACAGGAATTCAGAGTTAATACTTCAGCTGGAAAATCAATTGAGGTATTTTTAATAATTTTCCTTGAAAATGCACCCTAAGTTTTGCTAATAGACAAGTGTTGCATAAAACAACACCCACTGAGTATTCACAGCTGTGTGCCAGCCAGTGCCATGGAGGACAGTGGGACAGACCCTTAAATGAGGTTATTGATGTCTTTACTGAGATTTATATTAGAGCACCAATACAGTAATTGTTGAAAGAGAAGCTGCCATCAGATCTGTTACAGAAACAAAAGCTGAGCAACAATTTGTAATTTTTTTTCCCAACAACTAGTTATGATTTAAATCAGCAATGCAAAGCTATGAACATACATACATTTCCAAGTAATTTTTCTCTGGAACAACAACATTTATCATAAATTGCTTTATGACTGCAAGATCATATCCAGCATCTTCTAGGCTTTGTTTTTAAGTTAACAGGGTGAAAATGCCTAAATCACAGCGTGGAGGTGGGGATTTCCAAGTAAACAGGAAACAATTTTTGGAAGATTATTAAACACAGCAGGGGAATGAACACATTCCTCCTCTTCCATTTAATTTTGAAAATACTGGTAATTGAGATGAATCATTCAGTGGAAACAAAGTAAAAACTTGGCTATGTGAACTATCAGAGCAGAGAAAAGCTGTAACAATTCCCCACACACATCATGCATGCCCAGTGAAATTCTCTTTATTTGCCTGAATTTAGAGCACCTTTTTTCTCATTCCACTGAGTTTATCTGGGGGTTTAATTTACAAGAGATTTAAAGTAATAATATTTTTTTTTTGCCTTTGAAAGCGTGGTGCCTACCCAAGGTGATATTTATAATTTACAGTTTGGAGGTCAGTATTAAGTTGAGAGCAGAAAATAGCAATGAGCCTTGCTCAGAAGGGAGGCAGTAGCCTACAAACCACAGCTGGAGCGCCAAGATACTCTGCTCCTTTCCTAGCAGTGTATTCAAAAATGAGCAGTACCACAGAAATAAGCTTTGAAGAATTAGAGCTGCTCTTGATTACAGCAGTAGCAATGAGAATGGAAAATGGCAGAGTAGATCTCCTATTAATTTGCTATTATGATCACTTTAAAGCTGTAATAGAAGCCTCAGGACATAGCATTTGGTCATTTCTTGTGACACCTCTTGAGTGGAAATAGAAATGTTCACAAAATTGGCTCATCTCAGAAGAGCTGTAGATGAGCCTGTGAATCAGAGCCCTGGGAGCTGCAGTGGAGTGGGGAAAGCTCAGCTCAGCCATCCCTGGTCCTTGCTAGTGAGACTGCTCCTCCCAGGCCAGGAGTTTCTCAAGCATGGAAGTGAAGATTAAACAAGAAGCTGATTTAAAGGAGTACCTTGGCAAGCTACTGACTCTGCTGTGTTTCCTTCAGGATGTAGGTGTCAGCAAAGTGGGTTAGACATGCCGCATGTGTTTTGTTTAACACTGCCAGCATGAGGTCATTTTAAGCTTTTGCCAGATAGGGGATATACAAAATACCAGTGCGCCTCCAGCAATGCTTATGGTCCCAGATATTCCCCTAAGAAAGAGAATGGGGAGATATCATAAGGACAATGAGGTTTCCCTGAGTGCCCTGTTGGAATGAGTGCTTCTGTGGTTTCCATCAGCCTTGCCAACTGGGTTTCTTCCCTCTCTTTCTGCCCTCTTGGTTGTGGAAATGCAAGGATTTTGTGCCTTGGTCTTTGATTGAAGATGAAGCACAGGTAGAAATCCAATGTCAAAGAAGGAATCACAGCTAAAACAAATGTTCCAGTGGAGGTTTTTGTGGGCTTTTTAACTTTATTAATGTTTCTCATATGGTACAAGCAGTCCTTAAGCAAATGGATTTATCACCTGGTACATTCTCACCATATGCAGTTTCTATACTGTGCATTGGGAGAGATAGACACAAAAATAGATAGAGACACAGCAAGACAGATGTCCTGAAGTCATAAATAACAAGGAAATAGTCTCATTGGCAATAAGAATCACAAGAGAGCCCTTGGAGCACCTCATTTCCAGTCAGTTAATTTTCTTCTGGTTGTGGGTTGGCTGCTTGGGAGATCAGAAGTTGACAGCACAAAAAGCAGTTCCCACATACAGCAATGAATACTGGAGGAGAAGGCACTCCTAAATATCAGCCAGTTCCTGCAGCCAACAAGCTGCCAAGGCTTGCCAACCTTCCAACCACTCTGTGAAACATTCAGCACATTTTTTTAATCTGCAGTCAATATTTTAATTATGCTAACTGTTCTGTGGAATAATGTGGTTATTTCTCCCAGAGCCTGACAGCCTGGGGCCAGGCCATGCAATTACACAGGGGATGTCTGCAAAATATAAACAGCCAAGAGCCAAATCATGACTCTCCAAATCAGCAGGGGGAAGCAAGCAGCAGCTTAATTCGCTGTGTAATGTGGAAGGATGAGGGACAGTTCTTAACAGGGTCCAGAGAGCACCAGTTTAACCCCCAGCACAGCAAGGCCAGCCTGTGCTTGGCCCTCACTGCCCCACAAGCAGAAAATCCTCAGCCCTGTGGGGCCACAGGATTTTGCTCAGGCTGAAGCTTCTTGGCTGTTTATGGAAAACCACTTTAAATTCCTTGCTGTACCCCTTTGAGGGCAAAGTCTTCCATGCTGGAGCTCCAGCCCCAAAACAAACCCCTCATGTATCACACTCTGGTCACCTGCTCCATGTGTGCCCAAGGGGTGGAAATGAATGTGGCTGTGCCCCTGCTGATGATGCTGGGCAAGCTCTTACAATGCTAGCTGGGGTAGTTTCTAGAGCTCCTGACAGTGGTCCACTGTGAGTGGGTTAATGTCTGAGACATCCCCAGTCAGAGGAGGGGAGAGGTTCCAAAGTGACGGGCACTGCTCTGCAGGGCAGCTCTGGGCTGCAGAATCAACCAGGCAACAAAGAAGAAGCAAACAAACCATAATATTCATTACATTTGGCTCCAGGGTCTGACCCCTCAGAAAGTCTGAGCATCTGCAGCTTCTGTTTACATCAGTAGCAGTTGTGGTGAAAAACACCCCCTTGCTTTCTTCTTTAAAACATTGTGGTGCCATAAATAGAGCACTCTTCCTGCAAGTCCCCTCTCTGTGGGAATTGTGCAAGGATTGTGAAGGTTTTCTGCACACAGAAGCTCTCCCATTTGCACTTGTCAAACCCTGCCTCCATCCCAGCCAGCCTCCAACAGAAGTGGGGCAGGTTTGCTGGGAGTTGTGTGAGTTGTGTGCTGGATGTGTGATGGAGAGTGCCCTGAGCTGCCCACAGCCCTCATCTGTACAGCAGCTGGCTTTGGTGCTGAAGTGATCATGTCTGGGTGATAACAGCATTGTTAAATTGAGCACTGGGCTCAGCAAGCTCAGTTTATCTTCTCGGGTTTTTCATGATGAGGCAGAGTCTGTAGCTGGATGCCTGGGCTGCTGATTACAGCAACTGCAGGATGCATTCCACAGGCTGAGGAAGGGCAGCTGGGAACATCAGGGATGTAGGGCTGACTTACACTGACCTTGCCACGCAGACAGGCTGCAGGAGACATGGCATGTCCTCTTGTGAATGCAGCAAGAAGTTTGTGGGAAGATGAAGGATGCTGAATTTTAATGTCTGGAAATTTTGGTAACTTAAATTCATGGCAATGAAAGTTGTGCCTTGCTAAATCCTGTGTGTACATTGGTAGGAGAAGGACCACTGAAAAATCTGCAACCTGCAGGCAGTTTAAAAATAACACAGCAGACAAGAGCTGCAGGCAAATTTGTAAGGCAGGCGTGCTCTGTTTGCTGATGAATTGGTTTGTAATGCAGCTCTGCATGTTTTCCCCTTTACTGTCATTGCATCTGTCTTTGCAACTCATATATCGAGCTAAAAAAAGGAAGTATGGCCTTTTTTCCCTTTGGTCCACTGCAGAGGGGGAGAGACAGTGAATGGAATCAAAATGACCTTTTGGGATAGAGGTGCCTTTACCACCAGTAACTTTCAGTACTGCCTGGAATTCAGGACTGCCTCTAAAAAGGATGTGAGGGAGGATGACACTGAGGCAGCTCAGCTTTTAATGGGTTCCTGTCTCCTCCTGGCTAGCCCCAAACTGAGCCAGCACCTGGGAGGTTGACCAAGGCACAGCACTTCCCTCGAGGTGCTCCTTGCTGAGGGTCCTTGGCATCCTGTGAGAGGAGCCTGCAGGGCAGGGAAGGCAGAAAGGTGATCTTGGTTTCAGAGTAAGGACTATCCTGAGCATTGTGAAACAGCATTAGCAGCAGGGACAATGCCATATTCTCAGTTTAGCATCCTAAAAAAGAAAGAACTGGCCACAGTGACTGAACATGCAGGACAGGCGTAAGCTTCTTGTGTCTGGGAGCCTTTGAATCCTTCTGTTATGTTTCAGAGAAGCAGAATTCAAACTGAAGAGCTTTTTGTTGCACTAGTTAGATGTTTCCTGTGATGGAGCTCTTCCTTGTTCTAAAAATGTTTTCTGTCACCTGCATTTCTGCAGACATGCTCTCTTTCTTGACTCTCTTTGAAAGAGAACTGCAGCAGAATGTTCCAGTTTGAAGTTTCCATTTCCATACATACAGTATTTTGATTTTTGCAATTTTGAATGACTGTTAGAAATTAGAAATGAAAATTATAAAGGAGAAAAAAGTCTTTTAAGAACCTGAAATTTATTTAATTTTTGAAGGACTATGCATTTGAAGCTGTGAATGTTTCAGTATTGTTTTGGGTTGGTTTGGAAAAAACTTACACAGAATCCTCTGTAAAATAGAAAACTTAGTTCCTAACAGTTTAGTTATTTAGAAAGGCAAGGTACCTGTAGTAATTATTGAATGTAATCAGGAGCTGATTTTGGGTGCACAGCTGCTTATGTGACATAGATTGTTGCTCTGACCCATCATATTTGTTACACCAGCAAAACTGAAATAAAGTAGGGAAAATTACAGGTTTGAGGTGCAAACTCAGGCATTTACTTATCCAAATTTTTAGGTTTTGTATGGTCAACAGTGTAAGGAAAAAATGGCTTGAATTCTTCTCTCTTATTGCAACCCTTTATGTTCATGGTTTCCCGCCGTGGATTTCATCTCTCTGAGAGTTTAACCTCACAAAGAGCAGATGGAGAGTGGGCCAGGTTTATCCACATGGCATCTACGTCATTCCCTGAGTTACCTTGGGGGAAAAATCTGGCACAGTAAATTTGTGCAGGCTGCAGACTCATGGAGATCCATGAAGGCAGGGTGAAAATGCAAAGATAAATGGCAGGGAAATACAGAAACAGCTCTGGGTTCAGCTTCCCCTCAGTAAAGGCTATGCTTGGGCTCAATCACTTTTCCTTTTGCTGGGTGATATAAATCCTGATTAAGTTTTTATACTTCCCTGCATGAAAATGCAAGTTTATTGTGTTGTCTCCAGAGGCTGAGCTTCCATTTCTACTTCAGACTCAAAGGTTTGCCATTTGTCCTTGTTCCATAATTTCCACTGCTCTTTAATATGTTACATTATGATTTAACATTTTTCTCTAATTGAAGGAAATTAAAAAAAAAAAAACAACAAAACATAACTTGTGGGTGGTAGGGGGGGAGCTGTGCTTGCCAGGGAAATTTATTTCCATTTTGTCATGCTGAGCCTACCTTCAAAGTATTTGGATTTTAAAACCAGGTTTCCCTGACATGAATGGGGAAACAGATTATGCTTATCAAAGGAAAGAGAGCAGGGAAGTGGCAACTCCAGCTAAATCTCTTAGATAAAAATATGCTTTGTATGCCTGAGATTTGTGATTTCTTCCAGAAAATGTTCCTTTGGAAAGCTGACATATCACCTACCAGCATTACCACCAAGTGAGCCAAGGTGCAAAGAAATTAATCAGGAACCTCTCATGCTTTTGGATCATTGTGTCAAGTTCCAACACCACTTGCTGTGATTTACAATGCACGGTGTGACATTAGCAGTTCATTAACAAAATAGGTTTGTCAGGGTTTGCATAAAGGAACCCACAACACGCTTTACCTGGGTAAGAAAGGGCTCAGTAGCAATAAGAAAATGAGCCTGATGAAGGATTACTGTGTGATCACTGTTAATTCAGTTACCTGAGCCTGTACAGTGTCTGCTTTGGACAGGGGAAAGATGCTGTTTGCAAGCCTGTGCCCCACTGAGAGCTGGCTCAGGCAGCAGAGCAGCATCTCCCCAGATCCACAAAAAATCCATTCAAATAAGATAAAAATTCATTCAAATGGGCACTGCCTCTGCAGAGGGCCAGGAGCAACTCTGTTCCTTCTGCAGCTGCAAGGGGTTTGTGCCACACACGTTACCAATCCCCAGGGCTGGGCAGTTTCCCCCAGGCTCCTGGAGAGATGCTGTGCTGCAGGACACAGGGAGCCAGGCCCAGCAAGCACAGGAACGTTTTGGATCAGGCTTGCCATGCACTCAGAGCAGTAAAGCTGCTGTCTGCACTGCAGGACCAGCCTTTCATCACCTGCAGTTGTTTAATTAGCTGTAGCCTTGCTGCAAACCTGTTGAAAGGATGTTTTTTATAGCATCCTCAGGGAGTCTGCAGACTGAAACACACCCTGGGCTGTCTCCAAGAGGCACCTTCAAATCCCTTCCACTGCAGTTATTGCTGACAGCAGCTGCATTTGGAGGGACATGGAACACCCAGGGAAGCCATCAGTGTGAGGGCATCATGTTTGCCAGCAGGGACCCATGCACGACTTTTTCTGGGATCCATGGCCCAGGACTGACCTGTTCAGAGTTTCTCCAGTTTATGGGAGTCTCTGTCTGCCAGACATACAATCATCTCTCACTTTGTATCTATCCCAAACTTGTCTATTCGAGAATTAATCAAATCCTCATGTCCTATGCACTTTCATGCCCTTGTAATTCCATGCAGAATTTCCTTCTTTGCTCGAACACATCACAGCTCTCTGTTGGTGCTCTGTGACTGTTCAGTGCCACTGCTGCAGATGGAAAACGCTCTTTGTGCTCTGTGAAATGCAAGAGCATCTCCTTTTGTTTAGTTTTGTTTTCTCCTTTATCACTCCTGCTGCTTCACACTCTCGCTTTCCTCACACCCACTGGCAACAAATACACACCAGTCACCAGTCTCTGGTGCTCACTCCAGGCCTGCTCTACAGCACAGGACAGAGATGTGGGAGAAGGAATACTTACACAACAAAAATCTGACATAAATCAGAACAGCTACAGGGAAAGGTAGATAGAAAACAGGCACAGTGAGCGAATTCAACTTTTGTCTAAGGTTATGCATCCAACGTGGCTCCTTGTAAAACTGTTTTAAAGCTCCCAGTGATTTATACACTTGGTAGGTATGTAAATTGTAATGAAACCCTTCTTGGGAGGTCATTTCATCTGAATGAATGGGTCAATACTTCCTAGGGATGGTTTGCTCTGCTGGGTGTAACAGTTTGTAAATATGAGACACATGTAGGAAGTCCTTTAAGGGGAACATTTTTTCTAAAAATTAATTTAATCCACTGTCTACTGGTACTTCTCAACAGGCTAAATTGTACTCAATTGTACTAAATACTCACCTCCAAAGCAAGGTACCACAAACCCTCAGCCTTTGAAAAGACATATGTGCGCTTAAACACAGAGCAGAGTCAGATGCTATCAAGTCCCCAAGGGTGAGGGCACTTCTCACCTGTTAAATCCTGCATTAAACACCATCCTTAGCATGGAACTTTCTCAAGGCCCAGATAAGGGTTTTAAAGAACTGATCTAACCAAACTGCAGCATGCCTTCCAAAATTCAATTCTTCACTGGTTGAGGGCCAAGAGAAATAATTGCTTATCAAATTTACTGTAGTGATTATCACTATTTGCCTGAACCAAGACCACAATCTAGTCCTAATGGGAATGGCAGGATCTTCAGAGCAAGAATAAACATGGAAATTAAATATATGAAGCTGTCTCCCTTTTGCAGCTCTTGGAATGACTCCATTCCAGGTTGTTTCCTCCTTCTATTATAGGAACTAGGAAAAACAAACTACTGAGTTGTAATCCTTGGCCTGTGTAAGAAATGGGAAAACAGAGAGACAATGTCCCACATGGCAACAACAAAATGAGAATTTGGCAGGAGAACAGCAATGTCTGTCCTTTAACTCCCTGTGTCACCAAGCAGCCAAGCAGGGAGAACTATGGAAGTAACTGCAATTCCTCTTGTTAATGTGATTTATTGGCTGTGTCTGCATTAGCAAGAAATGCAGTGTTAGAAGTGGGTCTGTGAGCAGCTGGTGCTGAGGACTCAACACCTTCTGGCTGCATTTGTTAAGCAGCAGAGGTGTGATCTTGTGACTCCAACTCGACAGTGAACGAGCTCTTTCCTTACAAAGTGCAAAGGAAACACGATTCTTCTTGATAATAAAAATACCAACCAAGCTAAACAACCATCCTTCCACAAATAAACTAAGGATGCCTGTATTTTCTTCCCAGAGGAAGGATATAGGTAATTATTTGTCTTATTAAACTGCAAGATTCAAAAGCCCCTAATCACACATGCAAATTTGTATGACTTGTTGGCACCAAAAGTCACCAACTTTGATCAAGACGTTGGCTCTTAAATTTTTGGTGAAGTAAAAGTTCCCTTGTATTGCATTTTACCCCATATTAAAGCTTATCTGATATATTCTCATACTGCATTTGTTCACTATAAATACCTCTGTCCAGAGTGGCACGTACCTTCCTGGGGCCTTCCAGCAACACATTTTAGCATCAATGAAATTGCTTTGCATAAATTAACAATGGCAATTTCAAAATTCCTAGAATGATGCTGAGGCTGTGACAGAGAAAGCAAATTTAATGCACAGATGGATGAGTTTCTTTCATCTTGTCTTCTAAAGTTCATAGTGCACTGAATCTAGTGGAGAATGGACTCTGCATTTAACCAGAGTTGTACTGGTTTTATTAACTGGAGTGAGTCTCCTTGCAGTTCAGTGCAACAACTGAGCTTTGTATTCATTTTTTAGTTCATAAAACATTCTTTCCACACAAACTAGACAATTGTTGCTAAAAACAATGTAATGTAATAATGTAATGGTGAAAAAAAAAAAGAAAACGTGGAGTATCTATAATTTTGAGAAGTGTCCAGGGAGCACGAGTACACTTCTCTTCTGCTGGTCAGGGCTTATGCAAAAGAACAAAATGTAACAACCATTCCCCAAACTAAAGTAAGACAGGAGGCTCTCTCCTTGTACAGACCAATTTTGTTAATTTTACTGGCCACAAGTTTTAAATTCACATTTTTTTAAACCAACAATCCCGGACAGTTCCTTTGTCTCCAGCTCTTGATTTTCATTTAGGACATGTTTTTGAGACAGAAACCTCTAATGAGTGTTTTTCTAACATTTGCCTTTCATCAGCAAGAATATTTGACTTTCTTTTCTTGTTTTCTTCTCTTATTTTCTTAATTTATTACTTTTTACACAAAAGGGATAACCAGATCTGTGACAAAACTATCATTTTATAACTACCACAAAATATGAACTGAATTTCTGTTTCAATGCATGAGGTTTTTATTAAACAAGTAAATAATAGTCTTGTTCATTTCAACCATATCCTGGGCCTGTTTTTATGTCTCACAAAGCCCAAACAGCTTGGAAGGAAAACCAGCATGGAATATTTTTACCCTGTCTGACCTAAATTTATGTATGTTTTAGTTCTTCCAAGAGAAAGAGAAGCGGAATAACTACTCCCTCTTCTCAGTTTCTTTTCAGCACTTATATTTTAACTGTGTTCTCAGCTGCCTGCATGAGTCATGGAGAGCTGGAAACAAGAACCCCCCACGATATTGTAATAACTGCTTCCTCAGGAGGGAGCCTCTGTGTGTTTTGGGGGATACCACTAAAAAACCACAAAAATCTTCTTGTGCTAAAAACCTCCATGGGAAATAATAGAGGAAGTGACAATACCTTAGCTGCAAAAAGAGATTATTTATGAGTGTAATAATAATAAGGATACCCGAGGATTGCCATATCACTGTCTTGAAATTTGTGTAATTGTTCTTCAGCATTTGCAGAGATTTCAGACTGCTGTTGACTTTGTGGATTGTTTTGTGTAATGACAGTATTGAATTTCACTGGTCTAGGCATAATTTGGACTTGGTCCTGTGATGTTCCAAGAAACTCTGAAATCCACACGCTTTTATAGGAACTGGAGGGTGTTCAGTGCTTGCCACACTGATCCACACTATTCCAAGGCACTAAGTTCATCCAATGCCTGTCCCTTCCTATACACTGTAAGTTACATCCAAACTAAATCTCTTTGAAGCTGCCTAGGAAATATTTAGAAACAATGGAGGAAGCTCATGGAAAAAGAAATCCTACACTCCGAAATGCCATAATTTACTGAGGACAAGCCAGACCCCTCTTCCTTTGGTTCATGTCTGCACTGAGCAGGGCACAGCAAACCAGGGCAAGGATCTTGTGTAGTGAGAGGAAAAACAAAGAAAGGTCAACTTAATCATAAACCAAATTCACTGGTGGGTCAAATGGATTCAAAGAGCAAACACACAACAGTAAAAAGATGCTGTGAAACATGAACAGAGGCTTTTGGTATCAAACGTGCCCATCAGCTCTACGGCATTTATAGGCCTGTATCATTGTGCCTCAGAGTGCCCTGGCTCAGTCCTGTTGGCTGGAGCTTATCTGCCTCTAACACAGAGCTTCAGTCCTAAATTCCTGCACATGAGGTCAGACAAGGAGTTGGTCACACTGAAATCACATCTCCCTGTCCGAGACTCTTCCCTTTCTCACTGGGCAGCCCTTCCCCTTCTCTAGTCACATTCTGCTTTCACACCCCTGTTTTTGCTGTCCTTTCATCTCTGTACAGCTCTGACTTGCCCTGCAGCCTCCCCTCCCTGCTCAGTGCAGTTTGCGGAGCCTCTGCACAGGAACAGCCTGACTTTAATCAAAACTATGCAGGAAAAGCCCTTCTTCTCCAAGAAAGCTTTTAGACATTACAAGTATTCAGGGTTCGTTTACAACATTGGGTAATGAAGCAGAGCTAAAAATACCATATGTTCCTCTGACATTGCCCATTCATTGCTACAAATGACTGGAATTTCTGTGACTGCAGCACAAAACTTGTTTTACGTTTTTGCTTTTAAGTGGAGCTGTGTATAAAGCTCTTTGTCACTTGGAATATCCCAGTGTTTTACATAAGAGAATAACAAAGTTTATTTGGAAAAGGCGGCGAAGCCTGCAGCTTGTTTTCCTCTCATTTTCCTCCATGAATGAGGAGAGATCTTAGAATGTGAGATCACAGGAGTAGAACTGGCTGAATTTTCTCAGTTGTGAGAAAATACAGGGAGGAATTTATTGAGACTGCCCCCAGAACATCACCTCTGATTGGCAATTCAGTGCACTGGAGAAGCAGAAGTCTTTTCAATCGGCTTCCAGCCTCCTCTGCAATCTGTGTAAATCTATTTCAACAACAGAATGAGATTATCAAAGCATGAGAGAGAACTGACACATAGGGCCAGATTGTTTGAAGATGTTTATTTTAAGTCATTTCACATAATCTTATGCACTATATTTGTTTTTTGAACTCAGAGAAACAGAATTATTTTTTCCCTAGTAATTAAAACTCTGAAGGCAGACACTCTTGCCTGCACAATAAAAGAATTTATAATATTTTAGAAAGTATTAAAAAAAAACCCTATAAAAACTCTCGACTAATTTCTTCCTTTCAAATGCTGAAATGATCTAACGCTATTAATAGAAGATTCTTTCTCTGTGGAAAATGTATTCTTCTATTTAAAGCTACTGGGGAAAAGCTTGAAAGAACAAAAAATTATGATTCTGACATCTGGCTATCAGTATAACCTTCGGATGATGAGTTCAGATAGCAGCTTTAAAATGCACACATTTATTTGGAAATAAGGCAAGGCATCATTTCTCCACACGGTTGTATCCCCTGGCTACACCCCTGCTGGAATCCCACCCAGCTTGTCCCTTAGTGCTGGGGGAAGAAAACTGGAGGATCCCAGATTGACAGCCCTGAAAACTACAGGTTTTCCTTCATGCCCAAAACCAGGCAGAGCTGATGCAGCAGCAGAACCTCCCCAGGTGCTGCTCAGCTCTGCCTGAACCTGACCCAGATGCCCCAAGATTGGCAGAGCAGGTGTTGCTCTGTCCCCATGATCTCCCTGCAGAGGTACGAAATTGATACCAGAGCTGGGATGACATTTCCTGTGGGCAAAGGATGAGAATTCCTGTCACAGTAAGTCAGCAAACAGAGCACCTCCCCAGGAGTTTAAAGGGACATTTTATAATGAATAGCTCATATGCTGCTTCCAGGCACCCAATCCATGAGGCTTTACTTCCCTGACATGTGCCAGCACTTGGTCATTTTCTTCATACGCTGATCCTGCACCCAGGTGCCATTCTAGGAATTCACTCCAGAGCTACGTGCCTTGTCCATTCCTGGTGGGATCATGCACAGATCATATTCACAAAAACACGGGGGTATGTTGCCCAAAACATGTGATTCACAATAAACACATCAAAACCTGAATAGAAGGCTTTTAAAGCTGAAAATCAAATACCTCTTTTGGATTTTGTTCTTGGTTTAATAAGGAAATGCAGGCAAAATATTTGTAAAGTGAACACTGTGCTAGAAATCTCTAAGTAACCCAAACCCAAGTCTATCTCTGCAGCATTTGCATGGCTGTGAGTCTAAAATGGAGAGCTAAGCAGCATTCCCCATTAGCAGGGTGCTGGATGGGAGGAATTATGTATTTCTGTGATGTATGCATGGCACAGAATTAGATACAGCAGTTCAGAGCCCCTAACACAACTTTTCTTCCACAAGAAGATGTATATTCTTCCCTTAGAAGATACAGACATGCCAAGCAGGTCTTGGTTTACAAACTCTTGGGCTGGTATCCAATAAATTGTGTTTTAGGGTATTCAATAACAGATCAAAATGACCATGGTCCCAATGGTACAAAGTGCAGATCCAGTAGAAATTCATTCTCACTTCTCAAATTGTTTAAAATACATTTATTAGTCCACACTGTTCCTGCAAGCTTTTTGCTGGATCAGGTATCATTTCTCTGCACCACTTGGACTTTATGCTGTATCAAGAATTGTCTGTCATCCCCCAGTTGGCATCAATCTGGCATAAAAGCACAGAGCTGGCATAAAGTGGATCACAGCTCTGGCTGATTTGACAGAAATATGGTAATTTGCCCGTGCCTGATCTGCAGGAAACCTGTCCTGCTGTTAGAAGCCCTCGTGCACATATCTGGTGTCAACATCAGCCTCTGGTAGGGCAGCAGAGCCTGGCGGTGCCAGAAGGTGATGGGAAACTAATGGAATATCTCTGCCTGTGCCCCAGCCCTGAGCTCAGGGTGACAAAAATGAGACATCACATGGTGGCTCCAGCCCTGTGCACATCCTTCTGCTCAGTGACCTCAACTCTCAACAGCAGCTCCTGCCACAAGAACAGCAAGGAGAGGATTTTCGCAGGGCATGAGCCTGTGCTGTGCAGCTGCAGCCAGCAAGGGGGATGCAGAACAGCTCTGTTTTCAGAGCAAAACAGACACCCTTCCCTCATGTTTGCTCTTCTTGGGTTTAGGCTTGGGGCTTTTGGCTTATGCACCACAAATTCAGCAGTTATTCTGTAGTCTGTATCTATATATTATATCTATACCGTATATAAGTATGCACGCAGTATTACATGTTATATTGTGTAACTACATGTTGAAAATCTAAAAAACACCATCAAGGAGTCTGCTGCTAATATGGATTTGATTATAAAATAGCTGCTTCTTGTGGAGGTCAGAGTGAGAGAGGGTTTGGGAGCTTGATTTTGGGGTGGCACAGTCAGCACCAGAGATCTTGTAAACCCAGCCCAGCTCCCCAGCAGAACCCAGTGCTCAGCCTGCCTCACTCAGCCAGGCTGTTCCTAACCCCTCCTCAATAACGCATCTCATTCATCCGAGGAGCATGTGTGATGACTTTCAAATAAAACAAGATAAGGCATCAGTGAGAAGTTGGACTTTGGCATCTATTACAGTGCTGTCTTACACGTTCATATTTATAATGCTCCAGTGCCTAAATGCACAGTGAAAGGGTTGTAAACAAGAGTTAACTGCAGTTCCCATTAAAGGCTTCCTTAGGTCTCCTCATCTCTCCTGCTATTTGTTTCCTCTGATTCTTTAGTTTCCCTTTTCTTTTTTTTGCTTTTTTTGGTTTTTTTGTTTTTTTTGTTTCCCCACCCCTGGCCTCCAGAGCTGGCAGAAGGGCAAGGGGAGAAGGGCGGTGCTATTTTGTACTTAGACAACATCAAAAGTGAAAAGCTTTGACATTTCCCAAGCCAAAACTGGCAAAGCCAGCTGAAAAAAACCAAATGTTCCTGTTCCAAACTGCAAACTTTCCTTATTTGTTGAAAATGTTCCAGGGTGGCTTCAGGATATGCTGAGCCAGCCTAAAGGCAGGTTTAACTTATGTTTTGACCATTTAAGAAGGAAAACAACTGTCTTCTTCCATGATGCTCTTTGGCACTCAGCAAATAAATTTTACCATGGCGACTGTAAAGCCACTTGAGTCGCACAAATTCTTCACTAGAGTGGTCCTCGACATCTTGTTCTACAAACTAACCTGGGCACTCAACAGTCATTAAGAATAAAAAACCCACATGAAGTAGCTGAGTATCATGCGTTAGTGTCATGTTTTCCAGTTGTTACTTCAACATAACAGCTGAGTCTTACATAATCTTGTTTTGTAATTGTATACCCAAGTGCTCTACAGAGCAGGAAAGCTAAAATGTGTAGTGGAACCTGAGTCAGCTTGTTCCAGTGCTGGAAAGAGAAACTTCACCTCTGAATATTGTTCCAGAACTCTGCTTCTTTAGCTAAATCCTGGAGCCCAGCAAATTCTGACTGGTCACAGGCAGAGGAAGTTCCCCAGAGCTGCCCTGTGACGTGATACCTTATCTTGCTCTGAACATGGTAGAATTCAGAGTTTGTGAGGTCTGAAGGTGCACAAATGGATAATGTAAGTGTATTTTTTTACCAAACCTGAATGCTGTGCAGAATGACTGCACTGACCTCCACAGAAAAATATTTTCAGTGCTTGTAGCATGCAGCTGTACACGAAGTATGTGCATACTTGGACCTAATTTGAGATATAGCTGCCACAGCTGGAGGTATGAATCATATAATGGCTGTGGGTTTGGGCTCTTCTGATGTGTAACCACTCAGCTCCAAAGCAAAGCCAGGGATTGCCAATCCCTGCCTTTCTGCAGGCTCAGTTAATCACCCCCTCCTTGACACCGTGCCCTCGCGTTCTGTGCAAACAGAATGACGACTTCACAATTTCCACAATGAGACCTCGCTGTACAAGCAGAATTTCTTGCCATGATTCTTCTCAAAATAGATTAATCTTTGTAGAAAATGAGAGCAGAGGCTAATGAGGGTTCAGGCACAGATGGGATGGCACCAGCAGCTACTTCCTACAAACACAGCAAAGTAATGGTTTCTAGCATGACATTTAAAAAAACCAAGCCCCACCAGGATGCACAGCTGCAAGGGACTTCAGTTTGAAGTCAAATCCGATGCTGACTGGTTTTCTTCAGTGAAATACAACACCTGGTCTCCTTATCTCACCTTATCAATTTAATCACACTTTTAATGAGCAGAAATATAAAAAGTAAACAGTTCCCTTCTCTTCTTAGACTAATTTTCTTTCTATGCTGTTTATTTTGAATAACCAGAGTTCCTTTTTAGACCCCTGTTCAATATTTCATTCGAAGAATTTCACAAGCATCTTTGAAATGTTATTTTGAATCTTCAGCAATGTTCAATGCAAATTTCCTGGGATTTTCTCCCCTCTCAAACTGGGCTCTGTCTTTCAGAGTGGGGGAAGAGCTGTTTCATGGCTTGCTTAGGAATCCAGCTCCATTCCCAACTGAGAGAGAAGTGAGAACTCTGTAGACCAGGTTACAGATGAACTGTGGGTAATTTCTGTATTAGCCCCCTATCTGTAGCTGGTCCATAAAAATCCAAATGTTATTCAGGGGTGTGTCACTTTCTGTTATGAATTCTAAATAAAGAATCACGAACTACTCCAAAAAAAAGTAGCCCAGTGGGATAAGAATCAAACAGTGTTTCAGCAGTTATGGAATGACAGATATATTTGTGTCTTGATACATGTGGAGCTAACAGTAACTGGCATTGGTAACGGTGTTTGGGAAGATTCTGTGCAATTTTATGCTCAGAAGAAAATAATCTGATGTGTCATTTGGCATAAATTGCCTCCTCTGGATGTGCAGATCACTGCAGTTGCTGTCTCATTTTAATTGGGTTTCACTGTGCTAACTTCTCTGGATTATTGCATTTACCCCCTTCCAGATGATTGTTATATCCTGTATTGAAAAGGAATTATTACCTATCTTTCATCTTCTAGAGACAAATAAGAAAAACTGGGAAAAGTTCTCATTCTCTCAAAAGGGAGGTGAGGGGATCCTGCTGTTTTTCCCTACTTTGGGCAATATTTTTAGCTGGCTTCCAGTGGCAGTGCAGGTGCAACAGGCCAGGGAAAGTCTCCATGGGGCACTGTGCTTGTGCCATAAAATAGGCCCAGCTTTATTTTTCTGGCACTGAAAACAAGGGAGAAAACTTTTGACCTGCAGACATAGGGAGAGGAACAGTCTTTTGGCTTTATAACCATTGCCAGGTGTGTGAATTACAACATCCCCTTGAAAATTGCATATATCCCCTATATCCCCCCTCTTTTTTTTCTTTTTTTTTTTTTTTTTAAACAGTGGGAGAGGGGCAAGGGAATGGGATGGATCTCCTTGCAAGCCCCTCTGGTTTTTGAATCAGTAGAATGCATGTGGATCAAATTCTCAAGGCTTATTTCCCAAAAGTGAAAATCAGAAATTTGCATTCTGAAAGTTTCTGATATTGGATAAATTTGTCCATCTTCCCAAGCGCTGCCTAGGTAGTGGTGCCTGGTGATCATGCCTGGATAATCCTGCAAGAGACTGAGTTCTAATTTTGGCAAAAAATATAGTGCTGCAAAAATAACTTTAGGGTCTGATAGCTGAGTTTTTCGTGAGTGACAGAGCTTATTTTTCTTGAAGAACATTAACAGATTTTGCAGATAGACAATAGAAATTAATTAAATTTTCTGGCCCACATGGTTATTCAGCAGAGCTTGGTAAAGTGAGTCATAAGGGTTCAATAGTCCATGGTTTAATTTAAGTTACATGACTTCTACGAAAATCTTGAGATTTTTGGGGAGGGAGATGAACTTTGTGTAGAAAGATTTAAAGAACAAGGAAGGACCAGGGAATAAATCTGAAGGAATTTGGTGCACAAAGCTGGAGAAAGTTGGCACAAGCAGCCTCAGTGGAAGACAGGATGGAGAGACCCATCCTTCATGTGTAATAATCCTGACCTTTGCCTTAGTTTTAAAGTTATACTTGGTAGCCAAATTATACCAAATAGATTACCCAGGAGCAGAAGGTTGAGAGAGGGCTGGCTGCATTAAACATTACAATAATTGTCAGAGTTGTCACTGTGGCATTTTCCTCTTCAACCACTGCACAAGGGGTGAAGTCAGGCATTTGCTGTACAATTAACAAATCATGGGATATTCAAACAAATCAGTGCTTTCATCAGCTTCTACCATTTCGTCACATTACTTCTGAAATTGATTTTATATTGTAGGCCTACATATCCCCTGAAATACATTTCTCTGCATATGTGGAGCATGAAAAATTAATCCATTAACAGGTATTCTTTAACTAGGTCTCGAGAGTGCTGTGAGCCTGAATTATGCTGCATTTTCCAGTATCTTTTTCATTTTGCATGTTCTAGATAAAAAACTGTTTCCTTTAAAAATCGTTGCTCTCTTCTCTGTAATGCTGACAGGAGGGGAAGAGGATATTGAAAAGTTCCTCATCAGCATAAATAAATTAAGAGTCCCCACTTCAGAGAAGCCAAGAGGAATGAAGCTCCATTAAATGTTTTAAGAGGAAGCTGGAGGCAGAGATGACCAAAATGAAGCTCCCCAGTCTAAATATATTAGCAACCCTCTCCACACTTGGATTTTTAAGTGCCACATAATCTATTAAAACTGAAACATCTTTGAAGGTAGCGCAGTTAGAGCAGGGATTGTGGTACCACGTATTTAAATAATGGAATATCATATTTGCAGTTTTTAAACCTGTATTTTCAGGTAAAAATTCAGCTTTCTGTTAATAGGGCCCGTGTTGTATTTCTGTCTCTCCCCAGGCTCCTCCTCTCTTTGTCATCCCTTTCTCTGCTGCCTGATGATGCCTCATTTTGCAGGATTTCAAAGATTTGCAAAAATTTCACAGCAGTAATCCTGTCATGCAGCCAGGGATGTATGTACACTATTTATAAACTGATACAGTTCCACTTGCTGCACAATAGCAAATTCATGATTAATCAGATATTATATTAGAGAGCTTCACACACAGACAGCGTTGTCAGCTCAGGATTCAGCCCCAAGTTTTATAGCATTTATACTTCAGTGTGTTTTTTTTCAGGCAGATACCCATAAATTGGACACTATTTACATTTTTTGCTGTCACTTTTCATAAAGACTGCCTTGTGCATGGGCCAAGATAGCCCAAGCCTGGAAGATCTGTTGATTTTTTCTTTGTGCAGTCCTACCACTGACTTGCCTGGTGGCCTTGAGCAACCTTTTCCTTCCCTCTGGGCTTCATTTATCCTCTTTGAGTAAAAGGGACACAAGAAATTTAATTTACTTTGAAAGGTATGATTACCACTTGCAATGTCCACTGGAGTCTTGGGATAACAGATGGATGTGTGTTTAACAGACAGGACATTCCTGGCAGTTGCTTTGGCAGGAGGATCCTTCCCTGTGACAGGAGCCCCATTTCAGTGCTAGGGAGGGGGAAATGAGAAATGTGCCCAGAGTTTCTACAGTGATCCTGCTCCATTCATCCTGGCAAACTTTAATTTCTGAAAACCAACCTTTTCCCTACGGTATCTCCTTAATTTTTCCACTGCCATTCATTGTATTTTATCACAGTTTTATCTTGAGTTACAGGCATATTTTTCACCTGGGTTTCAAACACAGTATGTTTTTATCAACTTAAAGGCATCTTGCAGGCATCTTGCTTTTCAGACTGTTTATTTTAGGGTTTACTTTTTTTCCTGATCACCTCATTTTTACATGGTCCCTTTTCTAGTAATTAAGCACCTAGATGCACTGGGCCTCTGATCCCCCCAAAACAGAACTGGATTTTGGCTCTTACTCCTTCAACACTTTTGAACTGAGCCTCGAGCACCACTCCAGATGAAATTCTGAATTCATTTCTTGTGGGTCCTAAAACTGCTGTTTGACAAAGCAGTTGTTTACTGTGCCCAGAATTATTTATCCCTCTTGTCCTGAAAAGAGAGTGATCCAGGCTATATGAGGGGAATCTTCTACTTATTACTACTCTAAAATTTACAGCTTTTCCTTAGAATCTTTTTTTTTCATTGAAAATTCCAAAGTCCCATTTAAGTCTCTTTTATCCACTTGACGTATTTTTTTTCACCAAGATGGTTTTGCAAATATTAACAACCTCTGTAAACAAGACCAAACCACACAGGGGAAACTCCTCCTTAACCTGCCCCCTGAAGAGCCATTTGGAACAAATGGCTTTGCATAATACAGCTTTTTCTAATTAGTATCTCTGGCAATAAGCCACTTGGGTATGTTTGATATGCTTTTATCTTAAGATTAAATTTACATTTGCTCCTAGGTAGCTCTGACATCTTCATTCTTGTTTTAGATCTCTGTCATAACATGATTACTGTGTGATCACTACTCACAGCAAACCAGCCCCATTTGTAAATGGCTCAGGTTCATCCGCAGTGATGGGCTCTACAGTCCTGCCAAGTGAGAATTTTGGGGGGTTGTTTTGCAACTTGGCTCTTAGAATTCAAAAAATATTGTTGTAAAAGCTGCAGGGCAGGTTTAAGGTATATTTGGAGCCATATAACAATTCCAAGAAACAAGACAGAAAAACAACCAAGAAAATAATTGATAAATAAGAATGTTTTTTCTGAAGAGATTGCAATTAAATATTCTAAAGGAGGTTAGTCCAGCTTTACAGACAGACTTTGGCACAGATTTTAAAGAATTTTCCAAAGTTTTGAAGAACTGAATAAAGAACTGATCCTTTCCTTAGTCCAGTTTCCTAACCACTGAACTTCTTCCTACCACAGAGAACTAAGCACTTTCAAACATAATTTTTCAAGGGCAGATTCACTATCAGTGCTATAAATTGTTCCAGCTCTTAAGAAATCAGTTGATCTGTTACTGATTATATCAACTGAAGATCTGTCACAGGACTCTCCAGTACAAAATAAGTTAAACAATATAAATCAAATGAAAGTACTTTCATAAATGTTAGGAATATTAACAAAATTTCTTGTGCCACGAAAAAAATCCCTAACTTTAAAAAATTTTATGTTTAAATAGAAATTTTTTTTCCAATACTTGGAAACAATAAGAAAGTTCTCAGGTCACAGTAGGAAATGTGTAAATCAGATCAGTCATTCATCTAATTTATTTTAAGAAGTTTCACTGTTAGGTTCCCTACAGCTGCTTTAGTGAGAGTCTTTATTGTAAAGTGCCAAAAAGGATGGAAAATATCCTACCATGCAAAGTTACTTCTCCTAGACATCACTTTGTGAGATTAGAAACAGAAAAATCAAACTGCAATGCAAAGGTAAAGTGACAGCTACAAATCAAACAGGAATCTAATTCCATTCACCACACGGGCCTTTGGGATTTTCATACTTTGTGTGCTTGATCAGGTTTCATTTGATGGCCATTCATTAAGGAAAACATTCTTATTTCCCCAGGTAAATAAATAGATTTCTTTCTCCAAAAAGCTTTGTACTCCACTCTCATTTTACCACGAGCTTGTTAAGTGGTCAGGTCAAAACCACAGAGCAGGAAAATACTAATGCAGAACTGGAAATCCTTTACTTGTTCTCATTTGAGGTTTGTTCATCTCCAACACCACCAGGAGAGCGAAGAAAAGTGCTCCAGTCACACAACTCTGAAGTTGTACTGGGCACTTTTTACTAAGACCATGCTGAAATAAATACCATAATGCCACCCCATGAGGTCTACAATAAATCAACTCCTTTTCAACCCACTAAAAACGACATAAATCACATTCTGTTAGCTCAGGGTTGCTTTGTAATTGCAAAATAGTGCCAGACTTCCAGTGGAGGACAAGATTTGAGATTCATAAATCAATCAAGTATCATTTACCAACTCATAATATCAATCACCATACAGCATTCACAGCATCCTCTTCTGTCTAACATTTAATGCTTACAGCATGGCCATTATAGAATATTATGGTGTGAAGGCTACCACTACTAGAAATTACACATTATAGATTCAATCTATTGACTAACACTAAAAATCCAATGGCAAAAAAAACTATACTGTTCATTTCAATGGAGATAAAAATATTTTTTTCTAGGCTCATTTTGAAGAGAGACACTGAAAATCTCCTTAACCCTTCAATGTGTATAATATAACTTCTTTTTTAAAGGGTTGTCTTAACTTGGGTTATTTCAGTGTTACACTTCACAACACTGCCTCAGAAACCATTGAGGGGGCAAAACTGAGGACAAGGAGCTGGGTGCAGGATGATGGAATACAAGTGGGAAAGGAAACAAGTAGCTGAAGGCAGAACAACTTCTTAATTGGCTTTGCTGTCAAAGCATGTCCTAAAACGCTGTCCCAGACTTAGAATTAAGAGAAGAAAAATTGTGCCTCGGAATGGTGAAGCGTAGGATTAGAAACGTGAAAGAGAGAAAGATCTGGAGCCAGAATTTTAAGAGAGACAAAACTCAGCTGGAGAGATCTAAGGGGAATGAAAAAAGTTGAATCCAAAGCACGCTGTCCTCTAGAGCCTCAAATGGAATCCAAGATTTCAGACATTGTTTCTCTACTGGGAAATACCTGATGGGTGCTGGGAAAGGTTCCACCTTCATTCCCACCTGCTGGTTCAGTTTGTCACCCTGCAGCTCTCTGCAGGACCTCTGCTGCCTGAAGAACTGCAGACAGAACACTGATGTTGAACTCTGTGGCAGAAGGTCTGGGGCTGGTTTAATTGATATTCTGAAGTCTTTACTAGAGCTCTCACATGCCTGCTGTTAGCTACATAATCTTATGCAATATTCTATTGTCATTCCCTGAGAAACTGTATAGTGGCTTGCTTGCAAAAGCTGTGCATGGGTCAGGGAACTGTGGAAAAAGGAAGATGGAGAAGGCCTTGGAGAACTGGGTTCTGTCTCCTAACCCTGCCAGACTGCCAGGGGGGGAAAGTAAATCATTTAAACACAGTACAGCTGATGTGTAAATCTTCAGGTAGTTGAGAATCCACAAGAGAATTTAGTAAGACATTATTCTCTAAGCATGTGAAGTGCTGCCTTATCTAATGGGTCTGGAAAATCACAGTGTACACGTCTCAAGGCAGTCAAAACGAGCATTTTAAAATCCCTGATGCTCTGCACACTCCTCAAGCCTGTAAGGTGGACAATCCAGCCCCACACTACTCAGAGCTTTTGTGCAGCAGGTACTGTAGTGACAGGCACTACATAAAAGTTTCTGAATATATTAATAACTTCTGCCCTCACAGATTACTGGAGAAAAATGTGGGTGATGTGCACTTTAAGGCTGCATCACAATGCATATGCACCAAGGAACAAAGTGAAGATTGCAGAGGCAACCATAATTCTGGCACTTCCTAAGTTTTTAGTGCATGCCTTTAAAATCTCAATAATGTGCTTTTAACATAGCGGCTTTCTGGTATATAACATGTGATTATCTGAAATTACATATATATTTTCACAGTATCTGGAGAACATTTTGTTTTGTGCTTTAGAAGGATCCTGAAATCAATCGTTATTTAAATAAAACATCTTTGGCTTTCTTTTCACTTTGCTTTTGTGTGGAAGCCACAGAACAGCTTTTCACATAGCAGATGAATAATGTGTAGGAAGAGTGAGAGAGGAAGGGAGCTGATGGCTTCTTTTTAAGTATGTGAGTTTAATTTCACCAGTCATTTTATTTTAATCATAATGCAGATCCAAATTTGTAGGGGAAAAAAAAAGAATCTCCTGAATGCTCCTGTATGTTGGTTCATATACATTACTGAAAAAGTCCACATTCTGTAAAATAATCCATTTCTTTTCTGCTTTTTTCAACTGTAGCTTGAAAATGAATATACATTGATATCTAAAGTACTAGGTAGCATAAAAACATTCTGCATCTTCAAACTACAGCAAAATGCAGTCAGAGGCTTGCAGGACAACTCTTAGATTACCTGACCAGATTTAGAGGTTCCATAGACAGAAATTTTCTTGCACTGTTGGATTTTTTTAGCAAAACTTTTTCTCATCAGTGCCAAGAGGAAAGAAACAAACTATCCGGCACACGCCTAAACTCAAAAGTATTATGGCACTTGCAGTGAGAAAAATTCCTTGTTTCCTGCCCCCATTCCCTCCAGCTTCTCTGCAACGTAACTGCACACAAAAATCCCTCTCTCTATTAGAAAAGTTTATCTATTGATCCTGAAATAAGCACGTGTAACAGTTATGCAGTTGATCTGCCAGCACCATCCCTGGTTCCCAGTTTGGGAAGAACACGTTCCTGGTTATGAAATGGATGATTTCAGAGACCAAAGTATGAAAGAACAATCCTACTCGCTTAGGGAAAAGAGAGCCAATGGAATTTTTTTCCTCTGTTCCTAATGATCACAGAGATAACACATTCTTAGATATTTTATCACAAGCAAAACATCCTAGGAGTCCTAATTCCTTCAGGTTAAAAGCTCGCAGCATTCCCCTAATATAGAATCTCAGAAATATTTTTAAAATATCTGAAGCTTTAATGTCCACTCGCCTCAGCTAAAACTCCCAGTAAATAGATCAGTTTAAGGAAATAAGGCATCTGTAGCAGGAGGGAAGTATTTATCCATCTTTCTGTTCATTTCTTTTATCCCTTGCTACTCACCTCCGAGTGCTGCTGTTGCTCGGAGCACACAGAAGGCAGCAGCTCATTCCGAGGCAGAAAAAGGTTATTTCCTTTCACCCTCTGTTACTGCTCTCCCTTGAAACTCCTTCACTTTCTCTTTTCGAGCTGCACAGGAACACAAGGATGGACCCTTTGGGCTCTCTTCAGTTCTGTGTGTATTATGTAAAACAGATGAATGCATTTCCTATTTTAACCACGGAAATCATGTCTGCACTGACGGGCGCCGGGATCATTAACAGCGCACTGTGCGCAACGGTGAAAGCCCACGGAATGCTCAGAATCGGGCTCAGCTCTCTGAATGCAGAACCAGATGAAAATCTGAAAATCAACTTCTCTTTGTTGCAAAAGTTTCTCTTTTTCTCTCCGTCAGAAGAAGCTGGAAATCGCTGTTTAACCAGTACCTTTCATTGGAAATGCTGGAGCAAAGCTCTAGACTTGGTGTAACACCAGAAACAAACACACTGGAGATGTTTTGGCCATTAAAATGCCTCTAACCCCAGTGTAACTTTCGGTCAGCTACCACATCAAACCTGAGATTCCTTTCTCCCAAGACAATTTTGTCTCGTAGCACTGTCAGCAAACTGCTCCAGCCCTGCTTGAAAAGATTCCAGCCCAAATTACAGCAGTGAAAGCCTGTTCTGGCCTCTTCCCTTACTGTTTTTTTCTACAATATTTACATTTTATATTATCCCACACCAAGTCTTAGCCATAGCTCCCAAAATGCAAGAAAACAGTCTTTCCTTCCTGCAATCCTAAATGCCTTCATTAGGGAGACTTAATGTTGAAGTGTTTTGGAAGGCAGATGCTCTGGATTTAAAAGAAACAGGAGAGGACTCAGTGAACAGCTGCATTGCTCTCAGCTTCCAGAGAGCCATATTTCAGAATGGTTTTCTACATTATTTTGTCAGTGGGAACATATTATTACCATCTAAATTTAAAAACACTGGCTTTCCTGCACGAAGGCAAAAGCAGACTTAAAACCACAATGACTGTTCTGTGCAAGTATTCTGTGCCAATGATGCAGAAAATGAGATCCAAGTGAAAAACAAAGTGGTTTAGAAGGTCTTTGCTTGCAAGGTGTCTGTACAGAACTGGCCAAAAAGCACCGGTACAGGAATTCTTGTACACGTTAATCACTGTTCACAGTTCTTTGTTGAAATTTCATTCCATGGATGCTTCAGCTCTTCACCGAGTGCTCAAAAATACTAATGAGCACTATTGTATTATATCTGTTGTACACTGAAATGCTGGAAATGAAACCCATGTTCCAAAGTTACAATTTTTCGGTTCTAAAGGACAATCTTTTCCAAGTAAACTGAGCACTGTCTGTTTCTGTAGATACTAGATCATGTAATTCCTGAAAGAGTGTTCTGGCAAAAATTCCACCTTGGAGCCCTGAGCATACCTCCTACTAGGGAACTGCCAAAACCCAGGAAGAAAATCTAAACACATTTTCAATAAAATCTTATAAATTTAAAGTAAATTGCAGTCTTTTTTTGCCCCAGGAAATAGATATTAACAGTTTTTCTCTTACTGAGTCTTCTTATGCATCATCTACAACCACCCACGTTTATTTTCCAGAATAGTTTAGTCAGTGACTAAAGGATCCACCGCAGCTCAGGTAAATTGCTTCTTCTGAAAAAAAGTGCACTAATCATGTGGATAATATAAAACTGATTTGGCTTAATTCAATGAACATATGTAAAACAAAGGCTTTCAGTGGACAGCCCATTGTTTATTCCCTAAGGGATACTTTAGGGAACAAGTTTAATGAAGTACTGCTTCAACAACTTATTATCACAGGGAGTCTTTTAATTAATGTCAGTGGCATAACCTAGGTCAAAAATTTTGCATAGGGAAATGTGGAAGTCAAACAAAGCAAAGGACAAACATCCTTGTACCTAAAAGCCTGATTTCTTGGTTGTATTGATCAGTTAATTGAAAAAAAAAAAAATACAATGTCTATCTCTCACCATTCTGTGCACAGATACCAGCCCTTCTACTTACTGAAGTTCTGGAAAAAGCTATGACAACCAAAGGCCTAACTTCAAGTGCAAATAAAAATATTAAGCAAAATCTCTATTAAAAATTAAAGATTCTTAGAGCAAAGTTCCCAAACATGTGCTTAAACTTACGCACTTAGTCTTTGCAAGGTTAACAGGATTCATCTGCCAGGGAGATGCCTTATTCCAAACAGGCTTCTTTGAGTTTTAAACCCACGTTTGCTAAGCTTCTAAATACTTGAAATTTAGGCACGCAAGTTTGAAAATCTGGCAAAAGCTTCTTAAATGCAAGTGAAAAATAAACAAATCTTTCCTGGTGCCGAAGTTTCTATGAATCATCGCTCTTCAGGCGCAGAGAAGTGGCGGTTACCCAATGCAGGAGCTGTGTCATGGCCACTCAGGCAATGCTGGAGGCTCCTGAGGCTGCAGCAACCAAGGCAAGAGGAAACTTTGGATACAGGACTAACAAGGGACTAAACATATTGAGAAAGCTGCTGCTTTGTACTCTTGCTGGTGGGCAAAATTCCCCAAAAGCTTAGAACAGCTTAACTTCAGATTTTTCAATGCCATAAATAAAACTTTTCCTCCTTACCAGACTCAGATTTAATCTTCCCTTTTTGCATGAGACTCAGAACTCTCATTTTTACACTTCCATATATGAAGCACCTCTGGCCACTTACACTGCAGGAATGAATAATCTCTACAGTGAATACAGCCCTTTCTACAGTACCTCTTTTAGAATCTGAGCTCCATTCATACACTTTGTATTCTCCATGGAATGGAGTTCTCCATCTCTTGGTGGAAACCACGTTTTAGTGAAGCTTTCCTTAGCAAACATGCTTCAAGTATGTGAACTTCGTAAAGCATCCTAAAGGTCTCCTGCTAAATTCTGTGTATGTGGCAATAGTTTTGGGTATAATAGTTTACATTTCAGCTGCCAGTGTATTTCTGTGTTAGAAGACATTCATTTATTTATGAGATTCACAGATCTTTGGATTATAGCTAAAATATAAGACTGTGCTGGTAATAAATTGTGACTCCCTTCACTGAAGCTGGGCAACATTCCATCTTCTAATGCTTTGTTGCACAACTTCTTAAAAAGTCTTCCAGTAAAAAGAGATTAAATTGTCAAAGTTACCAGGTAATGGCTTGGGCAGTGACAGAGCACAAACTTGGCACACAAAGCGTATGTGGATATTGAAAATCTCGTTTCTTCATTGAGGAAGGGGTCATTGGGTGCAAAGTGGGTAGGTCACCTCTTGAAAATCCAAGGTGTTTGGCTTTTGATTCTTCTTCTCAAAGAAAAAAATGATAATGAGAAAATCTGTCTGTGTATCAGAATGCTGAGTGCTAATTTTAGAACTCTTCAAATAGAATCAGAAGACTCTTTGAGACACTCAGTGAAGAAAAATTGATATTTGAGGAATCCTTCTTAACAGGTTTTAAATTAGGTGAGATTAGGACTACAACATTCAGTATTTCTTAAATACTCATAAATTGTGTTTGGACTCAGTTTTGAGACTTTTCTATCAGGTTTCATGAATACTTATAGCAGAGGCATACTCATAAAAATTGGAAACAGCTACCCTTTAAAGCAAAAACTTTAAGATTAGATTTAGAAATACTGTAGAATGAGGCATTTGATCTCTTGTTGTCATGAACCCAAAGAAACCTCTCTTATTTTAAAGTCTTTTTCATTTGAATACACTTAACATGCTTGGAGTACTTTGTTACTACTGCAGTAATTAACATTTGTAACCTTTGCTGATTTGGAATTAATGTTATATTTAGTAGAAAAAGAGAGACCAGAGATTCCAATATATTCCTGGAAGTATCTTTAAAATGTCCTAAGAATTTTACTCAAAAGCTAGAAAATTCATACACTACTATCCCTGGGTGTCTTGATCCGTCTTAATTACGATATTTGGGGGTTTAAAATGTGACAATAAGTTGCTTTAATTTTCTCAATAAGGCCTTTTTTCAATTTTTATTTTTATCATCTGTCACAGAAATCTGTTGTATGTGTAAGCAATTTAATGGTTCACTGAAAGGTTGTTATGCAACTGAGTTGTATAAAACCCTGTCCAAGCCCAGAAAAGACTGTAAGGGGGAAACAGTGAAATGGTGAAAGGCTGAGAATTTAAATATGTTTTCTCTTGGTATTTCTATCTTTTGTTAGTGAGTTTGTAGAGCTCCTGTGAGGGCAAGAGGGAAGAGGTTACCTAATGTTGGGATGCCAAGGATAAAAAGCTGCTTCCCTGGGCAAGAGTCTGGAGCCATAAGGTAGCCAATGGGGAGTCTGTAGTGCCAGAACTGCTCTGCACAGGTCTGAAGTGATTATTCCAACACAGAGTTTTCCAAACAGAAGCTACTCAGGGCAATGCTGAGCTATTATTAAAATCATTAAGCCTGGATTTATCAGTGCAGGTGATGAGTGATTAAATGCATCATTCCAGCTGCACCAGGGTCAGGATTCAAGGGCTTTCTATCAATACACATTTATAATCCTGTAAATGAATACAGTGGATGGGCAATATTATCACTTGGTGAAGATGTCATTGATGCAGTTTGTGAGCCCCTGTGACAGCATGTACAGCTATTTCCAGAGTGAGGATCAGGGTGCAGTTAATGCAAATGGCAGATCCTGCGAGTATTGCTCAGGTCACTAAATCAGACATATTCCTGTTGACCACTGCTGTGATTATCCACACAGCAAAGCACTGCTCCATGAGTGGGGGATGCAGAATTTGGCCCTAAACTGATTATACATAAGTACAACTCCAAAAGCAGTGAAAGACCCAACACTGGGGTTTTTATTTCACTGACACTGATTTCACAGAAGTAAGAGCTCTTCTTAAGCTATTTGACAGAACAAAGAAATATAATCATGCTGTACCCTTGTTTGTGCAGTAACAAAATATAGCTTCACAATTCAGTTTATTTTCCAACCACAGCATCCTCTGAGAAACTAGAAACTCTTCCTTGCAAAGAACCTTTGTGTTGGACTGGATGATCTTCTGTGATCCCTGCCAGCCTGAATCACTCTGTGATCCTGTGATCTGTTTATGTAACCCCTACAAATAAAATACACGTCCTCATCCATCAATTATTTACCAATATTTCTACAGATGTCCCAAATATATGTTTTTGACCTTCAGGCAGAAACACCGAAGCACAATAGAAAATTCCACTTGGCCAAAGCTGGAAAAGTTCAGAAGCCTATAAATTATCCACTCTTCTAGACTGCAAGATCAACTTTGGTAAAGCAAGAAACAGTAAATCAGGTTCATTTTGTACAAAAAATTCATAAGTGAATCAGTTGTTGATAACCAACACCACTCCTTGGGATGAATTTCTCTATTTGCAATTGAAATTCCTAGTTTGAGCTCTAAATAAATTTTTAAGGGAAGCTTTAAAAACATTACCTAACATCACAAACAACATGTATTTCTCTTCTCACTTGTTAAAAAAGATCTTTGTAGCTTCTAACATTTGTCACCACAGAGCATATCATTTGAAACAGGGATGACCACTTTTTCACCAGCCAACATAAAATAAAGTGAAAAGAGTGGTGTCAAAAAGTAGCACTCAACTGTAATTCCTGTAGGATTTTCTCTTATCGCTTCCCACATTCTATGAGCATTCTTCACAATCTCTCCTGCCTTTTCACTTGAAGTTGTGATGGTCTTTCCAGAGAATAATCAGTGAGAAGGCAATTTCTGCACTGTGTAAAAGTACATATTTTGTCTCTAGTCAGTTCTGAAAATACGGGTTTTTGTCCTTCCTATATGGGATAAATCAGGAAACAACGGAATATGAGGACAGTGTTGGTGGCACAGGCCATAGCCTTAAAACTGTATTTCCATTCCTCTGAAGATTAAAACTGGATAAAATTCTCATTAAATTCTTAAATTTTCATTTCATTAATAAAACTTCCATATCCATAGATCCAAGCCAACACGTCAAGAATTGTTGATTTTCCTGTTTAGTAATGCTTTCATGGACTGCTGTTTTGGGCCTCTCTTCAGCACTCTCCATAAAAAACTGCTGTAAGAATTTGAAACTGGCTCTACATTAATCATCTAATAAGAGTAAGATATCCCAACATGTTATTTATCCTCATAAACTTGCAGCTCTCTCTCACACTGGGAGTTCCAGGGATGTGGTAATGTGGAGCAGGGAGGACCACGCCGGTGTTCAGCACCAAGGTCAGCTCAGGACTATGCACAGCCCACAAAAAAGGACCTTGAGTCACTAAAAAGTCAAGACTCCCATCAAAAACACAGAGAAATCTCAACACTTTTTGAACAGCAATAGAGAAGATTTTTTTTTTTAAATCTAAATCTTGTATTTTATTCATTAACTGCATTCTTTATAGGCCATTCTATGTGGAATATAATGCAAATAGATGTAAGTTTGTAACACTATTTACACTCGGTAATGCACAATGCAGCTGCAGTGGAAGAAAAGCCAGGTGAATTGAGCACTGCATTTGCATGTACTTTTCTTTGAACCCCTTATGTACAATATATGGGCTAAATCGTGCCTTTAGGCACAGGCTTGAACAAAGATCATAAATTGCACGCTCTCCAAAGACATAATATTGTAGCACAGCTCCCTCTTGGCTTCATGGTAGGCCAGCTACAAATGAGCCTTTTCCAAAGCATTCGACAGCGTGTGAGCAACGTCCTGGACGCGCTCACCAACCAGGGCAGGGCAGTTCCAGCTGAAAAACCTACTGCTCCCTCCACTTCTTGTCTGCTCCTCAGCTACATCCCCCAAAAAAGAGAAATGTGTGCCCCATGTATGGAGACTGACACACATTTTCAGTCCCTTCAGTGGATGGATGGATGGATGGATGGATGGATGGATGGATGCATCTAGAGATTGGTTCTGTGTAGGTTCAGCTGACTTTTATTCCTATTGAGAGTGGACTTGAAACATGGACGCATTGGGTAGATTGAGATTAATCTATTCCTGACTTAAACTGATCTAGATGCGTGTGAGATGCTCATTCAGAAGGCGTCTTAATATATTTTATACATGTGAAAAGGCAAATTAGGTCCTACTGGATTTATTATGTATCAAGCTAATGAGAGCTTTAATATCTAGAGAAGGGATTGTCATAGGTTCTGAACAAGTTCTTTGGTAATTTACTACTGACAACAAAGCTGGCCTGGGAGTCTAAAATTTCCACAACTTCCAAGTGTTGTGGGTGTAGACACTTTTGGTACACAGTTCAAAAAACCCAAACTGCAGTAAGGTTAGAAAATCTTCCCCGTGAAGTAACCTGGAATGCGCAGCAGCACTAGAGAGAACATGGCAGCAGCGCACATGGGAAATCCCAGAACAAAGAGAAAAGTCAATCACTGCATGTTTACTTAAGTGGCCAGACTGATACATTACTGCACACAAAGACATCTCAGCCCAAAAGTTGTCCTTTACATGAATCCTATGGGCTTTTTTTACATGGAAATGCTTACAAAATCTAATCCAATTTACCTAAGTGCGTGTGCTTGGAAGTAGCTTAATTAAACCACAGTAAATTTGCATGAATACTCTCTCCTAGAATTAAAGTAATCTTAATTCAATTTAGGTTCATTTACTTTGGAACAGAATAAAGCTAAATTAAATTGAGCTCACTTTAATTCTCAACATGAGTGTCCACACAGACTTTAATAGTTAATTAATGCACTGTACTTTCATAAGTGAACCTGCATGGATTTTCATAGGCTGTGTTTACGTAAACAAGCTCTAAACACACTCATATTTCATTTCAAGACTGTTCTATTTTCTGTTACAGTCCATATGGGCTAATTTAGCAGTCACTAGGAGGAGCCAAGTATTAGCAGATTGTTCTTAACCAAGATTGTATTTTCCATCACTGGATATAAAAGACAATTTTTTATATATTCTCTGAATTACAGTCCTTAATGCAGCCCTTTAGGCCTTAAAATTCACTGATGATGAGCAAAAGAAGCTAGATGTGATTTCTTAGAAAAAAGTCTTTAAATTCCTTGTCTAAAAAGGATATACTTAAAGATGTTCCTTTGCAAAATAGATTATAGCATAGGAATTGGATTTTCTAGATAACAGATGCACTAAAACCACAATTTGAAACAATTTTTGGACTCTGTCCCAGCACAAATCAATCATATGGATTCTGAAAATGCTAAGACAGATCTTGAAATGGTAATTAATTTGACATCACAATTTTGATGTCAAAGAAGAAACTCTGAATTATAGCTGTTAAGGCTCTAACTCAGCACTTATAAACAATGTTTCTAAGTTTCACTGTTTCCAAAGTTGCTGGGTCCCCTCATTAGTTTCAGTTTTTAAAATGTTCTCCTGTTCATGGGGTGAGAAACTCTATCTTTGGCTGCAACTCCTTTCAAATCACAGCTTGCTGGGCAAGGCTCATGTTAGCTGTGATTGCAGTTGGCAGGGCACTAGATTAGCTGTTGACATCAAGCCAACATTTAATTTTGTTTTCTTGAGTCATCTGTTGCCAGTTCCCATGACAACTGCTCTTCTAGCCTTCAGATTTACTAGAGAAAACCATTAAAATGGCCAGGAGTACAGAAAGAGATCCTTTGATGTAGATGGAAGTTCAACTGTTTCCTTCAATGGAAACAGAAAGATCTTTTCAGTTATTACTTTAGCACCACGTAACTTCTGTTCAGGAAAACACAGATGTTCTTGTATTAGAGAAAGAGAGTGAACAGCAGTTTTTAACAAGAAACCTGTTTTAACATTGTTCTACTACAGAATGAAGGTCTTTGTGTCTAAAAAATCATCTCATGCAGAGGACGGGAAAAAATATTTTTCTATTCTTGCTTAGTAGTAACAAAAGATGAAATTTAAGATATGGATTCTTTTGATCTTCACTGGAGTCCCTGTACATTCCATTTCTTGTTTCACAAATGTGTCACTTAGGTAAAGGATGTATCTCAGGAAGACATCATTGCTGTGCTGAGTCAGCCTAGAGGTTGAACCAGACCAGAGGAAAAGGCCAATCCCAATCCTGTGGGAGCACCTGGGATCAAAAAATACCTTTGGCTAAAAATACTTCTCAGTGTATATAAAATATGTACAACCCATAAACCCCCTGGTTATGAAAGCATAAGAAAAAATTAAATACCATACTGGATTACAAGCAGTCCTTGTAGTAGAATGTTAACACTCAGTGGTTATTTCTACATCTCCTGTTGTTTTTCACAGGTCCTTCCAAAGTCTGAATTCCACATTCCTCTTATTCACTGTGTTCAAAGCACTCCAAAGCACTAAGCACCCCCAAACCCCTTTGAAAGAAAAGCAAGCACAAATAGAATGCAAAAAGGTGCACAACTGGTTCAAATACAGACAAAACCCCAGGTAGCTCTGTATCTCTTCATTAGGCAAACATTTGCCTCTGGTATATGGAAAAACAAGCAGCTACACAACTCTGCCATTGCATGGGTATTTCCCACTGCCCAGGAGCTTGTTCTAGCAAGCATTACTTGCAGGAGGATGTCCAATTCCCCCAGAGCTGCACAGAAAGGGCAGCACATGGCAGTGCTTGCAAGCTCAGGTGAGGATCCAATACTCATGACCGTGGTCAAAGAATTAATGGCCCTCTGCTCAGGCAATACCCTAGGGATCTCTACGCACCCCATTTAGCCTATGTTCCATTATACATATCTGGATGACTCTTCCAGGCTGGTTCTTCAACAGCAATTCAAAATTGCTTTCCCAAATGTGAGGATACCTAAGCCTACTCTTGATTAAAATGGAGAGAACAAGGTGATTACTCTGACAAAAACCTACCTTGCTTCTCTTCTTCTCCTCTGCCCAGTAGAAGCAGTTAAAACATTTTAAAGATAATGTGGGAGAAAGTGAAAGATAAGGAGAGAGAACACACCAGTTCCCCAGCTTGAGTTAACTCTCCCGATCCCACTGGAGAATCATCTTCCACGAGCTGGAAATCCAACCCGCCAGAGATCTCAGCAGGTTGAGTATGTTTGGTACCAGTCACACTGCATGGACTGAGTGTCTTCCCCCCACAGCTGTCCCCCAGTTTGGGTACAAAGCCACCCTTGTCGGACTGGTGTGAATTAGTGACAAAAGGAAGCGCCATGGCCGGGATGTGCGGCTGCCATCTCCCAGTGCTACACTGGAGATTAAACAGCCACATCCACTAAAGCTGGCAGTGTTTATGTAATGGTTTGGGCTGTGAATTCAGGCTCTGTGTGATTGTTTCAGAAAGCACTTGGCTCGTGAATTCCATTGATGCAGACGCCCGCATACATTCAAAATGCTGTGTTTCATGTTTTACTTTTATCTTTAAATATATTTGAGTAGGTTTTTTCTCTCTTCTAAAACAGCTCACATAATAGGTAGAACTAAAAATGATCTAATAGCTTCAGTGCCTTAGAGCTACTGCCATGCATGAAATTCAAACTGTGACTATAAAAAGAAGCAAGGACTTTCTCTCCAATTCACATTTTTAACTATTTCTGTATTTTTTTGAGAAGGACAGAACTTGTTCATGTTTCAAGTCAGGATCAGTTAAATAAAACACAATCTGAAAGTTATTACAGGTCATCTGGAGAACTGGAGGCAAAAGTCTGAGGGTTTTTGACTGGTTGAGAAGACAATAAGCTTAACAAGATTAGTAGTCACTAATTAAGTGGTAGCATGACCCAAATTTGTTTTCACAGCCCTTACTGATTTAGTCAGATGCAATGACATCCATTACAGCTGAGCAAATAGTTCCTGATGAGTAATGTATCTGCACCTCCATACTTTCTATCTGCATATTGCCTTGATTGTGTCACAGTTTTCCTGTCACCATCACCAGCTCGTACCTGCTAGATTATTTCTGCAGTGTTTGAAATGTGTATGGTCTGTGTTCAGCTGCCAAACACAAGTGGCACTGCTCAGTCCTAGTCCAATACCTTATGTCAGCTCACTCTGTGACTGAGTGCAACTCTTAATTAAGTTTATTTGCATGTGTGCAAAACATATGCTTGGCTATTCAAACCTTGCTTTGCACAGATGCTGCCTAATTTTGTTAAATGGGAGAGACCACTATAATTTTTAGGAGAAATTAGCCAAATTAGAATAGATTGAACCATTTGACTGTGTTCCCAGACTAACATAACTATTTGGTACCTTGCTTGTCAGAATTTAAATATTATCTGTTTCCAAATGCTCTGAAATAAGAATTGGTGGTTTTATTGAGCATGGGTGGCTGTTCCTGGGTTTCACTTCGAGCTTCAGCCCAGCACAGGCTGACTCGGTGAGTTCTGAGCCATATGCACACTGAGACTCTCCTGCAGGGGGTATATTGAGACACTCCTGGAGACTGATTTTAGGTTGAATCATAACCCTTATGACTTTGGACGAGCCCACTGAGGAGGCTCACTGTGGGGAACTGGTCTGTCCGCTGGAGCGTGCCTTAATTGTGTCATCAGAGCCTTGGGTCATACTGTGAAGAGGTAGACGATGTCATATCCTCTAAACATGTTCTACCCACTCAGGCATTTAATCAGAGACTGACATATTTATTATGGATAAAAAGAACAGGAGGATACCATGAATTTCTTTAGAGCCACTTAATTGACAGTGCACTGGGTAATGAATGACCAATTAATAAAATGAAAACAGAATATAATGGATTTGTACTTTGTTTGTACACAACACGCATCATTAGGACTCTTCAGCCATCATTAGCTCTGTCTCCTCCGCACTGAGTCATTCTGCTCCCTGGAAGAAGTCTACGCTGCATTACAGAACTGCCAAACCGTTCCACTGATAGAGCTACAGATTTCTGGGCTGTCCTCCTGTGCAAGCTGGTTCCCTGAATTTAGGGGATTCTTTTTTTCCATTTCATGATGAAACGGGTCTTGCAGATAGCTCAAAGCTAATCTCATCAGAATTTTTAAAAAGCAAAGATGCACAAAGAAAAACCCTTACTCTACCAAACAAAGAGTCACAGCAGCACTTTGCTCTTGGAGGAGTCTACTTGGCTCACCTGGAAAGGAACTGGATGTGGAGAAACCAGGACTAAGTAAAAGTGGATAAGCTTAATGACTTCTTGTAGCACAACTTACTCAGTCTTAAATTAAAAAGGAACATTGAAGTAATGAAAAAAAAACCAAAGGAAGAAGAGCAGTCTGGCAAATTCTGGCTTCTGTGTTATCAACTCTAGTGAAGTTCTTCCAGTGGTAGATTCTGAAGAAAATCCCCAGAGGGATTTTCTCCATGTCCAGTAAAAATTTTTGTATTTCTAGTAAATAAGACAGTCCTTGATCTACCAGAGAACTAGACAAACATGTAAGACTCAACCTTTGATTAAAAAAAGAAGCACTGTTCATGCAATCTGATTAAGCAGTCAGTCAATTATAACACACATATCAGTGGTAGCTGTGTGCTTGAATTCTTCGAATTCTTCATTTAATATCCTGAATAAAATAGGCATGGCAACCACATATAAAAGAGTCCTTTTACATACAATGAAAAAAGTTGTACAAAATATACAAATGATCTGCATGCACAAAAATCCCACAAGTACATATGCAAAACACTTCATTATGCCTGTTAGTTATTGTAATTGCCATTAGCGTGTGCAATTACTTGCTCTGCATCACAATTCCAGGTGAATGGTTAAATCAGCTACAAAATTATGAATAGCTGAAAAATCCTGTTTCAAACCCCAAGCCATTTCATTAAATCTCTTCTTGTGTAGTAAACAAAGTGCATATCATGAACTAACAAATGGCAAGCTGTATTATTTCCTGAAGTGACTGCAGTATTCCCAGGAGAACTGAGGTTGTTGTTTACGGAACAAGAATTCCCCATGCAACAGCAATGAAATTGCTCTTCCCATCAGGACTTAGCCACATCATCAGGACGAGTTATTTGTGCCCTGTCAAACCTTGGCTGTTCTCCTAGGGCTGTCAAACACTTTTTTTATGCTGTCTGTGATCTGAGTATTTGAACACTTTCTGCTTAAACCCATTAGCAATAACCTAGGTACAGACATATGTAATTGCCTGGCTTTTCCCTTTTTTGGGGGACCAAACTTTGGGCAGGGTTGGGTTTTCTGGAGTCTTATTCAAAGAGATGAGGACTAGAATATTACAACTGTAAATGTAATTTTTGGTGGGAAAAATTGGAAAATGAGGATGGTTATGTAGTACTTCTTAAGGACTATCAGAGTAGATTTGTCCAAGCACTCCTACAAGACTGTTCCACACTTAAATCCTCTTGGATTTAAAAGCTTTGTCCTCATCTCTTATGATGACCAAATGACTTAATTTAAGGCTCTACATTTTCTGGGAGAAAGAGCTGTTATAGTGGTATTTCATCAGCTGAAATTCAGTCCTAAATATAGCTGAAATTTCAGCAACCTCTTCTATATGGATATTAGGAGCAGAATTGGTGCTCGAGGTTGGCTTCTCCTAAGATCACTCCAGGCTACTGTGAGGATGTGACTGCAGGCCTGATGGATTTATAGTGGCATGAGCCATGAAGAAAGAAAATGTCATAAATCCAGATACCCTTGGGTTGTGCTTTTCACACAATATGTTGATAGGAAAACACACAAAATACAAAGGTAAACAGGTGATAGCTGCCATCCCCTCCTTACCTCTCCTTTTCTCACCTTCCTCTACCAATGAAGGCTACAATTGGGGTTTTTTTTCAGCAACAATGGTGAAAAATGAAAAATTAAAACCTGATAGCTGCTCTCTCTTATCCTGGAGGTTATCCTAGAGCCTGACCATAGCTGCAGTGCAGAAAAATCTGGGCACATATTTTTAAAATTCAAATTTGAGCAACAACATCAACAACAGCAAATCCCCAAACCCCACCCCCTTGCCCCCTGCCAGGACCTGGACCACACATAGACTGTAATTACCAGAGTTATTGCTGAGCACAGAACACCCAGAATGCAATTATGCTATTAGGGCAGGGTAATCAGAATAACTTGCTTATTAACAGAAAACCATATACTTGTCCTATGCTTTTATTTTCACTTCTATAAAACAGCCTCCTTAGGAGATACTACAATTAAACAGTGATTATGCATGTCAAATCAATTTTCAATGGATATGGATTATATGATAGCACAGGACGTGAAAGGGAATCACAGTTTAGTGTCCAGGCATTTAAACTGTGCAAATAGTTTTACAGTGATGCACTGGTTTAGATGTGCAACTGTGAGTTCCCATTATCCTCAGTCCAACAAACTGATGGTATCAAACACAGATGTGAAATGCTCAGTAAAAATGCATTAGAACTGTTACATTTCAGACAAAACTCTAAAAAATGTATACTTACTATTCAAACACCAGTGTTATTGGAATCTGAGGTTGGAGCCACTTGGAATTTGCTGATTTGCATGCAATACTTGGGATCCCAAAGCTGCCTACAATGTATGAAAATGATACTTTGTACATCTTTGGGATACAATTGCTGTAAATAACCCATCTGTCACCACAAACATCCTAAATAACCAGGCTGTCACCTCAAGCAGACTCAGGTGGCAGTGGAATAGATAAAGCCTTCTTCACATCTCAGAAGGCAGAGTGTATTTTGGGCAGAAAAAGGATGAAATAAAACAGCTACTTAAAACCACTCCAGACATACTATTTTTAACAGAAGCTTTGAAGTCATACCTTCTGAAAGCCACCCAAATGACAAGATGAGAGCACTGGGTCAGTCAGGCTGCTGCAATGGTAAAATGCCTGCAAAGGAGTCTCTCTGCTTTTTCTGGAGATTACAAAACATCTGAGTTAGCAATGGTTTTGTTTTGTGCACAGGTGGATGCTCTATGAGAAATGAGGGAACAAAAAAATTGGGCTTTAGAAGGTGTAATTAAAAATTTCACAGCAGCAGTCATGAATCTAAAGTTTGGAACATGGCTTGGATGTTTAATGCAGTGGAAGGACTTCATTTTCGTGGTTCCTCTGAAGATGGGATTGCTGATTTCTGGTATCAAGGGACTGTAAGATCTGACTTGAGGCTGTAAGGCAGGAAATCAGCACTGCCACGACAAACTTTGCCGATTTCAGTATGTATTACTTCTTATTCTCAGGAGGATCTTGCAGCACCAGTTTTTTGACCACTTCTTCACAAATCCATTTATCTGCAAGACCTGGGCATGCCTGAACTTTGGCTCTCTAGCCCTCGCCCTTGCTCTGAGCTTATCAGAGTCCCTCGCTGCTATCAGCTGAGGGACTCACAGTGCTCTGACTCTGCAAGAGACAGGAGCCCTTGGAGCAGTCACCCAACATTTTCATGACTCAAAGCCAACACCTGTAAGGCTCCTTGGAAAAGCTTTTGAGAGCTGTTGTAACAGAAAAGCAGGATTGATGTGGTAAAACAGCTTCCAAAAAGCTGCCGACCACAGCAAAGTGAAGCAAAAAGGCAGCCGCTCACTCCAGCTATACAGACCTTGCCTGTGGCCCTGCTTTCAACAACTCAAGATGCAATTACACATCTATTCACCACCACTGCAGGTGCAAGCTGAGCAACAGCATGAGTATAAATGTGTGTGGGTGTGCAAATGCCTCATTATGGTGATTTGTTAGCACAGTGAGTGATGCTTTGTGTCCAATGAATGTGTAAATTAGGTGCTTAGCTTACTTGAGTGAAAAAACATTTAACTTTGCCTCCCTAGCCCATCCCTCTCGACATTGGAAAAGGAAGTCGTCTCATTCCTTGTCAAAGCAGCAGCTTCCATCTAAAACCTAACCCAACTTTCTTGTGCTGTCCTTGGGTTTCTAACAATGAAGAGAAGTGAATCTTGAGGAATTAGTTGTGTTGAATCGTATCTTAATCACATGCCTGATATGCTCTTATGCAGCATTAGAGTAAGAGGCATCACATCTTGTGTTGTCATTTCTGGGACAGAAAACTGGGGCTGTTGGCTGGGTTTAAATCATTTCTGGCATTAACGAGATTCTGACCAGAGGCTTTATTTCATGTTCAGGATCTGCGCTGCATTATTTCCTATTATATTGCAATACGCTGCAAAGGAACAGCTAAGTTACCAAGACTAATCCTTTAAGTCTTTCTTTCTTTACAATGTCAGACAAAACAAGTCTATGCCATATTTCTGTAATCTCTCTTGTATTATGAGAATATTATGATCTGTAACAACAAAATCTCTAAACTGCACGATTCCCGTCAGCTCTAATAAGCTTAGTCTTGTTTCTTTCTGTCAGAAAAGATATTTCTAAGTCCCTGTGATTTCGTTTTAACAGATAATATCTGGTTAAAAATCAGATTATTAATGTAAAGCAGGAAAAAGAAGTTTTCTTGTGTTTAAAAAATGAGTATTTCTGATAAACCATGATGTAATACCTAAAGTCCTCCTCTTCCTTCAAGAAACTACTTTAAATGAAAGTTTTGAAGCTACTGCCACTTTTTCCCTACTTGGATATGTACATTTAGATTAATCTGTTGAAAAGTAGATTTTGTTCCCAGACAACTTTACAGCAGCTACCAAGATCTAAAAGAGATTTCTGCAATGCTCTGCTGGCAAATTGCGGGGGAATTTCTTGAGGGAGGGAGGTGAATTTGAATTAAAAACTAATTAATTAAACCCACCAGAAGTAGCTTTCCATTTCTTTTAATAGGATGAGAAAATAAACTTTAAAATATATATGAAGTGTATCCTCCTTCTGAGAGATCTGTCCTTTTGGATAGAGTGAAAACATCATCCCATACTTTCTATTCAGAAAGTGTGAGTTTATTTCTCTGCTGGTATTTTATGACGTCTAAGCCACTAAAAGTATAATCAGTAACTTAACTCTTTTATAATTATTTCACTAGAGCAGCCAGGCAAACCATGATCTGAAAATGCATAAGCTCATGGCACTGCCAAATGTTTGGGTTGGGGAGGTTGGGGTTTTTTTACTGTTGGGTTTTTAAAAAAAGCTACTGCAAAATATGTCTAAAATCCTAAAAAAAAAACCAGGTGACTCAACAATATTAAATTCCAGGGTGCAAAGCAGAATAGATTTTCTGCAGGTGCGTAACACAAATAGCTGATTATATAAAATATCATCTCCCAAATAAGAGAGATGAGTAATGCCCCAGGTCATAGTGCAGCTTTTTTAGAAGAGGTTGGTAGAACTAGAGACCCTTGACATGTTGGAATAAAGCCTAGAAGTTGTGTTGTGAGAGCAAGAGTGAGAAAAATATAAATGGAACAAGTTATTGAAAACAGCCTCTCCTGGGTTTTTGCTCCCAGGGTCTTCTTTCAAAAACAAGGGCTGTTTAACCACTTCATCTCCCGTCACCCACAATAACTTTGGAGCTCACTGGCAACTTTCAGCAAAGGGTGGAGTTGGTGAAAAATGACACCAGTGACCCTCTAAAGTGCTACCCGTAGGAAGAGCCTGAGTGTGAGGAGCCTGAGTGTGAGGTCAGGTTTGGTTCCACACCAGAGCACCCCCAGGAGAGCTGCTGCTGCGAGGCCCTTAGGGGAGGAGCGTTCACTCGGCCTGACACTTCATTAGACAACAGAGGAGCCAATCTGAAGTCCTCAGTCATAAACGAGATTTTTAACAGTTTAAGATTGAACTGAGGACTGAAAATGCTGGACCTGGAGGAAGGCCAGCTTTGTTGGCTTCTCTGTTGTTACAGCAATAACACCCATCCAATTTCCACAAGAATTGTCTGGGAGAAAGGCCTCTGGAGCAGGAGCTGCTGAATTTGCTAAGGCAGAAGAAAAGAGCTAGCTACAAGAATGAACTCAGACTAGATGGCAGGAAAAGAACTGTAGAAAAAACAGACTGAAAAGTAAAAAGAAGTTGCAACAAGGTCTACCCTGTCACATGAGGACAGGAGAATGTATGGAGGCACCAACCCAGTGAGGTAAGAGGAATGCCAGTCTTCCAGACCAGCCTATGTTGCCTTCAGTGATACTTCCTTGGACTGAAGAAGAAAGATACAAGATAAATTTCTATTAGTTAGGGCCCCTTCTTAAAACATTTTCATTCATGCATAATATTCTGGATTTTTGAAGGACATGCCTTTGTATTTCTACATGTTAAAATCATCTCTTTTACTTGGCTTCCTTTCGGTTTATTCTTCTGGTTGAATTACAGCAACAAATGTACACCATAACACTAAGAAGTCTCTCTGCTATCCATCTTGACAGCTGTAGTTTACATTCCCTATGTTTGCCTTAAGAAAATCCACATCTGATCATGTCATCTGTTAAGTTCACCACTGCTGCGAGGGTTCAAGGCACCAGCCTCGGGCAGTGGCTGATATTTGCTCCCATTACAGATCAAACACAATCAAGGGTTTAGTGAGGATAGGCAGTTTTTGTATCACGCCATTCCATTCTGAATTGGTATCAGGAGTTTACCGCAAAATAGGACATTCTCAGGAACCTCTGGTATGTTCCCAAATGTAGGAGATTCCCAGGTGGCAGGAGTTCACTTATGTTCCTCCCTTGCAGGAAGATGTGTTATTAAGTTCTCCACTGTTAAGTATCTCCTGTGAAACCTGAAGTGATACTCACAGTTTATGTCAGTTCTGATTTTTCATTAATTTTCTTGAGTTAAACAAGAAACAAGGCATTTAAAACTTACGGTGGACAAGCGGAGAATTTGTATGAGTCGAAGACTAGGCTCCATTTTCTTTTTACTAGAGCTTTCTCTGCCTAGTTGGTAGTCTAATGTAAGCATATATTCTCTCCTTCTAGGCACTGTAACAGAGAGCAAAGTCAAATGAGCAACTGTCATGGAAAGCAACATTTAAGCTGAAGTTAAGCTGAAGTGCTGTATCTGAAAATAGGATGTTTTTCTCCTTGAAACTTCTGCAATCCCATAAAGCTGCTACGCAGTCTACATAGCTGCTTTAATTTAAAAAAAAAAATTACATTTTTTTCTTCTATCCTAAATGCAGAGCTTACAAAATTACAGAAGTCCCATCTGCGAAGCATAAACTTCAGAGAAACCCAATTAAGTCAGTGTTGCATACTCTATCATGTTCGCTCTATTTAAACATTCCACACAGATTCATCTCATTCATGATGGAACAATTAAAAAGGAACTTGCAGGATCCAAGAAACTCTCTTGGAGGCTGATTTCCAAGAGCTCTCCAAGACAGCAGGACTGCTCCAAGATGCTGAGCAAACCTGCCCAAAGCATCAACCCTTGTGGCTGTTATTTGAAGGCAGCACAGGAGACTGACCCTGACTATTTCATGTGGAATTCATGTGGGCTCCTTCAGCCACCCTTCTCTTTGCTCCCAGCCTGTCCCAAGCTTCCAGCCCCTGACAAGAACACTGGCCCAGGCTGGACACACCTCGGTCCTGACTCAGTGCAGCATTTCTTATGTTCTTTTAAGCATTAAAGCCCAAGTCTTGGTGCAGGCTGTTTAGTTGAGAGATGAGATGCAGAGTTCTGAGAGCAACTGAATGAAAAGTGACAGCCATTCCCAGCAGATCAATATGGACAAGGCACAGGGAAGACTGTGTGGCCTGAGGGATGGAGCAGCCCTCAGAAAGCAGTGAAGGCCTCACTGGTTTGATGTAATGCAGTGATCTATGTCCACTTGCTGGTTAGGCAGCAATTGAACAGTTTGAGGATGTTAAAAAAAACTAAACTAGATCAAGGAAATTAACACACGAACTGTCTCTTCATGATAGGAACAATTCTGAAGTGCTTTATGCATAAGGACAAGCATTCCTTCAGCTGTAACCACAGGTCCACATTCCTGACCCAGAATACTGCTGTACTACAGAAAGCAGGATAAAATACCCTTTGATTCAGATCATCTTACTGAAATATTTATGCAGACTCAAGCACGGAGCTATTGACCTGTGTCAAGCTGCTATATGATGTTCTCTCTGGGGCATGTATAAATTGCGTATACATTAGGCCATAAATCAACTTGAATTTCAAACAAAAGTATGGGATTTAAAGGGCACAAAGAATCCATTGTATTAGCATCCAAACTGGCTACATTTCGAAGCAAAATCAAGGTATCATATTTAGTTTTACTTACTCTTGGTATTTATAGACCTGACCTGCTTAAAGAAGCGAGGGCAATTAATTCTATGTGTTAAATTTTAAAACTACAAAGCCATAAATTTGGTTTAAAAACCCCATGTTATAAATAAATAAATGGTGTAGCCCATTCATTAGAGAACGACTTGGGCAGTCTTGAAACAGCGTTCCCAAATTAAAGATTTTGGGAAAAATTAACACTGTTACTTAACTACTCACTAAAATATCCAGTTACATTTCCAGATAAACATGACTCCCAGCATTATGTAACTCATTCCATTTCCAAGTGTGGTGCAAACATTAACTGAATGAATAATCTTAAACCATCTTCATTCATAGCTAAGGTGTGAAGATCTTTTATTATTTAACAGACATGAGTTTCTCTTATTTGCACAGAGAAGCAACTACTTGTGTGCACAAGTCATTAGGTGTGCAAATTAGGTCTGAGTTCTTTTACTTAAGGTTTGCAATTAAATTTGAGATTTTCTTTTATTTTAAAAGAAAGCCTGAATTAAAGAGTCAAAGGTAAACATAAAAAAACCACCAGGTATTTCCAATATGATGACCTCACTCTCATAAATCCAGCCTAGGTTTTGACGGTGTATAATCAGTATTTCCACTTCTTGGACAAAGAGGTTTTAATGGTTTAAGTGTCTTTTCAGCAACACTCAGACTACCTGTCAACTTGGGATTTAGAAGAAAAGACAACTTTAAACCACTTTTTCCCCCATTAAAGCTCTGTATTTCCTTTACAGAACTCTAAAGTTTGGCTAAATGCAAATCTCCAAACACTGGGAACACTCAAACCCTGGAAAAGCCTAAAACCTCCCCTCAACATGAACAGCATACTTATTAACTGACCTCATTTAATTTCTGCTAAAGTAGCACTAAAACATAACTTCACCAAGCTCTCTCTTGAATCCCAAAATATAAACTGAGCATCAGTAAGTAAAATACTCAGGCAACAGCAAAAAACAGTTTGTGTTAAGTGTGCATCGTGTTGAGGAGTGTAATGATACCCCACCACTGACACAAATTATATGTACAGGACCAACATTATGCATTTGGAGCAAGAGAATCCATGCCAAAGTCCCACCTGTGCAGCTTCCTGGGTACACTGTGCCCATTCTCCTCTCCAGACCTGGAGAGATCATTCTCCCCTCCTGGAAAATGCTGGAGCAGAGCTGCCATGTGTGAGATGAGTCGTGTGCCAGGGACAAGGGCTGCTGAGGAAAGAGGGGATTCTCTGCTGCAGGACACAGAAAAAATGGGAGTTCTGTGCTTTCAGTGAAGTTTCTCTGCACCACAGGGACTTCGGGTCCAGCTGGATCAGACCAGCAAGGGACTGGGAATTTGATGAGGAAGAAAAAGACCTTCTCAAAGCACAGTGGACCATTTCTTAAAATATAACTCCCATTGCAGTATTTGGTAATATGGTGATGATTTTTCAGGTGCTATGTATTGAAAACCTCCAACTCTGCATTCACACAAATAGCAAATGTTTTGGGAAGCTTTATAGGGCCTAAATTTGGATTTCAATGGAAAGGAAAATGGGATATTAACTAACAGCCTGCACGTTTCTAGTCTCTACTGAGTATTCCTGAGTACAGTCTCCCTCAGGTGTGGAATAGTAACTTTCTGCAGGGAGCCCTTTGGTTGAATAGGAATTTTTGAGTGAGAGAATATCACTAAGTTTCATATACACAAAACATAGGGTTCAGTTACAAACTGGAGCAAAAGCATTGATTAGCTAATTTTGTCCATAAATTAATATAGAAAAGGATGTAGGACACCTGATAAAATTCTGTTTCAGAAGAAATATGATGCAGGGGAAACAAATTGTGTTAACAAAAAAGACTTGATAGAGAAAAATGAAATGGAAACCAAAGTCTTTCTGGTGAAAAAAAAAAACCAAAAAAAAAAACCAAACACAAACCTTTTATAGGTGGCCTGGCTCAAGCATTAGGATCAAATTTAAAGATTCATGCAACAACTAAAGACATCACAGATAAGCATTTAAGTCCCTGATTTAAGTTGCAGTGATCTAAACGACTGCAGAAGGATGAAGCAGCAGCCCAGATGACAGGCAGGGCACCCACAGCATCTCTCTCTATCCTCCCTCTGCTACCCATTTCCTGCATCTTAAGCACATGTTTGAAGTTAAGCACACACTTAGAAGATTTTCTGAATTACGGGCCTGGAATGAACAGACTTGCAGCAAAGATGACTCAAGCAGATTCAGAGAACTGGCACCAATCTCTGTGGATTCCAGTTGTATTCCTGTTTGTCTTTGCCTTCCCTTCACTTCATACCAGCACCTGCAGCCCAAACCTACTATACTTGACTCTCAATATGTTTTTGAGTTTCCAAACCTCCCCTGCCAGTAGCTTCCAACATCACTGAGGTTACCAGTCCTGGTTAGGGGGAAAGCCCAGCTTTCCAATGGCTCACAGGCTCCTAACACTGCTCAAGACTCAAACTGAGCAATCTTGTTCAAGGAACAAATATGGCAGTAAGAGGAGTCAATTAAAATCTTTAGCAGCTAAATCACCCCTAAAATGTTAAGAGAAGACAATGATAGATATGGAGTGGCACAGTCCACCCAGGGGAGGTTACAGCTTCAAAACAGAAGACAAGAAAGGAAAAGCCATATTAGAGAGTATTCCTGTACCTGCTGTTTATTGCATCACAACTTTCCCCCGCCGTTACTTGGACAGCTGATGTCCTTCTTCACACTGCCTGTGAGGCTCTGCTGGCTTTCAGGTCGGCCTCCAACCCAAAGAGAGATGATGTAAAAGGAACAAAACACTTTAATTCTCATCTCAGCATCTCCTCTTAGCATCCTAGAAGAATACTCACAAGAATGCTGCCTGCTACAGGACTTTTGAATTACGAAAACTAGAAGCAGTGAGGAAGGAGCTTTAAGTCTTGTGCAGTTGTTCTTCCCTGGAGTTAATTCAGAGCACAATGCTGCTGATTACACGCGGTATCAATAGAAATAAAAAGGGAATTACTGTCTGGCATAGACATAATCATGTACCTCTGGAACAGCTACTCTGCAGTAGCTTTAACTTGTCAGGTCTTGAAGCACACCACACCAGAGTAGAGGCTGAGGAGCCCCCCTTCATCAGGCAGGAAGAAATTATGATGACAGAGCTGTTAACAACATCTAACACCACTGCCTGCACCACAACAGCTCCTTGCCTCGATACAGATCCTCACTGGAGGACAAGGAACACATGGTGGACCACTGGCAAGGTCTGCTGGAGAACTCAGTAATGCCCATCCTGAAAAAACACTCCTTAACTGCGTGGTGCCAGGAAGGAAAAGCAGCACACAGAGAGCAAAACGTGATGACATCAATGTGTACTTACACAAATTCAAATGGATTATCCCAAAATTAAGGGGGGGAGGGGGGTGATGTTTTCACAGATTGTCATGGTTGTCTGTATCTCCTCAAGTAATACAGAGTTTTGACATGGTGTGTTCTTCTTCAGTCTGTGCACCCCTCCCTTTTATGATACAAATCAAATGAGATTGTCAATCTTCCCTGTGCCCTGTGACTGCTGGAAGGATATAATGAGAGCAATATTTTGGCTTCCTGCAACTGTCTCTCAATTACATGGTGATACTGAAATCTGTTCTCTTGAGATGCTCCTTTCTCTCTTGATCCTTATCTGGAAAGGTGGAGGAGGGGAAAGACATATAAGATAAGGAAATTCTTGACATCCCTGGAAGTGTTCAAGGCCAAGTTGGATGGGGCTTGGAGCAACCTTATGTAATCAGGTTAGGAAGGTGTCCATGCCTATGGCAGGGAGTTGGAACCAGATCATCTGTAAGGTCCCTTCTGACCCAAATCATTCTGTGATTCTATGAATAAGATGAAATTCACTTGCTTAACAACAACCTGGCCTAGAGACAGCCTACAGTTAAGCAAGACATGAGTATTTTGATGTCTGTTTCCCAAACTGAGGACATATTCCTGTTTCAAGGCTTGCTCACTCAGTGTGACAGTGAGCTTAAACAGAATCTAACATGAAGCCCAGTGTTTGTTGTACTACAGTAATTCTCATCAAATACTGCTCAGTGGCCATAAAATAGTTCCCTTAAATCACGGGCTGAAATGCATGATTTTATCTTAAAGGAGAGAATAAATAAGTGATCCAATTAAAGCAAAGAAACACTCATTCCTTCTTATCTTTCTTATACTATTTCCAGTATTCTCTACATTCCCAATAGGACCTCAATGCACCATTTAAATGCTGGAGGAAATCATCTCTTTGTGAGTAGAGCCTGATCTAAAGTCCATATTTTCTTCTTAGACCATGACTGTCATCTTAACTGATCACTGTGAGGAGCTGCTGTTTAATTAAAATTCCATGTGAAGGATCTAAATCAGTGAATTTGTATCTCTGTTTTGGAAAAAACAGCTATTAAATGTCCCAAGTCTAGTTTACTGAACACCTTGTTTATCTTATTTATTATAGGAATATTTGTAAGATTGTAGTGGCTTGTGGTAATTTTGTAAGTTTTTATATGTGATAAAATTCCCTGTAGCCTGTAAAGATTACAGCTCTTCTAAATCAAGGTTATAAAATAGCTTTTCATTTCTACAGTGAATGCTTTGTGAGGAAAAGCACACTAGATAAAGGACCTTATCATGAAGCCTTTATTGTTCAAGGCTTGGAGTAATTGCAGCTTCTGCTGGCATTAGTCAGGACTGTGAGTGTGCAGAACTTCCCAAAAATCAGCATCTAAGGCTATTTGAACCAGCCAGTTACTGAGTTATTCCACGCTCTTGCTGGATGAAGACAGAGTCCTCTTTAAAAATGAACAAAACACGACAAAAACCTCACAAACAAACTTCAGCTCTGCTCTCAGATGGGGAAACTCCCTTTGACATTTCACCCAAGCAATAGTTCATCATAAAATTGCAAATGAAGGACTGGGAAGGTGAACCTCGCCATCTGCAGTGTGCTCATCCCGTGTTCCTTGGATCTGATGTTTATATTGCTCAGGATCAGCTAAAAAGGGATGATTTGGTCCAGTGAGAGCAGATTTTGAGACAGCCAGTGAGGCTCAAACCCTGCTGTGATGGGTCAGTTATACTGGTTAAACTGGTGTTTCAGGAGGGAAAGAAAAATGAAGCACTGCATCACAGGATTTCCTTTGGACATACATGAAAATCTTTATGCTGCCAGCTCTACACTCTCAGCTATGGCACTGAAACTTCCATGCATAAAGCTGGGCTAAACAAAAAAAATACTGTAATTGTACAGGTCAAGAAGAGGAATATAAGTATGTCTTTAAACAACTCCACATAACCAGAAAAAATTTTAGAGTCCAGGCTGGCTTCATCTATTACCACATTTCCTACGTCAATATCCTTTCCTCAGTAGGCACAGCCAAATGAGTTGGTGCAGAATAATCCCCGACCCCATCACACATTCAAAAAGCTGTTCCAAAACAAGAGTGCATCTCCAGTAGGGATAGGGCATCACTCAAATGCCAGGTAAAATAGGAATGGTTTTTGTAGTGATCCTATGGTTACACTCTATTTTGGTATTGGTCTGTTTGTCTGTATAATTTAAACACATCACTTAAATGTTAATAAAAATTAATTTCGTTTTTAGAGTAACAAAGAATCCTACATGTTCACATTTCTCTACTTGGTTTGTCTGCAAGCAGGGTTGGGATGTAAACATAAACTTTGGACATATCATTTCCCACTCCTAAAGACTGTCTTTCGACTTAGAGTCTATGGATGGTTAGGTTGGTATAATGATAATGATAAAATTATTTTGCAGGACAGTAAAATAAGATAAATTGCAATTATGTCATCTAGCAGAATTCTTAAAATAATATAAATTGTATTCCAGACTTTTAAGTAGCCAAATGTATGAAATTGCTCATAATGATTACTCACAACATTGAAGGGCAAAATTTTATTTAAATTAAGCAACTTAGGTTCATTTTATTATCATCTGGAAGCATACAGATGTTCAATACTATTCAATGAACAAATTTAAAGCCTGAAAAGCTTACCAAACATGCTAATCACTGACTATATGTACCTACCTGGACAAAAACCGTATGTATTTAACACCTTTTGTTTCTCCCCACATATTGTATGTAGAGCACAATACACAAAAGACACCTTCTCTTGCATTTCAGTAGAGCTTCTGCCATGCAATGGGGCACTGGCTGATCTGATGGAGTCTCTATTAGGGGGAAAAAATGCTCCTTGGTATTGACAGTTCCTTCTCCTAACAAAAAGCACAACAATGTTTATATCTTTGTCGATTTGTCGGACATGTTCTGTACTTTTTTTGTTGTGTATCTCACAAAGGCCAAAAGAATTAATTAGCGGAAAATAATCTAGAGGAATTAAAACTGAGGTTGCACACGCCTTCCTTTCATTAGTCACTTCTGCTTCCAGAAATCAAATGGCAGGAACATACATTCCTCTTTCAGTCAAGATTGCCCCTTTGGGAGTGAGTCGAGCAGTTCACGTTAGAAGAGTCCTTTGTTCCCTTCACTTAGGGTATCGGAACAGTTGGTAATCAGGGATAAATCATCCACTGTTTGCCTTAATTTAATTTGTATTTCACTCCAGACTAATGTGCTCAGAATTGCTTGATAAGGCAAACAAACAGAAGAACATAAAATAGATACAAATATTAATATCCTCATTGGCTCAGAAGGAAGCAATATAGCAGGTGTATGAATAGAGCCTGGAATATTTTATTTACTCAGTAATCTGAGAAAGGGGAGCAAAGTTCAACCCGAAATTGCATCCAGGGATTGTCTCCTGTAGGCTGATACTGCCTGACCCAAAACCTAAACCTGTTTCTAGGCTTAGAATTCGGTGTAGTGGGCAGTGACGATAAACACGTCATTCATTGTCTTTACGCTGTTTTGATTACTCCTTTTCTCATAAAGAAACCTGACAGCTCTTGTGTGACCATCATCTATTCAGGGAAACTGAGAGTAAACTGGCTCTTACCCTTTGCTTCCAGCTTGTTGTTGTGCCTTTCTGTGCAATCACATCACATCAAAGTGATGTAGCTATTTGTTTTTTTTTTTTCCTAAAGGTCTCAACACTGCTTAGATTCTGACAATCTGAAATTACTGAGTCACCACCAACAGACATTTAGAATTACTCCTCAAAGTGAAGTTAAGATGAAAACACCCTTAGCCATTGTTAAAGAAAAAAAAAAATCTAATCACAATATTCTATTTATATACTAACGACTGGGCTGTGTCCCCTCAGCACCACCCTCTGTGCCCACACTTCATAAGGAGATTACGCTTCTCCCTATGAAGTGAAAATTACCTTCTTGTGGGCAGAAAGCGTTTAATTATGACTCTGCTTCCCTTGTCTCCATGGCGATCCCATGCAAACAGCCTGCTTTATTAGCCCTCATTTCCCCCTCCCAACCAAAGTCATAAATTAGCTCTGCGGGAGCCCGGGTCGAGCGCTGCCGGCGGCCCCGGGGACCCCCGGCCGGCCAGGACCCGGCGCCAGCCGCGCCCCCCGCGCTCACCCAGCGGACGGGCGCCGCGATGGCAAAGCCGCGGGACGCGCTCCGCTCTAATCCCGTTTGGAGCTAAACCGCTGCACCATTTCGGCACCTACTGCAGGAAATATGTTCCCAATCCCTGCCCGCCCGTGGCGGACCGGCTCCCTGCAAATTGGCGGATGCTCCCGGCCCGCCCCGAGCGCCGCCGGGAGAGCGGAGCCGTTACCTGGGTGCTCCCCGGGGCCCGCGGGGTCGGTGAGGATGCTGGGGTCACTCTGCGACCTGCCTCGCGGGAGAAAGCAGCCGGTCCCTTCTTCCGATGCAGCCATGAGGTGGAGGGCGGGAAGCTCAGAGGAGGGGGGAGGAGGAGGCGCTCATGGAGCCGGCGGCGGCCGGGGGACAATGGGGACGGGGGTGCGGCGGCGGCGGCGGCGGGGCGTCAGCCGGGCAGGACCAGCCGCGGCAGCATCTTCCCCGGCGCCGTCGGCAGGGCTGCGGCGCGGCGCTCCGCCGGCTCCGGGCGCTCAGGGGGCAGCTCCGGGCGCCTCAGGGGGGTGGGCCATGCCGCCTGGCGGGGTGGGGAAGAGCCGGGGCGCGGGCCGCCGGCCCGGCCCCCCGCCGCCGCCGCCCCCTCCCGGGACGCCCCCCCGAGCGCCGCTCCCGGAGTCGCCTCAAGCCGCCGCGCTGCTGAGCGCATCCGTTGGAAAACATTGGGATTCTCCCATGGTGCCCCGCGAGCGCCCGCCTGACGTCACGGCGGGGGGGTGGGGTGGGCGCCGCACCTGCACTGCACAAAGGCGGGGGCTCCGCAGGTGCGCGGGGTCCCGCCCGCCCGGAGGCGTCACGGGCCGCGGGGAGGGCCCGCGGGGAGGGGCCGCTCCTCCCTGCTCCGCCCCGCTCCTCCCTGCTCCGCCCCGCGGCTCCTCACCGCACCTCCTCACCGCTCCGCCCCGCTGTGCGGGACCCGCCCGTGTTCCCCGAGCCCTCCCGCTGCTTGTCTCGTCCGTCCGGGCCCTTTGCCCCGCGGGAGGGAGCGGCGCGATCCCCCGGCACCGGGGCGGCCGCGGGCTCGGTGTCCGCCGCTCGCTTCTCCCCGGGGCTGGCGGAGGAGGGTGTCCCGCGGGGCTTCCCCTGGGCAGGACGAGCGGGGAATCGCTCCGCGCCCGCCGGCACCCCCGCGCAGCTCGGCCGGAGCTTCCGCGAAGCCGGCGGGGCTGGGCTGGGGCGGGGGCCTCGTGGCAAAGGAGGTGTCTTACGGGGACCCCGCAGGAACGGGATGCTCCAACTCCTGCCCCGCAGGAACGGGATGCTCCCAACTGAATAGCTTGGTTGGGAATTTAAGGGGAATAACTGCTTTTATGGATTTTTATTTTGCTCCTGCCCATCCAGCGCAGGGTACCGGCAGAGGAGATGCTGGTCTGTGCCCGGTTTTCTTGAAGTTTTAGCCTGTAAAACCAGGGATGTTTTTTAATCACTCTCCGAGGAAAGTCCTTTAGAGTGCTCGGTCAGTGCTTGCTGGACTGTGGGGGTTCTCCCCTCGTGTTTTCAGCAGGGCGGTGTTGAGGAGCCTGCTTTAAACTTTGCTTTTGGCTTTACGTGAAACTAATGCTAAGAAATAACTCACCTCTTGGGCTGACTCAAGAGCAGTGGTTATACATACAGCTGACCAAGTTCCTGTTGTGAGACAGGTACCAGTTGGCAAAATTTTAGGGATGAATACTTGCATCAGAAAATTTTCCATTAATGCAGTTTTTTATTCCCACACACAGGAGTACAGAATGCGTCAGGTTGGACGGAACCACAGCGGGGTCACCTGGTCTGATCTCCCTGCTCAGGCAGGGTCATTCCAGAGCACAGGGCTGTGTCCAGACAGGTCAAGAAAACCTGCAATGAAGGAAACTACACAGCCTCACCTGCGCAGCAAAGAAGTTCTTCCTTATGTTCAGGTGAAACTTTCTAAGCATCAGTTTTTCACCATTGCCTCTTGTTCTATTACTTGGCACCACTGAGAAGAGCCTCGCTCTGTTTTCACGTAAATATGTCGAAAACGTTTTGCTTCTCTTATATAAAGAAGATGAGGTTTGGCCATTGCTGAAAGCAGGGCAAACAAAGCCCTGTGGGGGTTATGTGGGGTTATGTCTTTGTTGTGTTTGGGGGGATTTAACCCAGATCTATCACAGTGAGCCATGTGCTTGATGTTTTCCTTTAAGCAGGAATTTCAAAGTTAAACGTGTGCACACATCTGATCTGGGAGTCACTTTTGGGCTACGTGTCCCTGAGATTCAGTTAATTTACTGACCTTCTGGGGAAAGAAAAAAGCCTGTGGGCGTGGATTTAATGGTGGAGCTTGATAAGAAAATTCATCCAAAATTCCATTTGAGGAAGGCCTGAGTGTGGCTGTTGGGGTGACGTCTGCCTGTGGCTGGGGTGAGCTGCTGCATCCAACAGCAAGTGGGAATATTGTCCTGAGAACAGAACCTGAGCAAAGGGTTTAAAGTAAAATATCAAAGAGTTCCTGGTCCAATGAGCAGCACTTTCCCCTCTTGCTGTGCATAAGGTAGATCCTAAGGAAAAAGAAGCGTGTGGTGGTTTAATCTGTGTTATCATGCAATGGAATACATTAAGGTGCCAAGTGAGATAATGAGCCAAATCTATTTTTAGTCCTAAAAGGAGAGGAAGTAGCAAGTTTTAAATGGTTTTTCTCTGTATAGCTTATAGGTCATGCTAGAAAATGCTGATGGTTTCTAGTGAATTCTCTGAAAGTCTGTTTGCACTAATCCACATAGCTGCCTTCTGAGATGAAGAATGACACTGATTTCGTGTTTAAAATGTAGGACTGAAAAGTTCCATATCAGATTTAAGCATTCATACAAGACTGAATATATTAAAATATTTGCAACCCAAGAAAGTATCTCCAAGACATCTTTAGTAGCTATAGAAGCACACAGGATGAGAGGGATGTATTTTTAACCAGCTCCCATACTGTAGAGGACACTTTTTAGGATTCCTTTAGATTTAAAATATTGTGTGGTAGAATACACTCAAACAGGGCTGGAATCTGCCTTGCTGTTTTGACTTAGTTAAAGAGCATTTTCTCTCATTCCTGACAAACCAAGCATCAAGAGGCTCAGTCTCAGAATAAATCCCAGGTGTGGTTTATGCCAGCTGATGGAGCTGCCCCTGGACCTTGCTCTTTCCAAATGAGCCATCATCATGTTGGGGAGAGGGGGTGCCAAAAGAAAATATAATTGTATGCAATTATTTAAATTTATGTTGCTAAATAATATCTCCTGTTAAAAGTAGGATTGTTTGCATGTCTTTTACTTTCGAGTTTCATAGATGATGATGATGTATCTGTGGCACTTTGTACTTCCTTACCTTAAAGCAGGCTCTGAATTCCTTCTGGGGCACGGCTTTGGAGAGGGAAAAATAAATGTGAGGCAAAGTCTTGTCTTCATGTTGAAAGACCAGCACCAAAAGGAATGGAGCCTTTAAACAAAAGTAAATAGAAGCTGATGGAGGCAGGCACTAACTAATGTATTCCAAGTATACTGAATTGTAAATCTCTCTGAAATTGAATGAAATTGGAATGAAAATAAGCCTGGTTCTACCTGTGGGTACAAAGCACCTGAAAAATTGTCCTCAAGTTTCCATTTACGACTTCATATGATTCTGTGTTGCAAATAAAACTATTTGCAGGATCAGAATGAGTGTTAGTAGAAACATGACTCTCCTTTTGTTTGGTTTATTTTCTCACTACAGCAGTCTTGTGGTAAACAAGTTTTCAGCATTTTCCCGGAAAGTGCAATGATCTGATCTCTTTAGTTATCTCTCAGAGGATTTCTAGCCCTTTATTTTTATGATGAAAAGTTATGATGAAATTTTTCTACCTTAATAGCAGATATCTCTGCAATTGGCATCCATTCAGTTGCAGGAAAATACTTCTTCAAATGAAATATCCACACAAGGAGCACAGAAAATACTTTTTTTTTAATTTTATTTTGATGCATAGTCCACAGCCAAGCCAACACATGTCCATTTGATCTGACTTTCCTTGATATATATTTTTTTTAAATGCAACTATATAAATGGTATGGATGATTTGCTTCTCTTGTTTTCTCTCTGACAGACAGCTGAAGGCCTGTTGTATGAACTGGTTATATAAAGAGAAATCCAAACTTGTATTAGAAAGGAATGATCCTCTGAGGGGAGAAAAAAGAGGTGAGTCACGTCAGTGCTGTTTTTCTCGAATCAGCAGAATATTAAACAGCCTCATTTTCCTTAATCTGAAGCCTACATGTGATCTCTGAGCACCACTGATGTGGGGGTTTTGTGTTGTTATTTAGAAAAATGAATTCAGGGTACATTTGGATTGACAGTATCAGCTTTCATGTTCAAATTGTTTTGATGACCAAGGCACAAATAGCCTGGCTAGGAGCAGTTTTCTTAGATGCAGCAACAGAAAGCATTTGTTCTGCTGCCTGTGAGTCTTAACCTAGTTTTTGAGATTTTTATGCCAGCTTGTTGTAGCTCAGCGTGCTCACCGTAACAGAGATGAGCATTCCCATGCTCAAGAAGCTCTTGTCTCTATTTACTTTGTTGGGGGTTTTTTCCTCTCAGATGCTTTCTTTGTAAAGAGGACACAGAGCCTATTTTGAGCCTTCGTTTGTCAAGACCATAAATGCATGTCACTGAGAAGAGATAAAATATCATCCAGCAGTCACAACTTTGTGAGTACAAAGACTTGAGATGCGTCTTCTCCAAAGTACTACTACTGAAAGCAAATAAAAAATGAGTAAGTGTCAGGGGCTCATTTATTGGGGGCCTCATGTGCACATTGAGTATCTCTGATAGTCAGGAGCTATTCTAGCAATGGCCCAGCTGATTTTCACATTTGATTTCCTTCACAGTTCCAGTGCTCATGTCCATTTTACAGGTGAAGGAACAGGAAAGGAAGAGGCCTGGAAAATTGTAAAGGAGGGCCCTCAGCTCAACTCTCTGCCCTGACACACAGCTCTGCTCACATCCTTCTATGCTGTGATGATAAGGAGGGGAACCTCTACTCCTATTTCAAATTATGCAGCCTATAATAGTAACAGCCCCGTGTGTGGGGAGTGAACTTGTATGTGCAACATGCCAAGGCCAGCAGAGAGCTCCAGGGATTTGGTCCCTGAGCACTGTAATTGTGCATGAGGAGCAAGGAAAAGGCAGCTCCGTGTGATCACTGGAGGATTCCTGAGGTTCTGTTGAAGCCAGCAAGGTTCCAGGTGATGTGCCACATAAATGCTGTTTGTGCCAGTTTGAAGGGATGAATCTCATTATCCTCTCTGGTTTCTTGTTCCCCTTAGGCTGCGGGAAGTCTGAGGAGAAGGGATGTATATATAAATTCCATTGCAGGTTCAAATCTCCCTCCCCTTCCCACATTTTGGGGAATTAATACTCTTGTATATGGAATATCTTGGTTTTTTACAGGCCCTGTGTTCTTAAGAAGGCATGTGGCCAGAAGTTCCTTATTCTCGCTTCCATCCCCAAAGTATTCCATGGTCTCAAATACCCAAAACTACAAACAACTGCAGATATGCAGGGTCTGAAAGCCTTTTTTGGGGGTAATTGAAACCCTGCAAGCTCTAATGAATGAATACAGAAAACCCCAATGAGCTGTTTCTTGTTACATTTATAACATCAGTCCTGCAGGTTCTAGAATTCAGGGTAGTAAAAATAGCTCCAAGAAACTGCTGTTGGTTGTAAATATAAAAGAATGCAGAGTAAGATGCCAGACTTTTTAAATAACTATTTGGAGCACTTAAATTCCATTTGGAAACAAATTGCCTCTGAAAAAGAAAAACCTCTGATTTTCTTTGCAAGTCTGTGTTTTAGAAGCAATGCAGCTCATTTTTGCTTCAGAGATAAGTTTGGATAACTTGTAGCCTGATCAGAGATGTCATTTCTTTTTATTATGTATTGCATTCAGACAGTACATTCTGATTCAGATCTCATCTTGTTGCCAAATCTGGAATAATTTTGACACATAAATTTTTCAAATTAATTCAAACAGTGAAGATCATTCAGTTGCCAGCAGAGGTGGAAAGGGAAAAGTAGTGCTCTGTGCTAATTAGATGAGAGCTGACGAGTCTTTGATGTAGAGTTGCAGGACAAAATCCTGATTCCACTCATGTTAATACATTTACTTCAATGGTATTTTGTTATTGTCACTCCATTTTTTGTGTAAGACAGGACTTCAGGTGATGTTTCACACTCTGACCACAATACACAGCTGTTGGAGAGTTAAAATACTTTTGGGGCCAGTGACAGATGAAACAAGTGGCTGTGCTTCCTTCAGGAGGTCACAGTTTGCAATTCTTTGGGACCTGAAATCCAGTGAAGACCATAATAATCAGGATTTATGAGCATTTCTCAGAAGATACAACCTCAGTTGGGCTTCAAGTCATGGAAGGAAATACAGGAAGTCTAGAGCTGATCAGCAGCTGAAGACGAGAGAATGAAAGATCAAATTGCTTGGAACTCCCAATAAGCAAGGTCCAAGTTAGCAGAGCAGTTTCTGTTCTGAGACTGAAGTTGTGCACTGCATGACAGCCCAGGAGTCATGGCCAGCACTTCCAGGTCTCATACTCAGGGAGCTGCAGTGAGAACTGATACAAAGCTTGAGGTTTGAGCTTCCCCTGGGAGAAATGCTGTGGTGACTTTGTGTTACATATTCATTCTTCGAGTGCTCCTGTGTGTTGGGTTTTTATCTGCCTGGACACACTAATTTTTGGGGTGATTCTGTCTATTCAATTTCCTGCTCACCAACTCCCAAAACAAGACTTGGGAAGGGAAGCTGAACAGCTACCAATAAATTTCTGGAATTTCTAGTTTAATTTTAAGGAAAACTAGGACTTCATGCCATTGCTACACAGTAAAGTTACTGCTCCCTCAGAGCTGAAGGATTTATGCAGTAGTTTGCATCCTCTTTTAGGCAGAATGTGGATGTGCAGCAAGATCACTGCTGGGGAGGCTGTGCTTTGCTCTCTTGCAGATGCAGTGAGTCATCTGAGAAACCATTCCTCAGCAAAAACCCAGCTAACTTGGTTTACTTTTTAAGTATCGTTTTTTTGGCCAGTTGTGGATGTTGCCATGGCAGCAGGATATCTTAGGTCATCCCCTCCCCTCTGGGCTGCAGCTCAGTGTGCTGTTTTAATGCCATCTTGCTGTGAGCTTTGGAAGGTCAGGCTGCTCAGCAGCTCCATCACAACTCCCTTCATGGACAGAGGCAGTGGTAGTTTTTCTAGGAACAGCCCTAACAGCAAACCTTTAACCTGCAAAGTTATCCCAGGACAGAATTAGATGGATCTTCTGTTCCATGACTTCAGGGCTGGAGATGGACACTGTCATAAACAAAGTCAGAACAATGTAATCATGGAATTTTCTGTGCTGTTCTATTGTAAAAAACATTCTGCCAGCCTTGCTTCCAACCAGCCTAGACTGTAATGAGGCGAACACCTTCAGACTCTGCATTTTGGAAATAAATCCTTCAACATCTTTGTCCAACAAGTAAAGTGCAGACCTTGTCTGGCAAATTCTTCCAGTCAAGTCCAAAATCAGGTGGTTGCCACAAAGAGTCCGTTTGTTTCACTTGTCCCTAACATGTGCCCCTCGTTGTTATACAAATGTATCCTCTTAGGGCTAGACACAAAAAAATGCATTGCAAAGGAATTCCCAACATCAGTTTAACATAATCTGTGAACCACACAGATACTTTAAACCTTTCTCTCCTACAAATCATTCTGCAAGACCAAGTCCTTCAAGTTTTGAGGTTCAGTTGCACAACTAGATTTTTTTTTTATTAACATGTAGTGTAAAAATGTTTTATTCTAACCCAATACAGAGACTTGGAACACAAATTTTTGCTAAATATGCAATTAATTATGTACGTGAATGACTGCTTAGAAATCTTGCTTGTCATGTGTAAGCCTCTGTGTTGTATGGAGATGGATGTTCATGCAGCTAAGGATTGTATGACCCATGGTATTTATAATTAGGTAATTATACCCTTGCTTAATGAACTAGCAAACAGGGGTTTTTTGCTGATGTTGTTTTTTCCCCTCTCCTAGAAAGTGGAAATAAATCCAATTAGATCATGCCAGTAAGTTTGCTTCTTCCAAATCGTTCAGAAGTCATGAATTATTTTAACATTTAGTCTTCTTTCTCCCTTGGCTTCGTGGCTGTTACAGAAATTCTGTTTATTAATGCATTACGAACCGAAGTCATCAAAAGCAATCTCTCTCTCCATTTGTAAGGATCTTCTATATGTGCATCTGAACGGCACAGTATGTACTTCTGAAATTTTCATGTGGGCTCTGACTGGATTTCCTGAGTAGAAGATCAGCTGACACTACAGGAATGTCACAGCCTGTGCATTCTACCCAGGGCAAGTGTCATCTACATGGTGTTTACAGAGGTTTTTCCAGTTCTGAAAAATGCAGTTCCTGGGACCAGGTTTAGCTCCATTTTCTATTACTCTTGGGTTTTGACCTGCATTTTCCTATCCAGGGCAATGAGGAGCTCTGCTTAAGACCATAGGGAGCTCTATTTAATTATCATTGGCAGCCTGCAATCCTTTGTGCTGTCAAGGAAATCCTGGAGCTAATGGATGGTACTGCAAACCCCTGGTAGTGGTTTTACACTCAGCAATTTGTTCTTTATTTAGCTGAGTAAATGTCTGATGGAGCTGAGAGAATCCACTGAGAAAACATTGCTGGACAGAGGAAATTCTTGATGTAGCTATCCTAGGAATTAATTTATTATCTTAAAGGGTAATTTTGCCATCTATCCTTTACTTATGCATCTGAAGTAACAAATATCAACGGACAATTTTATTAGTGGTAAGACAATTTACAAAAGCAGTGTAACCTGGCAGTGGTTATGAAATGTGTCACTTACTGTGGGCAGAGCATTATTGTCTCTGCGCAGATGGTTTTATACCAGCACTGATGGCCTCAGGCTTGGTTTATGAATTGTGTTTTAAGCACAGTGAGAGAGTTTTAATAGCCCAAAATAGGCACCCATTTTGCAACGTGCCTGTCTCAACTGCAAAGTCCAGATAGAGCAGAAGGGAATGGTTTTCCCTTCACCTTTTATAGGATGAGGAAGAAATCTGGCACAGCTGGAGTTTGCTAAAGAGTCAGAAGGTGCCACTTTTTGATACCGACTGTTGAGACACCTCGTACACTTCATCATCATCGAATGTGTTAAATTTATTCCATGTAATTTCAAGCACATCAATATTTGCAGCCCTGTTGTGGAATTGAGTCCTTAGGGAAGAACAAGCCCTGGGCAGTGCAGACGGCTAATGCAAACACGGGTGCCTGCTCTCTCCCTAGGCAGTCGTGGCTGACTACAGGGGCAACCGAATATTTTGATAATTCTATGTATTTTTAAACTTGCAGTGCAGCCTGCAGAGGTTTTTTGACTGGCAGCCACTAGAGAGCACTACGGGATTGTCTCTTTTCCAAAGCAGGGTGTGGTGAACTATGATGTGAAAGGCTTTTTCCACGTTTCTGAAGAGTCCTATTGTGTTCTGTACAAAATAGAGGATATTAAACCAAGATTTTAGCACCTCTGGCATTTTGCTTTACACAATTATTATTATTCATGGTGGCTTCTCTCATCAACATGTAATTCTCACTCAGTAGAGTTTCTCTGGGGTCTGTAATGTAGCCAGGAAAAGTTCCCTATAGTAATTAATGTATGGGCTATTTTTACTGTAAGGCTGAATGATGATGCTTTGCTGCCTGCTGCACAGATAACCTCGGAGAATCTGGTTCTGCTTTAGCTTATCCTTAGAAAAACTTCTGCCTTAAATCATTCTGATTCAGCGAACAATGAATGGAGTGGATCTATGTAAAATACATAAACTCAGAGAAATGGTGATTTAAAGGGAAAATGCTGCATGAATGAATCTGTTAGTATCTTCCTGATCCAAGTATTTGATGTTTCCTTATCTGATTGACACTGTATTTTTTTAGATCTCATGGCCTATCTTTCATATTCCCCCAGAAAAAAAATTGCATTCTTTTCTTTTGAAGTACCTGTGCCTTGAGATTTTTTTTTTCCTCTTTTCATGCATCCTTCTGAAATCAGCTGGGCCTTTAATGTTTACACTCTGCCCTTTTAAAGCTCCTGTGTGCTTTTTGGGAGGACTTTCTCATTGAAATCATTGGTGTTTTTCAGCTTAGTTTATGAGCAGAAGGTTGTAGCTTAAAATTTGGCAGTGCCTGTGGAAGAAAACACATTCTCAGAAGATAATGAGAAGCCCAGAAGTGCAAAGTTTTCCTCCCCAGGTCTGCAGCTCTACTTCCAGTGAATGGTGAGTGCAGCTGTGGCCAGCAAAGGGATTGTCACAGAACAGTGTTTCCTTCCTTCAGAAATTGGTGCTGAGGGGCAGAGGTACTTGTTCTACTGAAGTGAAATTTTTCTGTCAGCATTGTCGAGTCAGAGCAGCTGGAGGGGAATTAACTGGATTCTGGAGAGATTAAATGTTGGGACCAGCTGTGTAAATGGAATATGTGGTGATGTGAAAGACCCCTCTCATGACAGTGGTATTCATCACATCATCCTAAATAGACCAGACTAGAAAAAACCTCCCCTGAGCTGCAGATCCCAAAATTAGTTTGCCAATCTGTTTATGTCAGTGTTAAACTTGAAATCCTAATTAGCAGGATTGGTTTGAAGTACTTGGTGACAAAGCCCACATTGCTTCTCTGACAGTTGAACCAAAATGCTTTAAATAATAACTCACAGGTGTCCCTCTACATTTTTTGGGTTTGTTTGGGGGTTTTTTTTGTTGTTCTTCTTCACAAATAATGAGGAAACTTCATAAAAGACTCTCCAATTTTATTCACTTTTCCAGTACCAGAATGCTCAGCTGGGAAGTGATTTGGCCATATGGGAAGTGTTACTGGCTTTAAATCAAGTGGTGAAATGTAAAAGTTACTCAAACAATTTGTTTAAGCAACTTAGAATAAACAACATTCAGGATATGGTATTTTTTAAAATTCTGACATCTATACACTTTTTAGGAATATTTGGGGCTTTCTAGGAGTTTTCCTGGACATCCTGGATCAAAACCCTTCCCAGGAATACCTAGATTCAGACCTCTGTTATGATTTACTGCACTGAGAAATTTTCAAAGAATTTCCTATCACTCTCTGGGAATTAATTGATCGAAATCTTTTCTAGTTTTCCTGGGCTTTGCAGGTATTCCTGAATGTGTTATCTTTCCAGGAATTCCTGGACAGAGACCTTTTCTACAGTTTCTGAACCTACAACCTTTCTTGGCATTTTCTCACTTTTTATAGGGATTTCTGGATCTAGAACCTGAATTTCTGGATCTAGAACCTGAAGTACTTTCTGTGCTGTTCTAAGAATTTCCCGTCCTAGATTTAGGCCCTTCCTAGGAATTTTCCCAGGTTTTCTAGGAAATCTTGGATCTAGAGTCTTTCCAGGAACTGCCTTCAAAAGTCCTTACAGGAGCTGCAGTAGTTCCTCACATCCCATATGCCCTGATTTCTTTTCAAGGTCTAGAAATAGTTGTTACCATTTTTTGCTGCCAGAGATAAGCATCAGTCCTATGCAGAGCTGAGGAGATGGAGGCATCCTGCAAAGAAACTCTTTGAATTCCTGTGTTAAAATCAGTTACCACTAAAGTGATTTTTTTCTCTCTCTCACTGCTGAACACACTGCCCCCAGGAGTGAGGATAAAACAGCTTCGAGTGCAATCTACATTCCCTCCATTCTCTGATTCCCATGTCACTCTTGCAAACTCAAAAATGCCTCACAGGGACCTTGTTAGTTAATACATGAACTCCTCATAACATCATCCGTGCAAAGGCAAGTCATAACATGTTTACTCTTCTCCTTCTGCCAAATGCTCGGAGCCAAAACTTTAATTGGACTTGAAAAATATGCTTATATATTTTCATTTAGGGCACTGGAGTTTTAAACTGCCGTCTGGCTGTTGTCCTTAATCCTGACTTTACTTCTGTGGGCTAACTCAGAGTAAATCCAATCTTCCCAGAATTGTCTGCTGCAGAGGTGATTTTATTTTTCTGAGACTGAGAAACACAAGGACAGTGTGGTGGTGTCTGATCAAGGCACTCTGATGTCTCAGAGTTACCTGAAAATTTCTAATATTGCTGGCTTTCTTCTAGCACAAAAAAAAAAAAAGGAGGATTCATAAACATGTAGATGCTTCCTTGCAGATCTCTTCCTAAGCGAGGTGTGATCTCCAGCTGGACGTGTTCTGCACCAGGAGGTGCTGTCCCTTATGAGCCCAGTAAAAAAGGCACTGAGCTGCTCTAAAGTGAAACTTTAAATTGTGTTTATTAGAGCTGACACTATAAGGAAAGAGTAGTACACACAATCTTATGTACCAAAACAGATATGAACTGGGACTTGATTTTTTGTGGATTCAGTAACAAAATTAAAAGTTTCTCCATTCCGTTCCTTCCTTCCTTTTCAGATCCCCTTGTTTTACATCAGTTTAGGAAAATGAGCCAAAGCACCCATGTGGATACAAAGATGCTGCTGGCAAGGATTTTCTTGCTATTTTCTAAGCCCGTGAGAGACTTTTCTCTCTCACAGAAGAGGTAGCAGAGTTACGTAACAACCAAACACCTGCAGCCTTGAAAAGTCTTGTTTATGGTATAATAGAAAAATATTTTGACAATGGATGTTTTATGATTTTGGCCAATCACCCCAAGGGGTGGCTGATCCTTTGCCCAATTAGACTATGAAAAAAAAAGTCTATAAAAGAGTTTGTAAAATAATTAAATCAATCAATCTTGCTGCACAATTCCTGCCTGCTGGATCTTCTCCTCTCTGTGGCTGCGGGACACGGTGATACACCCTAGGGTTGCTGTAATACACCCATTTCTGTACCATCACTGAAATGAAGCAGGTGTGGAACCATTTGTTATTTTGTCACTCTTGGAATAGAACTGTATTTTTGGAAGTGACAGCAGAGAGAACAGTCTACGTGAGCCAGTTGTTAAAGCTTCATCCCGTTGTGAGTTCAGTTTAAGACTTGTGCATTTTTCAATCCTAATGTTGTGTTGAACTTACCTTGCTTTCCACTAAGCATGAATCATTCTCCTTGATTAATTCTGATAATAAAATTACATATTAGAAGCCCTGTAGGATGAGAAATAATTACTGAGGCACTGTAGGAATGAGGCAGTCAGCTGCCTTCATAGAGTATCCTTTAGAAACTCCAAAATGCCTCTTTATAATCATTGCACGATATGAGCTGCCAAAAAGCAGCATTTGAGAAGAGCTTGAACTGCAAAACTGGCATGACAAGTTAGAAAAACCACTTTTCTGTACCTCCTGGTGTAATGTTGTACTGAATGGCTGCTGTGTCAAGAGAATTACTACAATCAGAAACATGAAGAATTTAAAATTAAGTACTAAATGACACTGACTTTATAATGCCTATAAATGATGTTACTCAAAGTGGCTGGCTTTCATCAAAACTGGAGTTAATTTGGTCAAATTACCAATGCATTTCTTTTCACTGCTTCTTTCAAACCAGCTCTAATTTTAACCTTAAAATAGCATCTTTATTGGGAAAAAAAAAGCCCCAAGACATGGGTCAGCAATCTATTTTCCTTAGATCAGATATATTATTTAAATTTTTAATATTTATTTTCCCCCAAGAAAAGCACACGTTTGCTGACGTAGTTTTTTAAATGGGTGCTTCATTTAACTGATCTTTTTGCAACTTCTTTGGGTAGGTTAAGATATAAAAGTTGCAGTAAATTAAAAAAGTAGTTTTCCCCCCCCAGGTTTTTTCATGTAGTTTTCTCATTTACCTTTTTCAATCAGGCAATATCTAACAGCAAGCTGGCAATTAAGATTTTAGAACTCTCATTCTTGCTTTACATGAGCTGTTTGAACACATCCTGAAGCAAACAAGTAAAACTAAAATGCCAAGCAAAACCTCTACCAGAAAGGCTGCAGAAAGATATCTGCCCATATCTATTATAAAGGGTAGGAATATTAAAACTGGATAGTCCTCTCCTCTTTTTGATGTGGAATCTTTAACCAAATGCTAATGGTGCTGGGAATTCCATGTTGCAATGACTGGAGATGATCAGTCCAGCTGTTCCCCTCAGCTCTGTAGTATCTGGTACAGGATCACCTTCCTTGCAAATATTGAATTCTTCATCTTCAAAGCTGACACAGGTGGTTTCCATAATGCACTTGGGAAAATATTCTTTGGGACAGAGTTTTTCACTTAGGATCAACTAATGGTTACATTTACTTTTCCCAGTACCTGGAATGAGGGTTTTGCTGTGAGTTGCACTTCTGTTCTCTCTCAGGTATGAGGTGCCTGAACCTCCTGAAAGGAATGAAAACTGTGCTCAGAACTTTGCTTCTCTGGGAAACCTATGCCAGGGCCTCACCACCCTCAGAGGGAGGAATTCCTTCCCAATATCCCGTCTAATCCTGCCCTCTGGCAGTGGGAAGCCATTCCCTGTGTCCTATCCCTCCTTCCCTTGTCCCAAGAACATCTCCAGCTCTCCTGGAGCCCCTTTAGGCACTGGAAGGGTCTCTGAGGTCTCCCTGGAGCCTTCTCTTCTCCAGGATAGACACCCCCAGCTCTCCCAGCCTGGCTCCATAGTGGATGCACGGATCTGTCCTGGCTTTGTCACTGAGCTGGGATAACTCCCTTTGATCAGGGATACCTAAACAAGTTATTTCAGGGCATAAATATTTCAAACCATTGTGTGAACTTGAAATGCTTCAGCTTCTCAGCAGGGTTGCCAAACAGACCTTCTTACTCCAGGACAGGATAATCCATCTCCCATTCACCTCCTGAGGTAAGACAAGAATTTATCCCCTTTTGAAATAATTACTTGTTAAGATAAGGACGTGCATGTATCTATTTCTCATGGAATAACTGGAGCTCCTCAGGTTTATCCCCTTGCTTGCCCTGCAGAAACTTCTTTGTGTATTTCAATCCTCTGCATTTCTTTTGTGGGCATGAAGAAGAAATAATGTTTTTAATAGTTCTGTTGAGTAGTGTAAGATCTCCAGATAAAAGTGTAATACTTCCTTTTTTACATCTGATACAAACGATTCAACCAAGGATTAGGAATCAGAGCAGCCCAGCAGGTTGGTTTATTTATAAGCTTGCAGGTTTATTAACTGTGGCTGTGGGAATAACTTCATTTTTCTGGTCCTGCAGTTGAATGGGAAGATCAGAAATCAAAACTACCCTGTTTCCAGTTTGCTCACATTAAAGGCTCTTATATTTTTTTTCCATAAATTGCTGTGCAAATTAACTTCTGGAGGTAATTTTTCTAAAAACTAGTTTCAATGGCACTTCAAAAAATATTTGTTCCATCACATAATTTCCTCAAATGAGTGCAGATTCTTCAATAATTCAGCAAACTGAACTTTATTACCTCATTCTATTCTATTTCAGAAGGTGAAGATTAGCTCTTTTGGCTGAAAATAGGTGTTAATTGATGTAGCAGTGTCATGGAACTGCACCTTCAGTTTTTCCATTTGAGAGAAAAGATGCATTATTTAAAATCTGAGATTCCTTTTATGAAGCATATTTGTAGACTGAATACCTTCTGCTCATTCGAACCCAGGCAGACACTCTTTACAGGTAAGTACAGATGTAAGCTGTGACCTGAGCATTTGAGGTTCAAATTCTGTATGAAAGCTGAATATTAAAGGCTTTGTATAGAATTTGGTGCTTATTTCTCCAACTGCTAAAATGCCAGGGAGGCTTGCAAAACATCCTGGTGCAGGAATTGGTGCAGCCACATCCATCCAGCAACCTCCATGCCTTTATTGACATTTGCTTTATTCGTGTTCTCAGAGAGCCTTCGTTGGTTTGGTGCTGCCAATACATTTGGGTGAATTTCTAGAGAAAATGTTAATGAAAGATCCCAGAAGTCATTCCTGTTTATATCAAGGGGGAATCCACTGCCCTTCAGTGCCCCTGGCCTGGAGCCTGGCAGGGCTCTACAGCCTTGAGGTCTGAGGGTTAGGAAGCGCAGGAGCATTCCCATGTCTGCTCCATGGAAACGTGTCTTTTGAGCACAAATTCCATGCCTGGAACTTCCAAAATTTGCTGCTACATTAAAATATCCTTCTGCACTGAGTATACATTATGCAGATATGTAAATGAAGATAAAATGTAAAGTAATCTGGTAAGGTTTGGATACCACGGAAATGCTGCATAGTCCCACCAGCACCAAGTTATCTTTTCTTCTGAGTGAAGTAATGTGTCTTGGTTTCTAGCTAATCATCTTTAATCATTTCAGTCTACATAGAAAGGGAGGAAAATATGTTTTCAGCAGGATAAAGCTGTTAACCAGCTCAGATTTTGTGTTACACCTGACCACTGATTGCTTGGCCTAACATGTCTTAGCCTGCTGGGTCTACACAACTTTCTCCCTCTTCCCTGCATTTTCCAGGAAGAAGAAGGTTGTGTTCCTGAGGAGACCAGTGGCAGAGCCTGGATTGTGTTCTGAACTGATCTTAATTGGTTATTTTCTGCAAAAGGGAGAAGCTGCAAAGCAGAAGATCAGTGGAAACTTCTAAGACATTTCTACAAGCACAAATCTTCCTTGATTGCCTGGCTTGGTTTTAAAGACATGTAAATTTTCAGCTTACCCGGGGATCTCACAGAAAACCTAGTTCCTGCAGTTTATTTTTTCTCCCAGATTTTTCATCCACATCCTATGTACAGAGCAGGTTTTTTTTATAGCCTTCAAGAGTATCGTGGATAAACAGTGGCTTTGTTGTTTGTGCTCGTTCTAGTGTAGCAGCAAGAAAGCAATTTCACCTGTGCAGGCAAAAGTGAATTCTGCAATCCAAAGCCTGAGGGCACAACTTATTACCCTGGAAGGTGGGGCTTTCTGGGGCAGCCTGAGTAAATTGGGGTGCTGAAAGAAATGGGGGGGGAAAAAAGAGGTTGCTTCTCTTTTTTCCTCCTCCTGGCCACTGCCCCCAGTGTGCTCGGAGCCCTTCCTCAGGGACAAAAGCTGTTCTCCAGGTTCTGCAGGAGTCTGGTCCAAGGAAAGTGGGACAATCCCTTCCAGGGACTTTCTGGTGTCTCAGGCAGGAGATATTGCTCCTTTACTGAGAGCCCTTCCTGGCAAGAGGATTGTACACACGTTGTAAATGGTGAGGAGCTGGCAAACTTGGGGCAGAGAACCAAGCTGGCAGGGACAGGTTTGCTTGAGCCAGCCACAGCAAGGCTGCTCCTAATTCTTGAGGCAGGGAAGGGGAGAACAATCAGTTTGTCTATTATAATCTTACAGCAGTGATTCCACACTGAGCTGGAAGCTGTTGTCACAGTGTAACATGTTTGGGGTGATCCTTGTGAAAACAGAAGCATGAATGCCATCCTTCCATCTAAATGCTTCACCAAATGCTGAAAGTTCTGAAATCAAACTTAAGGCAGTGATATTAGTTGTCACTCATTTTAAACAAGGACCCATCCCAGTTCTTTTTAACTCCTGCGTGAGCGGGACCAGCTGTGATTCTTCCCGTGATCAGCTCAGTGATTTGGTTCCAGTGGCATCTGGAGCCTGCAATTAAGCCTTCACACCAAGCCCCTGGGCACATGATACACGTGTAAAAGACAGGAGGAGGAAATGAAAAGAGTGTCCTGCAAAGCCAGCTTGAAAACACGTTGAAAGGCAGCTCTGAAAGATCTAATGACAAACCTAAAACAAGCACCCACCCGATCAGGAGAGATAGCTCTGCTGGCACCAGGGATGGCTGGTGCCTGCCATTGAGCATTTCCCTACAGCTCAGCACCGGGGTGAGTTGATGTGAGGCCCAGCTAAGCTCCCCACAAAGCTTGGAAAAGATTCTGAGGTATAGTTTTTTTTTTTTAATATGTTTTCACTTCATTGTGGTTGGTGTTTTTGCACTTGTATTTGATTCTCTGAATGATTAAGCACCTAAATGCTTGCTGTCTTTGTGGGTTGTTTGTTCTATTTGAAGTTTATTTTGTTTGTTTGGGTTTGGTTTCCATTTGTACCAAGTGAAAATTAATAATTATATGCTTGTAAATAATTGGGGCAAGATTTAAAACCAAAACCAGAGGGTTTTTCTTTCTGCTTTCATGTGTCTAGCTCCTTTAGGAAACTTGATTTTTTTATTATAAATTCTGAGCACTTTTTTGTAGATTTGAAGCTTTAATTTAGTAAAGTTGACTGCGCAGAAATCAACCTGCCTATGGAGAAGCGCAGTTTGGTAGAATCAGTAGTTTCCAGTTACTGTTAAAAGGTGTATCTTTTTCAGAGAAACTGTAATACTTTCTGTTAAAGTTAAAAGAAAAAAATGGGGTGTTTCATTTTTTTATTGAATCCAGCCTTATTGTATTCGTTCCTGTCTACATTATCAAGTCTTCATTGCTATGACTGAGACAGTAGCAGAAATTATGCCTAAATTGGATTGTCTTTTGAGGCTAACTAATAATTAAATCTCCTGCAGATTGTGCTGCTAATAAGCAATGGAAGTAATTACTAAGTTTGAAAGAAATACCCTAATTTGGAAAATGTTTGAAAATGTCTCCAATATAATGGAGACAGAAGCCAGCAAGGGGTTATTGGTCTAGACAACTTTAACCATGGCATTTCATTTTGTGCCACAAGCTGTTTAGATTACCATCTGAGGAGGGCTTCTGTTCATCACTTTTAAATTTGATTTTACTGTACGGCAAAACTGGCATTTTAGCTTGTTCTGTAAATTGCTATTGTCAAGGTTATGAACTTGGTTACCACCCTTAGCTTAGATGGGAATTTTTTAGAAGAAATGTTTATCAGAGTTCTTCCTTCCCTTGGTGTCCAGAACTATTTGATGTAAGCAGAATTTTTCCTTCTCTGTGTTCCTTCTTTAAATCATATTTTCTGGCTTGTTCCATAACTAACTGGTGGCCCTTACCTAACTGGTGGCCTAGTTCTTCACAGTTCTCATCTGTCTCTGTATGTTCTTCCTAAAACAATAAAATTCTCACTGTGAAAAACTTTCTGTTTGAAGTGGAATGGCAGCATTCCTTTTTAATGTCTGCTCTCTGTGTTCCAACATGGCTTGCCTCTGGCTGGAGTTCTTGCATGTCTCCAAGGATATTACTAATCCACTTTGGAAAAGAACGGAAAATCTGTTTTACAAAGGTTTTAAGTCTTTTAAACTGCTTTTGTTTCAAAATGAGTCCACTCCTTCCAAATTTAAATTCTTTTCTTGAAAGAAAATATTTTTATTTTTTCATCTTATAGGAAAAAGCTACAGAATGAAATCCATATCAAGATTAATGGTGATGTTCTTAATTATTTTTGAATAAAACAAGATTTTTTTTTTTTTATAGTATTGGAATTAGTAGTAGGATTATTTTCTCCCCACTTGGAAAAGAGAGATGAGAGAAGTCAGTAACATTTTGTCTACTACTTTAAGTTTAGCAAAATTACAGGATTTACTAAAGAATTAATCCATGTGGGTTATTTAATCTCAGTTTGGTTACCCAACCCTTTTTCTCATTTATTATCCAGTTATATACTGGCAATGTTATTCTACTTCATTCCACCTCACTCAAAGCCACTTCATTGCATCTTTTTTTCAAAACACAACATTTTTCATGTGTGCTCCAATGTGACTAAATTTTTTAGCTTTTTTCTACTTGGTTGAGAAACACTCTTCTTTTTTTTCCTATTTTTTTTCTGGCTACGAAAGCCCTATAGATTGGATCTGAACCCTCAAGGAAAATATTCCAGATACTTCCTCCCAGGTATACCTGTCACTGGTTCACCTGCTTTATCTTAGAAATAAATGCCTTGGAGGAAAAAAAATGCATCAAACTAATTACTGAATTTTGACACTGCAGTGATCTGTATTGGCTAATGATCCATCCCCAAATGTGTGATGTGAATCTGCTCTTTCTCTTTCAGCCTTGGAACATTAAACTTGCTTTATTTTGAGGCAGTTGCTGCATATTCTTCTTATTTAAATGCATATATGTATGAGTGCACTGACAAATATTTCTTTTTCATAGTACTAGTAATAAAATTTTTCAAAAGAATGTTCCCTCTTCTCTTTTAGGTAGAGATGGAGATCTCTTTATTTACAGTAACTTTCATTGTTTGGTTTTAATTAATTTTTTGAGATTTTTTTTCCATGAATCACTGAGGTTCAGATTTTTGCAGGCTCCCTCAGGAACCTCTGTTTGTGCTTTCCTACTCCTCCCACCAAGCAGGCAAGTCAGGGGAAGAGGGCACATGGCATGCACCAGTTCTTGGATTTTCTTCCCTCTGGTTTCTAGAAGGAAGAAAATAAATCAGGATTCCCATGACTTGTTGTGATGCTGGATCTCCTCTACATGGATGAGAAAGAAGTAGAGGCTGAGCTGCTGAAAACAGAGCACTGAAATCCTGGCCCTGCTGGCGCCACTGCCTATTGTGGAATAGGCATTTTCATCCTGATTTCTGGAATGGCAAAGGTTTCCCTGTGTCTGGAGGGAATGCTTTGCATGTTACATGTTCTGCAATGTTTGCTCTTTGTAGCTGAGTCCTGACATGTTGGCTGTCCCTAATTAAAGTAATCTAGGAAATTTAAGCAGCTGAGCTTAAAATGTGTGTTGTATTCGTATAACAAATCTCCTGTGATACTTCTTTAGATATTTGCCAAGAGTGATTCTGTCTGAAATCATTTGAAGTATATATTCTCCTCTTAAGACCATAGACCTTCTTGTCTTTTTTTTAAGTTGCTGTTTTTTGGTTGTTTTTTTTTTTTTTTTACAAAATGAAATCAATTGCACCTACTCTTCCATAAAGAAAACCTCTATCTCTTATCATTTCTAATGTATCATCTCACAAGAGGAATGACATAAGATAGAAATCATTCTGGAGAGAATGGGCAGAGCATGTGGGGTAAAGAAACTATTGCCTATGTAGGAGAAAAATTACTTTTCTCTGTGTGAGACAATAGTAGTAGTTCTGTGGTTTTGCCTTGAGTGGCAGAAGGTAACAGTGAGAGAGAAATATTGTTCAAGTAATAATGGAACTTCCTTTTAGTCAAGGTGAGGAGGGCTATGGATAAATGCATGTTTTTTTCAGGAGAAACACAGAATCTTTTAGATAGTGATAGTGGGGAAATAATCTAAAATATTTGGTTAAAGAAATTATAAAGGCAGTAATAGCATTATTTTTCACTCTTGAATATGTTCTATTCTACTGTACAGAAAGCAATTAATATTTCATAACAGTCTGAAATTGTATCATGCAGGTGTCATCAAATGCAATAATTAAGCCTTGGCAGAGTGGTTCAAACATGCTGTTACTGGTGTGACCAGTTAGTGCTGGGAGAGAGGTTGATGGAGGAGCCCGTAGGCAACCAGGGTTAAAAGACCAATGTCAGCAGCATCTTAACGAGCTGAGAAAAGGCTTTGTGCCCAACATGCTGCTTCTTGTGCTTTAATAACTGCTCATTCCTGCTACTGCTCCCTTTGGCAACCAAGCCTGTATAAAGGCGATAAAAACATGAACTGTGAGTAACATACCTGAGCACAGTTTGGGAGGCTTTTCCTCTTGTTTTAAGAGGCTGGTGATACAATCATTGCAAGCTACTTCACTGAGCTACAGAGGACCAAGATTGGACCCCTTGTGCAAGAACGTTGGTTTTGTAAGGAACAGTTCCACATGCATTCCTCTCTTGTGGGGAGCATCCAAGAACAGTTACTCAGCTCAAAAGATTAAAAAGCCAGGTTTTGTTCTCTGTTTTTGGCAGAATCTGTCTTATCTTAAAATCAGTAACAATATTTATCTGTAAGAAGTGTGTGTGAATGCTGAGCCACTATTGTGGACTTTGGATTTAGGAGACAGGCAAAGCTGATATTTGAACACTTGAAGATTCAAATTGATATTGGATATCAGGAACTCACCTTAAGAACTTCTCAGCCATCACCCCTAGATACGAAGGACTGAACTGTAGTACTCTTTAAAGACTTCATTTTGTTTTTATTGTGCACAGTCTTCCAGAATGACCGTTTAAATCAAGTCTTAATAATTTGGCTAGAGAGTGGGAAAATAAAAGCAAAGAAACACTCTCAAAACAAACAAACAAAAAAATCTAAAAATTAAGAGGCTGCTGGGTAGAGGATGGTAAACCAAAAAAAGATTGCTTCTAAATTGGCAAGGGAATTTATATGTTATGCCAGGTATCTGCTCTTGTGAGATGAGTTTAGATTTGGAGAGTAGAAGATGAGAGCCTTAGGAAAGACTGGAATATGGAGAGCAAGACAGCTGGGAGTTCTGGAGGGTTCCTGTTCCAGGTGGAAGGTGTTGTCTCTAAAATGCAAGTGAAGCCTCACAGGTGAGGGAGGCAGCAAACATCTGACAGAGCACAGCACTCAAAATGGGCAAAATTAGAGAACAGGCTCAGGGTGGCCACTGGGAAATTCCTCTGAGCCTCTGCAGAGTTTCTGTTCCCGTTTTTGAGAAGGTGCCATCGTCTGTTTTGTGACACTTGGAGAAAAGACTTTCTGCCTGTGAGTAACGCTTGGATTTAGATTTGTAATGTGTGAATGTATCAGTGCTGTTTCTTTGGAAAATACCTGGGCCAGTTAAGTTCTCACTGGGAATCTAGTTCAGGGGGAGCTGATGTGAAACTGCAGACATCTTTCTGTGGGAGAGTTGGAGGCAAAGATACTTGTGATACAGCAGGATTGTGATATTCTGAGTAGGTAGCTTGGAAATGTTTAAATCAAAGACTGGGATTTTATTTGAAAAATACTGTCTTGGTGAAGCAAAAATTGTACCAATTCCACCACACTTTCTGACAGATACATGACTGATCATTAGTGAAACCTCCCTGGTTGGCTCATAGGGTGCTAAAAATCATAGATGTTCAGTATTTGTGGTTTCTTGGCCAGAATAGAGTAACATTTCCTTAATCCTGCTTCTGAAATGGAAACGAAAGAGCAAATAACCCATTCTAAGTGAAGGCCCTGCTGGTGCCCTGCCAGGCATTCCAAGGACTGATAAGTTTTCTAGGCCTGGCACCTTTAGAGTGGGGATGTTGGGGTTTTGTGCTCCCTGATAGCACTTGCCCTGCCTTTAAGAGGACTTTATGGAATGCCCTTATCTTTTCTGGAGCAGCTGAGGCTGTTACCAGAATTAGGTCTGGCACGTGCAGTTGCTTGGAGCCAGAGCAATTTTCTGTCTGGTTTTTTAGGGGGGAAAAAAAAAAGTTATTTAAAATATTTAGATTTTTTTGAAACTGTTTTTCTTATGCTGGATTTGTTTGGGTTGGTTTTCTTTACTTGAATATGGGTGTGTGGGGTGTCCTGTCTCAGAGAGGGATGATGCTGCTGATGCAAATTTCTTTCATAATGGAAGTTACAAGTTTACTCAACATTCCTGGCTATTACGATAGAATTGTGCATCTAAAGTTGATGGGGTTTACTCAAGCCACCAGACAACCAATCCTACCTTCTAGTGCTTCTTGTTTATTCTGTAATAATGTAAGGACAAGTGCAAAAATACTGCTAAATAAATCCCAGTAGAACTTGCTTTTTTTTATGGCAGAACCTGGTTCACTCTTTGCTGTGATTACTGCTGCTTCACCAGAACAGTTTGTGCTCTTACATGTTTTATAATACGCTGTTTTCCAGCTGCTGCTTTTGACTTATTTAAAACATCTGCTCAGTCATCTGCAACACTGCTCCTTTTATAAGATGCAGCAAAACCTTATGAGCTGTTCTTTGGATGGAATTAGCCCTGTTATAAGTGTGGCTGACAGGCTGAGACTTGGTGCTGTGATATTTAAATAAACATCTTTGCCTTGCATCGGTTTCTCATAAATCCTATAATTACATAACTACATGTTTTACTTGGGACAATGATATCTTGGTAAGTGATGTTGGCTTAGTTGATTTTTTGTGGCACAGTCACAGGATCTAAACATGCAAACAAAGAGGTTTTTGGGGTTCAGGTCCCATAGAACTGAAATACAGGAGGGTCAAATTTAAATAATGAAATGGAGCAACTCTTTTCATGTTGCTGCATACAACTGAGTTAGAGGTTGTTAATTCAATGACTTCTGGAAAAATCACAGTGCAACAATATTTTGGCTTGTGAATTGCTCTGCAAATGTAATTATGTAGGTGTGATGTTAGTCTGAATTCTACTTGGGGCTGGATTGCTGCCTTTATATTTGGTTCATGCTTTCTGTCCTGTACAATTATATATAATTCAGTATTTATTAAGGTTTTGTGTGCAATGGCATCTTTCCACAGTCCAAGTTTCATTTGTGGTAGTTGTTTTGGATAAAATATAATTGTACAGCAAACTAATTGCTGTTCAATACAGAAATGCTGTAAGGAAAAAAATGCAAACATCTACTGACCTGTTTAGTCTCCCTCTTAAGACAGAAGAAATGAAAAGTCAAACTGTCCCCATGCCAGTTGCATTACAAGCTGACAAAATATTTAGAAAAGCCTGTTCCTAAGCAAATACACATACTAGGGAATCAGTTGGATGTTTGATGGATCTGATAATGAACACAAATTAAGACCCAAATTGCTGAAGGCAGTTAAACAACCTTGGTGCCAAATGAGCTGCCACAGGTTTGGACACAGGGGATTGAAATTTTCTGGGGTCTTTTCCCCCAACACACCTTTCAACCACTCAGGCTGGCTGGGGCCACTCATCCATTCACTGTAAATCAGAGTCTTCTGAATTTTCTGCTGTTGTAACTCATGGCAAAAGAACTCTTCTTGATTCTACCTTAATAGTGCTTTGCCTTCTAGAGATTTTACTCTTGTCCTTAGAAAGAAGTGAAGATGGCAAATATCCTGTGTTCTCATGCCTCCTTTGTGAGGTGATTTTTTTTCCATATGCACTGAGAAATGAAATAACTAATCAACTTCAAAAAGGAAGTTTATCTATGTTGAAACTTATTCCAGTGTTCTCATTACCATCAATGGAAGAATTTCCCAAAAACCTCATTTGCCTCACTGGTAAAATGCAATTCACTTTCCTCTGGGGAGACAAAGATGAATGATACAAGTGAATCAGAGAAGGTAGAGATAAGAAATAGGATTAAAAACAATAATGCAAGGGGGAATATATTGCTAGCATTGTCTTGGGTTTAATGGTGTGACTCAGCCATAAAATGTGAGTTGGCAATTGCCATTCCTCTAGAACTGAGGAAGAGATCAAAGAAGACCCACTACATCTACACAGGAAGGCCTGGAGGGGCTGCAGAATATTGCCAAGGTGAATCCTCTAGGGGGTAATGAAATTGGGATTGCTTTAGTCACAGTTGAGAGGTTAATGTTCTGTGATGAATGATATGACAGCATTTAAATTACTCTGCTTACTTCTCAGTGTTGAGTGTTATATTGTCTAAATTGGCCAACCAGCACAATTTGTTTCTTGTTTACTGGTAAATGCAGAACTTTTTAGATCTCTGTTGTCAATGCCTAGGCCTGGCCTTAGTGTCTGTTTAAAAAAGCAAATAAAAACAACCCACAAATTACAAACCTGCCTAATAAAAAGCAAGAAAATACTAATGTCTTGTCTAAATTTGAAAGGGTGAGGTTTAATTTACTGGGCTATGCATAAGGTAATACATTTGCTTTGTAAAACTTGGAATTCCTTTGCTAAAGTTGCATTGTAAGATCTGGAAGGCCTCATTAGTCAGTGACCTTCATTTCTTTCTCACATCTCCAGTTCTGGGCTTTAGACTTCCTGCCTGTAGAACTGATTTTCCTTGCCCTGGTGGCGCTTGCCCAGTTTGCAGCTCAGATCACCAGAGGGTGAACACGAGCAGTGAGTTGCTCCCAAAGCAGCGGCATTGCTACAGCCCAGTGTCTCGCAGAGTTTCACTCCATTTCCATCCCAAGTGCACCCAGTCTCTGGCCTCTCATTATCAAATGATTTTCGCTTCAGTGACCAAACCCCTCCTGTTTTCTTTGCTTACCCACAAAATATCCCCATTCTATCCCCAACTCCCTCTCGAATTCCCAAACTAATAGTTGGGCAATAGGCACTCACTGCTCTATTGCATTCCACAGTGCTTTTAGTCTGACTGAGCTGCAGATACTGAAGTGTTTCCCTTCGTGCCAAGACAGAACCAGTTTGTGGCACCTATGATCAGTTCTGCAAACCTTTAAAAACAAATATTAAAATAATAATAATAGTAATTCTCTAGCACTTTATTCATTTGACTGAAGTTGGCCAAAAAAATCAAAGGTTGGTTGTGGGTGATATGTATGGACAGCAGGATAAGGTAAATTTTTGAAGAGCAACCTCAAGTTTGTTTCATTCTTTTATATTTAAGCTTTACAACAGTGTCTGGCAATGAGTTCCCTCTAATAAAGAATGTTATCAGTGTTGTGGTTGTTCTGAATTAACAATATGATGTTTCATCCTTTGCCTTCCCCGTGCTCTCACTAGCTCTTCTAGCTCTCACATTCCCTGCTGTGTTCTCTGCTATTGAGTGTTTATCCCTTCTCTGCTCACACAATGGGATTTCCCAATTTGTTTGGCCTGCCTGGAGGCTTTTGCTAAGTGAGAGGTGGCAGTGGCTTTGTGAAGTGCATCTCAATGTTCTTTTCTATGCTGTTCCATTGCTTCCATCTGGGCAGTAAGAAAGCAGTCCCAGGAATAAAATGACACATTTAACGACTCTCTCAAAGCATGGGGCACTTGGCCATATTTATATATCCTGCAGAACAATTATCTGGAAAAGTTTATCTGTGAAGCTGAGCTAAAAGGTTTTTTTTTTAATAGGAATTTTTGTTTTGTTTTAGTCTTTTGGTTATGACAAATGGTACAGAGAGTTTCCAGTGTGCTCCTCCATGGTGCTAAATGACCATGTTACTGTCATGTCCCAGAATGGAGAAACATTTGTATAAGCAGTGCTTTTAGCAGTGTTTTTTTGGCACAGTAACCATTCAAATCTTACTAATTTCCTGTGTTACATACCAACAATAACCCTTTATGTTCTGGTTACCTAACCACAGCTACTTACCTCATGCAGAGAAAACACTTTAGGAACCAAAGTATAATGAAAATAAACCTGTTAAAATAATGAGCTTTGTGTAGCTCAGTCTCAGCAAGTCGTTGACCTGATGAATATAAACATTGTAAATGGACTGATGAGTAACGAGTTTGGCTTTTGGACAAATTAAGAGTTTGTGTAGAACACAGCGACACGTTAGTACGTTAATAAAAAAAAATCCTCTAAATTTGCTCTCAGGAACTGAACTTAGGTCAATTTTAATACGAAGAAATCTAGCACACTAATGGTTTCTGTTCTCATGTAGTGCCTTTCTCTACTTTATGCATTGTGCCCTTTTGCCCTGAAAACTCATGTGGAAGAGTAAAGAAAATAAATGTTCTGCAGGTTTTCTACGTGTAATTGCAATCCAATTTTTCCATTGTTAGTGCAAAAGAAAAGTGGGAGAGTGAATCCAGAGCACAATCTGCATGCCTGGTGTTTGCAACAGCTCTCTTGTCCTGGTGATAAGAAATGGAATATACTCTTCTCTCTATGCCCAGATTATAAATCGCTGTTTGCACGTGGCCAAGAACATCAGTGTTTGTCCATCCTGGCAGAATCTGTTGTGCTGAAGCAGTGCTGTCACATCTACACAGAGCTGCAAGAAAGAACATCCTCCATCCCTAAAATGACAATAAGTCAATGCTTTGAAAAAATACTATCAGTTATGTAAAGGAAAGGTTAAGAGGTGAGCTGTCATTTCTTATTCTGAAAATACACTGTGTTTTGAAAGAATTTTGGTGATTATTTACCTATAAAGAAGTATGCTTGGTCAAAGTTCATGTACAGTAAAGGGCTCTGTGTTTTAATTGGCTCTCATTAGTTCTCTGAAACATAAAAGGAGCAATGTTATGATTGCGTTTCAAGGATCTCTTGTATATATTTTTTGAATTTAAATCTAATCTCTCTTTAGAAATCACAGAACCCTAAAAACATTTAGGCTGGAAGGGATTTGTGGAGGTTATCCAGGCCTTGATCTCCCTGCTCAAAGCAGGGCCCTCTTGTAAGTTAAATCAGGTTACTCAGGACCCTGTCCAGTCATGTTTTGAAAATCTCTGAGGGTGGAGATTCCAGTCTCCTGAACAACTTGCTTCATGCTTCATCAGTTTAATTCTGAACATTTTTTTCCCATATAACCAATCAAAATTTCCCTTACTGCAACCTTTGTCCTGTTTTTCCCCATGGATCTATAAAAAAGAGTTTAGCTCCAGCTTCTCTGTATCCTGCTTCAGGCAGGGAATGCCAATTGTTCCTCAGCCTTCCCTGTCCCAGGCTGACTAAAGCCATTTCCATGGGCCTTGGTGTGCTCTGGTCCCCTCACCATGTGATGGCCTCTCCTACCCTGTCTGGGTTCCAGATCTCTGTCTCCTCATGGGTGTTCCAAGCCTGGACACAATATTCCAGAACCAGAGGAGCCTCACATGTGCCGAGCAGAGGGGAGCAGCGGTTTCCCTGGAGCTGTTTTCTGTGTGTACTGGTGCAGTTGTCCTTTGCCACCGTGCAAGGGCTTCCTGCTGCCTCCAGTTCCGCTGGGATGCAAAATTCCTCTGCAAAGCTGCTGCTCGGCCATTCAGTGCCCAGCCCATCCTTAAGTTGTTCCTGCAGTTCTGAAATCCCCTCTCAGTCCCTTCTCAGCACTATTGAATCTCACTGAAATCAGTGTTGTGGGGTGCAGGTCAGCTTTTTGAAAAAGGCTGCTGGAAAAAATATTCCCTGTAATTGGGGCCAAATATTCAGCAAGCACGTGGTGCCACTGGTGGTGGAGCAGCAAAACCAGAGTTTGTCATGAGCACACTGACTTTGTTCCTTCCCTGTTCAGCCTGTGGATATGGGCTCTGATGGTCTGTGCCAAGAAAACATGCAAACACTGAGATGGTTGTTTTACTTTCAAGTCACTGATTAATCAAAATCATCTTTAGAGTTATGACTTTTCTCAAACACAGGCAAAAAGGCTGTTTCTAATGGATGTGGGGTTTTACTGCAAAGGACACATAGTTTAGTGTGTGTTTAGTTTTCTTCGTTTTATGTGTTGTACTAAGAATATAAAAGCACCAGAAATAATGGTAAAATAAAAACAAACGTTAATATCCTATTAGCTTTAACATCAGAAACAATAATCTTTTTATTAACAGATGGAGTCCACACTCTGTGCATTAAGTATTTTAAAAGTCGTTTGACATTTAAACAGCAAGTGGATCACTTCAAAGAATACACACAAGAAATGGAGGCTTCAAGAATAATTATCTTTTAGGTGATAAATAGCTTTTCAGTCTGATGCACAGCTAGTGTATCTTCAATCCGTCCTCAATTAATCAAAAAAAAGCACGCACCAGTTAGAAGTTATGTCCTATATAGGTCTCAAAGTGTTTTGTCATGTTGTCGTATCAGCATCCCCATTTTGGCTGGAATAACAAATCCCCAAGGTTCTCCAGCAGGAGAATAATGATTACAAAATGCATAGTCCTGAGTAGTATTGTAAGGTAGTTGATGCTGGCTAGATAAAATTGCTTTGATGCTAGCTAGAAAAAATTGCTAAGTGTTACTCACTCTTCATCTATTTAGAAATTAACATAAACCAATCCCTCTGAATCAATGAGGATCTTAATGTAACAACTCTGAAAATGCTATGAAAAAATATTGATTTTAAATACAAGCTAGCAGAATACTTATAGGAGCTGAAAAGTGGCTGAAACTGTTTGTCCATGAGTTTAATTCTTTAAAAAAATAAAAACCAAGCACAAACCCCAACAAAACCCCTCTGATTTTTCCATTTACTCCCAAAATGCAGTTCTCTGTCTGATAAGAAGTTCAGTCCTCAGCAAAAACCCTTTGCTGGTTTTGGGCTGAGTTTATTTATATTTGTTTTACACATGTTTATCCTTGGGGTGAGCCTGTCAGTGATGAGAATTCCAGACTTTGTGGAACAGAATGCATTTTGTAATTGGACAAAGCAAAGCCAGGAAGAGAAAGGGCTGCTCGCATGGGGTTTGTTCAAAGCCCTCATGATCTTTGATACATTTGTCATCTTTAGTGTTAAGCTCTCCATTCTGAGGTCATAAAGATGTGAAGAACTGAAATGAGTGCACCAAGTTATTTGGGGGACTTGACCACTGTGGGCTCACTGCCCAAAAGGAGAGTTGAGTTTGTTTATTCGTTAGGCAGTGTGAAATTCTTTCATAAGAATTCTTGAGAATTTAATAAGAAATTTTTTCATAATTTTGGTAAACTAAACAGTTATTTTGTGCCATTTGTATGGGTAAATCCTTTAGCATCAAAGACAACAATGAGATATAGTGAATATTCATTATTTTATATGTAAGTTACTATATACAGGTGCCAAGAATGCTGTATTACACAATTCCTGTGCCGCTTAGCACATAAACCATCCAGTCACTGCATTTAGCAAAGTACCGATCTATATAGAAAAAAGAGGATGATTTTAAATTTTGGCTTAGCTTTTAAGGAGTTTAAATACTTGAAATTGTACACATTAATTGGTAACAACTCCATATGCATTTTACATATTATGCTGGCATTTAGAAACAAATGTGGTTTTAAACATTCTACACAACTTTCATCTGTTACAATGGTAAAACGGTAAAGAATTAGGAAGGACCTCACAGTTATGCAGGTCTATTGGGTTGCCTATAAACAGGTATCTAAATATGATTTATAAAGTCCACATATAGAGAATATATTCAGAGAAGGAGAGAAAAAAAGACTAGAAAGTGCTTGATTAGATGTACCTTGTGGCTTAAAAACCGTGAATAAATGGAAATTCATTAGCAAACATTCTTGTCTGTAACATCCAGCTTCTCTTCAAGCTTGCAGAAGTCTTCAGTGTGTTAATACATAGTTCTAGGAATGCTGAAAAATAAGGCCTTACGGTGAAAAAGTCAGCAATTATAGTCTGTAACACGGACAGAGGGAAAGCCAGAGCTGTTGTTGCTGGCATTCAGTTTCTCTCAGGCTTAACTGAGAGTACTCAAAGTTCTCCTTGCTCCACAATGTTCCCAAATTAATCTAGACCTTGGTAATCAAGGTAGTGGCTGAGGGAGTGATTCATTATAGGGTGGGGTTCTGCTTTTTTCTCCCCTCCTTTTACAATCTGAAGAAAATTTTATACTGAAATTTACTTCAGAACTGAAAAGATCTCAGTGTTCTGCTGCTTTTTAAAGTTTGGAAATGAAAATGAAGGGTTGGGGGAGATTTGAGAATTCAGAAAAGGGGCCTAGAGCTCCAAAATATAAATATAAATATGTTATATTGTTGTCAGATATTATAGTTTTCTGTTTTACTTCGTTTTACATCAGCTTAGTTTCAGGAGGCTCAGAAAGCTCCCTTTGCTCTGTCCGTTTTCCCCAGCTGCAGTAATGAAAATGTGATTTGAAGTAGGTTTTCTTCTCAGGGAAGGAAAGAGCAAGCGGTCTTGCACTGCACAGAGCTGCTGACACGCAGTGGTATGAATTTTGTGTTGGACTACATGATAAATTTGTCATTTTGTATTAGAATTTTACTATGCCAAGACTACAGCTCAGTCAGAAAACTGCGTGTTTCAAATCTGGCTTCGTAATCTTATTTATATTAACTTGTGCTCATGAGTAATCTCTCTGAAGTCAATGGTATGAATCCAGTCATAATGAAATTATTTGTTGTTTATTTTTTCTCATCTGGTAATTATACTTTGCTATCTGATTGTTTTGTGACCCTTGAAGCAAAAGTCTCAAGGACAGAAATAAAATCTTCTTAGCTTCTGCACTGGAGCCAGTTCTGAAGAAATGAAAAGTTCTTATATTCTATTCTTAAAAGCAACAGAAAAAGGAGTGTTCATATGGTGTTAGGAAGGTGGATGATATATTTCAGATTTTTAAATATAGATGGGACTGTGTGATAAAGTTCTTTTGGATGGAAGATAATGATCTAAAATTGTAACCAGTTGCACCTGCAGTAAGCCTGAAGGAATCTTTGTTCAACTGAGTTATCACACGCACAAAAATACAAGATTTATAGCAAAACCAGGAGGCTAATATTCAAGTTAGGAATAAAGCTTTATAATGTTTACATTCTGTAGGTATGTAATATATAGTATTTAGAATATATTTTACCCTCACTACTCAAAAGCAGTAAGTCAACTCTGAAATAATTTAATAAATAGAAACAAAACCAGCATGGCTGAAAAAAATTCTGAGTATTTAAGCACAGCTTTTCTTTTCCCAAAATTGCGTCTTCATATTCTTTATGAAGTTAACAGAGAATTTAGATAAAGTTTATTTTCTGAAGCACGAGAATTGCTCTGCCCTCTCCCCGCTCTTAATAATATTAATGCAAATTTTACACAATTTTTTTGTTTTGTGACAGTGATCAGAAAACATCCATTAATTTTTCAGACTCTGAATTTTCATACTTAGTTGTGCAAAGTATTTTTCTCAAGATGTTTCAAAAACTAAGGTCCAAACTTCATTTAAACAATTTCATAACATTAAATAACTATTAGTATACTCACTTTACTCAGTGCTTTGTTCATCCAGTCTAATACAAAATGCTTATTTCTGATTGAAGCTTAAATTAGAGGACACAAAAACTCCCAGGAACATTATAACAATTTTTTGTGGTTTTCCCCCCATGGGGTTGGTCAGTGGTGTTTGAACAGTTCTGTGTTAGAGATTTTGTTGGGAATTTAGTGGGGTTTATTGTTTGATTTGGTTTTTAATCTTTGCTGTGAAAGAATTATGAGAGGTTTGGTCAGTTCTTGTCCTGCAGACTAAGTAGTGCCTATTGTTTGTGCTATTAATCTGTGGCATTTGGGGTAGTTTATTTTTAAATGTTCCTAAACTACGCAGTAGCCCAGAATACTTTATTGCAGGCAGTACAGAGAATTTGGAGTGGTTTTCACTTGAGCACATTATATCAAAGTTCTAGAATTCTAAATTTTAATAAAAAGTAAAAAACTTAAATTTTTTTTAAAAACCTGTTTTTAAGTTTTAGAATGCTGCATGCAGGGAAAAAAGTGCATCCAGATAATTGCCTTGCAATTAAGATGTGACCTGTATCTCTTCCTGGTCCATGATAAGTTTGTTCCACAGATGGATGAGACTAACACCTTTATCACATTTGGATTAATGATTACAAAGCTTTTCTTTAAAATCTCCAAGTGGAAATGCTGATTTGTGGAAAGGAAGCTGTCTTAAAGTCTTCCAATTTTTGTCATTTGTCACAAACCAAAGTAAATATCGAGTTACATAGATATTTATAACCAATGCAGGTTGGCTTTGTATCATTTTGCCCACTGAAAATAGAACATTGATGGGGATATTTTTGTCAACCCATTTAAGATCTTTCAGCTTAGTGAGCTGAATTAATTGCATCAAAGGCACTGACAGTGAGCCATAGAACTGAATCATAGAATCATGGATCTTAGTCTAAATCAAAGTTACTGTGTCACATGTGGGAAGAGGCTGAGTGAAATAACTTTACGGACACACTGAAGAGGTTTTAGTGGAAATCTGGTAAAAATGTAGATGCAAGTGTAGTTTTGGTAACCAGAACCATTCTGAGTACCCTTCATGAATTCACTGGGCTGCATAATGTCTGGTTTCTGTGCAGTGATTCTAGGGGAGGAAATGGAGCTCAAACGTTTTGGTTCTCAGAATTTTTTGTCTTCTCTTTGGACATTTTGTAAATCTCCAAATCTCCATATAACACGTGCGCTTCCATCCCCGTTGCTGCACAATGGGAAGGGAACAATCCCTGACCTCCTGGTTTCCACCTGCAGATTTTGCCCAGAAGCAGACCTTGACTCGTCCACCCAGCTCCAGGAGGCTTCTCAGGAATGGCACGCTCTCACGTGGAGCGAAAGCCGGGTTTCCTTCATGCAGCGCAGCCGTGCCATGGAAAGGGCCGCTGTCCCTTTCCCGGCCTCTGGAATGGTCCCGGCGGGCTCCGGGCGCCGTTCGGGTCCCTCCCGGGGGCGGCCCCGCCCCGCGCCGCCAGGTGGCGCTGTGGGGTCGCGTTATCCCACAGCGGATGGCGCGGGATCTTATTAAGTAGATTTTTTTTAATTTTTTTGCCATTCCAGTACTGGCAGCTTTCCACCTTGCCTTGAGGGGCATCTTTCTTTGACTGACGTGCCCCGTGTGTTCTGATTGCTCAGATCCTGAAGAGCTGCCAAGTTGTTTGAGGTCAGGTCACCTTAGATGGCAAAGTCGCTTCTGTGAAAGCTAAACTCACACTTTAAAAGCTGTGCTGAGTTGAGATGTAAATCCTGGTCTAAACTCTTGTACAGTCACCCATTGATTTAACTGAGTTTGGGCAGGTCCTTAATCATGTGGCAGCTGTGGCCACAAAGATGCTCCATGGGCTGGGGAGCCTCCTGTATGAGGAAAGGTTGAGAGAATTGGGGTAAAAATGCTGATGGGAGACGTTATCACCATGGGCCAGTATTTAAAGGGTGGCTACAAAGATGGAGATTTCCCCTTTACAAGGAATCACATGGGAAAGACAAGGGGTAATGGGTACAAGTGACTTCTGGGGAGATTTCAGCTAGAAACAAATGGACAAATTTCCACAAGGAGAACAATCAGCCACTGGAATATTTTCAGTTCTCATTCTCAATTCAATTTCTATTTTCAATCACACTTCTGCCTCAGTGCCCCTTCTTGGTCATCAGGAGGTCATATTCAGGAGACATTGATGGCTTTCCTTGGAGTTCTTCCCATGGCCACAGAGCAGCTGGAGCTGTTCCATGGCTCTGGAGGTAATTGCTGGGTGACAGGCAGAGTTTAACATGTTTGAACTGCTTGAAGGGATGAGCTGACTCTGAAGAACTGCAAAAGTTACAAAACTCAATAAGCAAACAGGCCCTGCCCCCAAGCCTACATTTCGAAGAGGTGTTGTGACCCATAAGCGAGAGCAAGGATCCAGCATGGGAATGCCTGGATTTTACAAAGGTACGGAATTAGGAACACACACATCCAATGAGGCTATCCAGAGGGTGCACACTTATTGCAGAAACTCCATATAACATCATAAAAATATGGGAAAATACTAACTGGCTGCTTTCCTGGACACCTGGCAGCCAGGTATTCAGAAAGGTGGGAACTAACTCCTTTAATGAATAATGAATTTCGTGTGAGCCAAAAGCACTACACACACGTGGTACCTTTGACCTGGGTTGCAGACATGGGGTGTCTGCCCAGACCAACAAAATGCACAAGAGGAGGGTGTGAAATCACTCACAACTTGCAGCTTTTATTTGCCACAGAGGCTGCTCAGTGCATCCAGACTTTGTGACATGGCCACATCCATTCACTGTAAAAATCCATCAGAGCAAAAAGAATAATATTCCAGGAAAGAGTTGGGCCTGAAGAAAGTAAGTGAGAACGTTTGTTATTAAAATTAAGGGAAGAGGATTTAAAAATAAATATCAGAATGCTCTGGAAGCACATTTCCCAGCGCAACAAGCTTTGTAGGGCAACTTGCACAATCCCCTGCCCCCAGCTACTGTTTCAGTGCTGCAAACCCCTTCCTCTCTAGGCAGATTTCTTACAGGTATGGATTGCCAAAGGTAAAACTGCAGGAATATTCACAGCACTGGCATAATTTAGAGCATTTACCATCAAAGAAGATATTTTATTCAGTTGTCAGAAATCTCATTATCTGAGCAGGATGGAAAAAACAAAAGGGAAAGAAATTTCAGGCTAATAAATTGCGAATATTTCCTTAGTAATGAAGAATTTTTCTTAGGACTTTTTAAAGAAAGAGGTGAGGAAATATCAGGATGAGAAATGACGAGAAAAGATAATGCAATTAACAGGCTTGGCCAAAAGAAGGCTGAATTAAAGATATTAAGCTTGCAAAAAATTTCTTTTCCAGACTTGTCCCACCACAAAAAAAAAAGAGAGAAATTTTCTCTAGAAGCCAGATATAAGACCCAAGAATGGAGAAGAAACTGTTAGGACTTGGATGGAATGATAGCTGACCTTTTTTTTTTTTTTAATGTTTATAATTCCTATCCTCACAAAAGGTTGAAGTACAGTTTTAAAAAAAAATAACCACCAACTAATTTCCTCTTCCTCTCTACCTCTAAAATCTACTGAAGGATTTTTTGCGTGGGGCGTTCATTTCGTATTCTCAAAAGAATATAATTTTGTGGACTGTCCAGTTTTTGGATCATGGTCCAGATGCTATAGAAAATTCTGATGAATGTTGGATAGACGTTATTTTTGGTTAAGTTGAGGGGAGACTGTCCAAGGCCTCTCTGAGAGATTGAAAAACTAGTTGAATTCTCTAGCACTGTTTCTGCATTTTCATTGTTTTAATCAGATTTCTCTGGAAAGTCCTTTCTCCTTGAATCCATATGCCAACTGTTAGCCTGCATTGTGTCCATCATTCTTAAATACTCACACAACATAAACCAAACCTGTTTTGTTTAAATGCAGATAAGTCACTGGATTTCATTACATAACAAATTTTGCCTTGAGGTTGTGAGTAGTCTTTGAAAGTGACTGTAATGTATTCCAAACTTTTAATATTCTTGTGTAATGTTTCTTTCTGTTATTATACTCTTTCTTGTTTGTCTGAAGTGGAAGAGATTATCTGTACTCTAACCTAAGCCTCCACAATATCCCACCACCACAAACCAATAAAGGTTGTGGGACTGAGCCCTGGTTTCTCCACAAGATAAATAAGTCCTGAACAAAAGGCCCCACTATGCTGTCAGCCAGACCCTCCTTCCCTGCACTGTTGCTAAGATGCAGTGGGTAACGTTACCTTCAGTAGTCAGAGAGAAGGCAGCAGCTGCAGATGCAGCCAAAAGTATCAGAATTAAGAAATTAAAAATTCTGCAGTTGGCCAAGCAAATTATTTTCTTGTAGCAGTGGGAACAGCAGCTCTCTCAGAGAAACTGCTCCCAAACCTTTGGCAAAATTAGGATTCTGAAAGCAGTTACAGAGCAGTTTCCGAGAGCAGCGTGACTCAGGATCTCTGTAAGGATGGAAGTTCTGTTTAAATGTGGCAGCCTCATAAAAGGACTTTTAGGTTTTGATCTTCCAGTAAATTTACTGATAAACTCCTTGGGTGTTTGTTTAGATCCCATCTGTAAAAATAACTTAATTGGGATGGAGTCTACAGGACAGCATTCTCGTTTATTGTTCTATTATAATTTTCTGACCCTGATTTCCTGCTTTGTCATTTGGTTTGAACTGGACCTGTCATGAGAAAAGCCTTCCCCATAAGGCATAAGTTCTGTGTGGGAGAATTCTTTGTAGATATTTGTTCTGTGAATTGAAATAATAAACTATTATAAGACTACTATAGATTTGGAAGCTACTTTGGCCGGTGGCAGCAAGTTTGAAACTTTTATTTCATTATTGTTCATTTTTTGGTTAATCCCATTGGCTATTTCAGCTCACCTATTAGCTCTCTCTCCTTTGGCAAAAATGCAAAAACTATGTGCACATTATAGACTTGTGCTACTGACATGACTGGGCTTTAATTGGAGCTCTGAATGAGTGGTTTCATAACACACCATGGTTTTAGACATGGTATTAAATAAATATATTTAGAAATTATAAGACAGATTGATCTTGGTCTTGAATGAGTGCTTCCTGTTCCTGACAGGAGAGACTCAGAGGGGCTGGATTCAGTACAGCTGTGCCTTGGTAAGGTCCATTCAGGCTGTCACTGGTACCGTTGGCTGTAGTTGCTGATATTCTGTGACATTTTCTTCTGAGGGGTTGTATTTACTTTTGATTATTTTTCTTATTAGGCCAAGGAGTTTGCCATTTCCAGCACCAAGAGCGTGTTCTTCCAAATCCAAAATTTTAATTTTGTTCACATTTAAGCTTTTTCAAATCCTTTGCAATGTTTTTAAAAAGCTTTTCAGTTTGCAGCTTTTTTAAGATTATGACTAAATGACATGATTTAAATTGCCTTCGAATGCTGATTTGACTCTCTTGCCCCCATACCAGCAGTAGTTGTGTTGGGCAATGTATGTCCACACTTCCTGACATGAGCTGTGTTTATTAAGCGAACAGATATTGTAAATATTAAAAGAAAAAAATCTAACTGCAGCTGCTTTTGTGACACAGCAGGTTTTTAAGGCTACTTCAGAAGCACTGCTGGGGAAGCAGGCACTGCCTTATTTATGATGTTAATGTTGTAGTAACATTGGCTTCAGGGGAGGGACTTTTCAAAGCTTCCAGCTGCCTAACAGCACAAGGAATATGTGCTCCCAACTTTTATTAGCTACATTTGAAAACCCCATCATATGAATCAACCTATCTGTAAGGATAGATACTTGCCTGAGCCATCATTTGGATTAAATGGAAGTGTTAGTGCAAAAGAGAAAAAAAATACAGACAGTATCTGGAATTAAATTTAAAACATTGCTTAAGATCTGCTAATATAGGTGGATATCCTGAGAGGAAAATATTTTTGGTTCTGAATGAAGATTGCCTGGCAAACTCAGTAAACAGGGTTATTGAACTATGAATTTTCCTGAAGAGAATTTAGTTTTCAGATTCTGATCTGAAGTCCAGTGAAACAGAAAGAACTTTGACTCAACAGAGTAAAATGCTCGGAGTAGTTTCTGAGAGCCTTCCTTTCACTGAATAACTCAAAGAATCTCAATGAAGTCTATAAAATTAGTCATTTAGTGCCTCTAGGGATGCAGTAATGAAAAACATCCTGACAAAGTAAACTAAATTTTCTTCTCTGTGGTGCCAAGTAATAAGACCAGAGTCAGTGGGCAGAAAGTGATGCCCATGAAGTTCCACCTGAACGTGAGGAAGAACTTCTTTCCTGTGCAGGTGTCTGAGCACTGGACAAACTGCCCAGAGAGGGCTTGTATATGACCTTCTGGAGGGAATTTTCTAAAACATTTAGTGTCTGTTCCTGCAAAATTAGTCAGAACAAGTCAAAATATTTCAGAACCAAGTATTGGAAAATATATTTCATTTTGCATTCATCCACACATGAGCACTTTTCTCAGTGCCCGTGTTTGTTAGTGATTCTCAGTAAAATAACCTGAAATCAGACTCTTAAATATGAAAGCGCAAGACCTTGCCTTTCGCATGTTTTGCAACATCAGGCATTGGAAAAATAACAAAAAAAGAATTTCAGGAGGCTTGTAAAATTGTTACATAAATTGGTACTTTTCCATCATTACACTACATTACAGCTAATCTTCTGTGAATGTTCTTTCTTATTACTTTTTTAATGAATGCCCTTCTCAGTTCTGAGTTAGGCTTAGTCTTACGGTTTTAGGAGGGGCAGGTATTGTTACAAACACAGATGGTTTTGGTTTGTTTCCAAAGTTAAGACTATTAACTAAGTGTTGGCAGCTGCATTTACCATTTTATATATATTTAAATCCATTTTATGGTAAGAGTTGTTTGTCCTGTACCTTGTAACCTCATCAACCTTTTGGAGTTCAGTGGCACCAAGGCACCCAAGGGCAAAGGTATTCTCCTGTTGAGGGATTCTCCTGCGAATGATGGCTTGAAATTGGTATAATGCCAATAAAAGTCTGGGAAGTCTTATTTATTTGATTTTCCATAAAACTGCTTTTCGTGGCCCTTATGGACAGGGCATGCAGGGCAGGCCCTGCTGGAAGAGCATCTACAAATTGTTGTTATGCTTGAGGGATTTTGAATTGCCAAACTAGAGGTGATTCTACTCTATTCCCTGACAAACACTGGTCAGCAGTGTGACAATTCCTAAACAAATTGCCTCACTGACCCTGCTCCTAGATTTCTTTGGGGTGCCCCACTTAAGCCTGCGGCCATCCCTTTCTGTGGTGCAGCGTTCCCAGCCCACTCATTCCCATCCGAGCCCTCAGGCACTAAACCTCTGTTCACTACCATCACCTTCCATGGGTCAGGTCAACACCTGCAGCATCAGAGATGACATCTTGGTTTTTAAAACAACATATTATTGAAAATTAAACACTTTAGAGAAAGCAATATTTAAAAGCACCATCAGCCTGACGTGTCTCCGTGTCCACCTTTTGGTGTCAGGGTTCTTGCTGTGTAAATTTGCAGTCCTGGGCTATGTCAGGTGTTTTGAAAAAAGTTAAATCACTCCTTCAGCTCTCCTGATTGGGGGTGAAATACTGGAATACTCGACTACTTTTTTGTTGTTATCACCATGCTTTAAATATCTCGAATTTCTTCATTTCCTGTAGAAGCGTTTCTTTAGCTGTTTGGGAAACAAATAAAAGTACAATACATGTTCCTGTATCATTCTTGGAAACTTCCTGAGGGAAGAGATGTGGCTCTAAGGTCTTCCTACGCCTTGCAATTTAATTTATTTTATGCAGATAACAGGAGGGTACTTCATTATTCAAGATCCTGATACATTTGTATGCTTAAAACAATTTTAAAAGGGAGATATATGTAATAGCACAAAATCAATAGACTCTGCATTGCTAATTTATTGGAAGTTGTGTGAGGTTTTTTTCTCTCTAGCACAATTTTTGAATTAATGTCTTCCATTATTTGGGAATCAACAGACAATGTGATCTGTTGATTGGTTCTGAAATTCTCTTGATAAACTACAGTCTCGCAAATAATTTCTGTTTACCTTGGAGCTTGTTCTGAACACTGTTTCTTTTGTTACCCATTTTTAAAAGCTTTAATTTATTTTTTAGGTGGTTCTTTGGAACAAAGACATGTTACAGAGCTGTTCTTAAGTGTCTTTTATTATGCTTTTGAAAATTTATGAGTGCTGATGTAAGTTAATATATTAAATGATTTCTCCTAATTTAAAAATATCTGCGTGGTATAAGAACAAAATACCAGAACTGTAACCAGAGGTTTTGCTTTAAAGAACCTTTTAAGTACTCATCACTTTATGATCTCCTTTTTTCCTGATAAGTTAAATGATGATGCTTCTGAAATTAACCTCCAACCTCTAAAGCCAAACTCCCAGTGGCTTTAGAGAAGGATAAATTCACAAATATCTCCTTCAGCAGATTGCATTTATCAGTTTCTCCATCTCTCTTCAAGATGAAAGGTGAAACAGTCTGACTTGACACAAAGAAATAAGTCCTATCTTGTCTTTGAATTGTTTGCCAAGGAAGTAATGGGCTTTTTCTGAAAACAGCAGCTTTCCATGAAGCTCACAGAAATATTTGAAATTTAGACACATCTTGGTATTGCAGGAAGGGAAAGGATTTTTGTTTGAACAAACTAATTCTAAAACGTGTTCTGCAAACACATCCTTAAGATGCACAGCAAGCACTGCCCCTTGTTTCAGGTGTCCCACCAGGACTCTACATCTCCATGAGAGTCAACCTGCAGCTGACGTGAGCCAGGAGTGTAAACAAAGACCCTTTTAATCACAGCAGTTCTAATTAGTTCTTCAGTTTGCCATCACATCTTCTACGACAGATAGACTTAGCACTGTATGGCTCATTCCTAAACTATCTTACTCTCTTCTTATGGAAGACTATTGAGATGTCTCAAAAATTCTGGTGTTGTAAATGCTCCTAAATTAGGCTGCTCCATGATTAACAAATCTATTCTGATTAGCCAAAGTTTGAAATCTTTGTTCCTTTTCCATTTATGAACGGGAAGGCTTTGTGCAGGAGGGAAGCATAGCAACATGGATTATCTTCAGATTCCCTAATCCATTTCAGAAATCCCATGAATCAAAAGCTGTCTGTAAACTCCTGGGTGTGAGAAGCATTCTAACATATGGTGGCCATGTTCAGTTTTTAGACCCAGAAGCAGCAGAAATGCAGAGTGAGGCTGTGCCAAAAAGAGTATTTCTTACTGCATCATTGGGATTCTGTTGTCTTCATCCTCCTAGGATTCCTCTTCCTTGCTCTCCTGCTTATGGGACATCAAGCTCATCAGAAGAAAACCTTGAAACAATATTTGGCATGAGTAACATTTGTTGTAATTTAAGGCTATTCAAGTAGCCAAGAGAGAAAACAATTACTGCCTTTTTTTTGCACTTTAAACACAGCTGACAACTGTTGCCTTGTGTGTCCTCCCCCACTGTCTGTTCTTTACATTAGACCAGCTTTTCTCTGCTTGCAGAAGTGTTTGAAATAATTGTGTAGACAATCCTTTTTTAAAAGATATGGACATATCTGTGCAAGCACAGCAAAGAGGAGCAAGCAGTATTAATTAAATTTAAATTAATTAAAGGTTAGTCTTATTTTTATTTGGTTGAAAGTGGAGACTAGCATGGGAGCATTGCACAATAAATCCAAAAAATTCTGCATAAGAACTGGAAAATGTGGAAAAGCATGGGCAGAAAACCTTCATATTTTGACTCTGCTCTTGCAAGCACATTTGCAAGATGTTTCCCCGTCTTTATTGTTCTCTTGGCTCTTTCTTTACTAGCTGAGCATTCTTTTTAGATACGGTACAGCAGAAAAGGAGGGATTACTTCACACACCTTTCAAGCAATACTGTTCCCCAAACCTATCAGTGCTCTTTCTGCTGTTCTGGTGCCAGTGTGGTGTTGTGTGTCCCAGGTTCAGTTTGTGGCCAGGCAAAGTCCCAGCCTCTGCACTGTAGTTATGCCAACATGCCTAGTTATTTCCCACCTTATGAGATGGCAGCAACACAAAGAACTGCAGAAATCCATTCTATCCCTTCTACAGGGCTTTCATATCCCTAGGGAAAAATCCACCCCCTTTTGGGGAAGTAGGATTTGTGGTTAAGAGAAGACTGATGGTTCATTTTGACACATTTTGATCAAAGCACTTATAAAGTACTCTTTTTGCTTTGATGCACCTTCTTCTGACTTCAACGTGTTGGTGCAGATAAGCCCCAGGCAGGAAGGATTTGGCCCTAGTGAGGATCTCAGTGAACACTGGGTAAAGTCAGGAAAGATTCTGTTATTTTTCACTAAGTTTTGAATTAAGTCTCAGTGGAAACTTGCATTCTAAGCATCCCTACACTTGTGAATTTTGCTGCTCCTTCCTTTCTGTCAATGGACCCAAATGGTCTCTGCATGGAAAAAGCTGTCAGGAGGCCAAGGAAGTGGTTGTAGCCTGTATTCACTTGTGAGATCATGTTTTGGGGCTTGAGAGGGAGCCAAGCTTGAGAAAGATACTGATAAATTCATACAGAGTACCAGGTATTGCTTGGAGCCCTTAGGTGCTGAACAAACCTGAGCCAGAGCCTGAGAGCGCTGGGTTTGTCATCCTGGGGCAGAGGCTGCAGGGACTGTCCAGTGGTTTCGAGCCTAGCCATGTAGCCAATGGACTGGGGTGGCTCTTGGAGGCCCATTAATGACCAGTGACAGGTTACAGCAGGGAAAATTCTTCCAAGTGAGGATGGTCAGTCACTGAATCTAGAGCCTGAGAGCAGCTGTGGAAATTTTGCTTGGAAATTTTCAAAATTTAACAGGGCAAGGTCCTGAGCAACCTGATCTCAACTTGAAATTTTCTCTAGCTTTGAAGATAGCTGTGACATTGGACTAGATGATTTTCAGAGATTTCCTCTAAAATATTAATTATTTTATAATTCTAACATGATAAAGCATCTTTAGAAAAGTTTTTTCCTTTTATCCATCTGGTTTGCCGTGTGGTCCCAGAAACGTCTGTTTAAGCACAGATGTAGGGGCAGTAATTGTGACATGAAAAAAAATAGGATGGAAAGAGAAAAAAGCAGCAGACAAAGGAAGCCCCCTGGATGGATTTGGGTGGTGGACACATGGAAAGTGGGAGCGTGACCCCAGGCACTCCTGGCATTTGCCTTGACGTTTGCGTTGTGCCAAGGGCATCACCACAGCACTAAGAGTGTTTGGATCACTTTCCTCATGGACACTATATGGAAACAGGAGATCAGACTGAGATCATGCTCCGCAGTACGAATTGCTTAAATCTGCCAGGGATTGGGAGCTCTGTATGGGAAGTCAGGAATGGTGTAATAGATCAGTGCCATGTATAAAGATCAGGCTGAATCAATGTCAAAGCTCCACATCCCAGATTTGGTACAAAACAATTATCAAATCTTAATCCTGGCTTCTGAGATATGTTTCCTTGTCATGGTTTTATCCATTACACCAGTCCCTACATCTTAATTAAAGCCTAGCAAAGTGTAATCCTATAGCTCTGTATTTGACAGACAGAAAGAGAAAACATACTGCAGTAATCACATCGGAGAAGGGAAGGAAGCACATATGGAATGCACATGTAGGTAAGTATGTGGGGAGGCATATTGAGAATCCTGCAGAAATAAGGAAATAACTGAAAAAACTGTTGTAAATACTAAAAGCTAGCAATTCCCAATATGAATCTTAATTATTTTTTGTTTAAAGGTAATAAATCGAGGGTGTATGTGCAATCTTTAGGTCATTCTTGGATTTTAATAAGCTTGGGTTCAATGCAGGACATATGGAGTCTTCTTGTATGTAATAATAGGACTCAGTAAAAAGCCTACACAGGGACTGAAAATCATAATTTCTGAACTGTCCTGTTCCAGATGTCTTTACTGGTATGCCCATGAGCACAGTCTACAACAAACAAGTGCTGGGATGTTGTCTGCCTGTGCTTTTGTCTGCTATGGGAACAAATGTTTGCATCTGCACAAAGTCTGCTCCACTGCTGCATCTTAGGAAGAAAAGCAGGATTTCTCCTGGCCTTACTTAAAAAAAAAATACTTTTTCCTTAATTTAAACAGTTTATAGTAATTTAAAAGTGTATGATGAACACTTCTTTTTCTCTTCCTTTTCCCCATTTTTCTCATTGCTCTCATCTTCACTGTTAAAGAAAGGCCAAAAAGAGAGTGGCTCAGAAGAGAAGATTAAGTGGATGTTTCCTGAGGGGTTTTTTTCAAAATAGAAAAAAACCCCAAACCCTCAGAATACTGGCAGTGTGAGGCCGGGGAGCATTACACTTTTGAGCAGAATAGCTGCTTTGCTGCACTAGAACAAAACTGTTGTGGTCTTGCTCTTGCCACTTTGGGGGTTGATGCTGTCCCTAGAATTAGCACTACCAAGGGTGATGCTTCCAGGAATTCAGCCAGGAATTCTGTAATTGGCAGAATAACAGCTGGAAAATACAACTAAAGGGTTATTTATATCCGTGTACTGTGGAAGGTAGATGATTCCTTATTCCTCCCCCAAAGCAGACGGGAAGAGAATGAGTAGGTGGGAACAGGAATGACAAAGTCGGAGTGTGATGAGTGTGTGTTAAACTTTGCTTGCAGTCTGCCCCCCACACAACTGACACAGCAACTGAAGTCTCTGCTGCTTCCAGAGGGCACAGGGGAATTTTGGGTGGCTGAAGGAGGAGGGATCATCACTACCAAGTTACAGGATCCAAATAGGAGCTGCTTTTGGCTGTAGTAGTTTCGTTTCCGGTAATTCATGCGCTGGGCTCCTGGTTGGGCCCATCCCTCTGTGTGTCTTTCCTGCTCCACTCTCTTGTTTATTGGATAGTAAACACCAAAGATTTTCTCAGAATGTGTGTGTGTGTGTGTGTGTGTTGGGAACAGCCTGGACGCTCTTGTAACATGATTGCATATGGGATGATATGCCCTTTTCCCCTTTCCCATTTCCATATTAGTAACTAAGCCAACACTTTTTTGTTTGGTTTTTTTAACGTAAATCTGGAATACAAATGCTGGCTTCCTTTCACATTCCTGAAAAAAACCCCAAATCTGTGGATAACAATGCTAAATAAAACCCAATTTTGTATTCTCCTAGCTTGTAGGCCGAAAAAGAGGGAAAAACTGAAGGATTTGGGCTTTGGTAATCCATTTTTTCGGGAAATGCATAATTTGCAGTTCTTGCCAGGTTATGGAGTTTTGGGTTTTTTTCTCCTTTATCTTAATTTTATTTGCGTTCCTATTTTGCCAGGTAATTCCCAAGTCTGGACTGAACCTGAACATAAATTTTGGTACTCAAATGTGCAAGGGGTGCAAGCAATTTCAACTGCTTCATTTCAGATAATTTCAACTGCTTAATTACCAATAAGGTAAAATTGCCTGAGCAACATGAATAGAAGTTATTAATGGCACTGACCCAAGATAAATTACTGCTCTGCTGATGTTTGCTTCTCCTGCTGAGCTCTCGTGTAAACCCATCCCTGTGGAACTGCTGTGAGTACAGAACCCACCAGTACCATGCCCAAGGGACATTTTCAGGCATGAAATTCTGCTCTGGAAGCTAACAAAGCTCCTCAGGACAGCTACTTCCCCTTGTCCACTGCTTCTGCAGATGAGTAATGACAGGCTCTTGTTTATTCTTCTGAACATGCACTTCTTGAGAGCAGCGTTTTTCCCATGCCTTTACAGCATTTGTGGGTATGGCCTTTCCCAACTGCATTTAAGAGAGGCTGGATAAATACACAAGTATTGCAAGCTGAACTTGAATTCTGCAAGATATTACATAACAAAACCACCCCCCACCCCACCCCAAAAAAAGCAATAAATAGAAAGATGAATCTGGTCCCCAGAGTGCTGCAATTGCCTCAGAGATGGAACAGTTTTGTGGGGAAAGGGATTGGTTTCCAGTTGGTGAACCTGGGGAAGGCTTTGCCTATTTCCCAGCCTCTGGTGTTGGTGAAACAGAAGTGATGATACTGATTTCTGTGAAATGCTTTGAGAGCTGTGGATAAGTTATGGGATGTAAGAGTGAGATAATCCTGTTCTCCCAGGCTGTACAGTAGAATCTCTGCAGTTCCCAAGGGAGCTAAATAGGTTCACTCCTGGCAGCATTTCAGAAGTAAACAGCCATTTCTGCTTTCCTCTGTGTATCTTTGTCTGCTAGGAAAGATATTAAATACTGGAGGAATGCCATTATTTCCAATCGATGTTATGACTAGCACTGAGTATTCTGAGGGTGAGGTGCTACAAAAACTACTGAGTGAAGCCTTAAGGGCTGGACAGACCATACAACTGTAACTGAAGAAAATTGCCCTTAATAGAAAAATGAAATGCAGTCATTACTTTTGTCCTGTTCTACAGAATAAAAGTATTGACGATAAAGGTAATTTTTGTATTTAACATCCCTGCCCAGTTTTCAAATTTGTTCTTAAAACTTCAAGAATTACTGCAAAAGTTGGATTTTAAAAAAAAAAAAGTCACAAATGTTAAATTAATGTCATTAGACTTACAGTTGCTGAGAGGCTTTTATTACTAGACAGCTACAGACATGACCTGCCTATCAGGTATTATAGTTTAAATCTAACTGATTTTTCATTGTCTTCAGTGCTTTTGCGGGGGGGGGTTGCATGCAAAAGCTGTAGCAGAAGGTGTGAAGTGGTATGTAACAGTGTGTGGAAGTAACTTACGCAAGCATTTGGATAGTTGTGCAGATGCTCTTGGACCAACCTCAAAATCAGTTAAGTCCAGATCAAATCATTCATGAATCACAAATCATTCCCATATGAGGACTTCTCCATGAGTACGATAAATAAATCTCCATAATCAAACCAAGGACTTCCACTTGCCTGCAGTGGGAGTGTCAGGGGAAAGGGGCAAAAGAGTATAGAAATTAAATTATATTCACGTGAATTGTTCTTTCAGATGAAACGCTTTGGGACAGCAAAGTCTCCCTGCAGTATTTCTGCTGTTGCTGCCACATGGAAGGATTTTTGTTGTCAGTGAGGCCTCTCCCACGGGACTTCATTTAACACTGGTGGGGGACTTTACCTGTCTTCTAAGAGGCAAAATGCCAGTGTAGATACTTTACCTGTGGGAAGGTGGAGAGTGAAAATGCCAGGACATGGATGGTCAAAGAGTGACAGTGGCATGTGGTATTTATGGGTAATTAGAAGAGTGAAGTCTGTGGCTGCTTCAAGAGAACCACGGGAAAAACCCCAAGCTTGGATACTTTTGGCAGTGCATCTCAATCATAAGTTTCTTCCTGTATATCGACTGAGCTGCCATTTTCTATGAAATCATAACAGAAATTAATTTATTTTATTATACTTTTGAAATGGACTTACTATTTTTAGGAGGGAAGGACTGCATAAAAAGCTGTTTAGTTAGGTAATGTGTTACACTTTTGTTTTAGTCTGGCACGTTTCTGAAATTCCAGGCATTTTTGGCTTCCTGTAGAAAGCAAACTTCTGCCTTTCAGGCAAGTGCTGTGAGTGTTTGAACTTTTCAGACGTTCTTCTTCTTAGGACCACTTTTGACAGATGTCTGGCTGAGTTAATAATCTTAGATATCCTTGAATGCCTAGTTCAGTACAAGCAGATCATCAGGCAACAAACAGTTCCTTTATAGGTTTGTCCACAATGACCCATCCACCAGTGTTTGTCGTGACTCAAGGCAGCCTCCCTGTTACCCCCAAAATCCTCTGAAGATCCAGGATCTTCTAAGGGGGGAAAAGGACAGAATTGTGTAAATATGTGAGGAATTAACAGAAAAACTACGATTTGATTAAACGATTCATTTAAAAGAATACAAACACATGTCAGACCCCTTTAAACCTGTTTTGGAAGAATTAATGGTTTAGCGTTGCTATTACTGTAATACATAAACTTTGAGTGATGTCACATGGGATTTCCTCTCCTTAATTATCTAAAAGGCAATTTTTTAGTGGTGTTAGGGCTTAATTTGAGCAAGGTCTCTCTTTGTACAGAGGAGGCACAATACAGCAATGGACAGCAGAATTGGGTTTGTGTAGTTTCAAGACGAATGTTTTGTATTTGAGAAACTAGAACAATTACTCAATTCCAATACCATTCATATGATTCTGGAAACAGAAAATGTGAATAAATAATAGGAATAATGTCTTTCTAATGGGTCCACGTCTAAACCAGCTAATTATTTAAAAGCACATTTCAAGTGCTAACAATATATCAAGTGATCATATTCCTTATTAAAGTAACTCTTTAATCATGGGGGATTGAGCTGATACAAGTTTGACAGAAAAATGAAAAATTGCTAGAATTTTTCAAGAAATCAGTGTTGTGATATTTTGTACAGCATACAATATTCCTGGGGCTTTTAAGTGAAAATCATGATTGATAAACATCTTAAGACTGTTTCCCAGAAGTGAGATCTGCAGACATTGGAATCTGCAGTAGGAGGAACAGATGAAGCACAAAAACCCATGTGTAAACTACTCACTGTTTACAAACAGAGGAACACCTGGAAAACAGGAGTTGACTACTTAGGAACGTTCTGGATGACTGATGTTCCAATCCATACCATTAGACAACCCTTTCATAAAAGTGCTGCTTAAGAAAGAAGTCTTATTCAGGCCAGTTGAGGAAACACACACTGATCAAGAATGCTGGCAGATGTGCAAAAAAAAGGAAAAAAAAAAAGAAGTTTTTGAAAGATTGTACTGAAGTTCCGCTAGCTGCTGCAGAGGCAACAGATGTTGGAGGCCTCTCACATCAGACACTGTAGCTGTGCCATGTTCTTTCTTTACCAGAATTTCTTGAAAATTAGGAAAGAGGAATTTGGAACTCATGTTTCTTCCAATAGGCAGTGTTTGTTTTCAAAATGGTGTTTTCCACACAGTGAGACAGGCACAGTAGAAGGAGTTTGGCAACTAACATGGCCTTTTAAAATAAAATAACTCATAGTGCTGCATATGTGGCAATAAAGGCTTTGAGAGCTGTTATGAAGGCAGTGCATGTGACTGGTAAAACATGTGTACTCCGTTTGCTCTGTGGTATTTGGGGGAACAGATTTGCAACATCAATGAACTAAATACCGCTGCAGTAAAACGCCCTTGTCAGGAATCCTTGGCTTGGGTAACACAGTTCTGGAAGTTCATGACCTGAAGACAGGACCCGGTGCCCACACTGTCCCCTTCCCTGGTAAGCACAGGGTGGGACAGCCTGGCTGGTGTCACGTCCTGGGCTGCCTCTAAGGAGATGTGCAGGATCCTACACCAAGGGGTACCTCAGAAAATGCACACAAGCAACTGGGACATGCATTTGAATATTAGTGGTAGCAGTAACAATATTGAGACTTCTGAGCACCTGGGCACAGTGTACATGAGTTTGGTTTTTTGGGCTCTTGCCAAGAATGTGCATTGCCAGTGAGTTTTTCATGCCCCTTGCTTACTTTTCTTCAGGTTCTTCCCTAATGCTACAGTTCCTCAGTTTGCATTGGTAATAACATGTCAGTGTTCTTTTCAAGATCTTGAAGGCACGCAGGGGACTGGAACCAACCAGCCAAAGCAATACTTGGTTGTTTCAGGACAACCAATGTGTACCTGAATGCACAGGCAGCCATAACCAAATCAGGCCTTTGCTCTACCTTAGTTCTGCTCTGAATCATCACCAAACAGTTTGCTGTGTGCATGCTCCTCTATGTACATTATGGTAGTATTTTATGGACTTTTTGTTTCTGGTAAGCAGTAGCTGACCAATTCTTTGAAAATAATCAGAGGTGCAGTGACAGTTCCACCGAAAGACATAGATCCTTCACATGTTCTCGAAGATGACCAGAAGCACCTATAAGTAAGAATGTTACTTAGAGAGAGGCATGGCTTAGGACTGGCTCTGTAGGGATCTTAACATGGACATTGCCTTGGGTCTTGCCCTTGTGTCAGTGTTTGCAATAAGACCCTGAGTAATTTGCCCGAGATCCCATAATGAGATAGCAGAATCAGAACTATGATTCGGGGGTTACTGAACTCTGATGCAGGATTTCCTCTGCTCCAGTTTTCTTTTTCTCTTCTGTGCTTCTCCAAATACAGAGTATCCAATCTCTTTGGAACTTTGCTTAACAGAAGTATGTCGATCAAAGACAACCCTTGGGACCTGGTACAGGAGTTTGAATGTATTAATTCATTAGCAGATTTGTATAAAAAAATTTTTACATTTAAGAATTCAAATGCTTAGGTTCAATCTGTAGTGTCTTAAAACCACTGAAAAGGTGACCTTCAGCTGACCCATGACTATACAAATTGACCCCAGAAGGAGCTGCAAACTGGCTTCATTGTGAAATTAATGGATTCCTCTTCTGTGATTGATATGGGGAAACAAACTGCAGATATAAAAAACATCTCTTTGGGAACTGCAACTTAATGATATCAGAATTGAATAAATGTATGCATAGTTCCAGGAATCTTCTAATGGAGCCTCTGGGCTTTGATTTTTACATCTGCTTTTCTGTAGTTTTGTAGCTCACCTCATGCACTAGCCATTCAGTATATATTTTCTATTGCTACAATAGTTTGCGCATTTATCTTTTAATGACAAAAGGCTCCCACCCTCTTCACTCCATTGGAAGTATTTGCGTAGCTGAGGGCCTGCACTGGTAAGGGAAGGCAGCTCTCCTCTAGAACAATACAGATTGCCAGGCCTGGAACACCAAAGAGAAGCAGTGAGACACTAAAATATTTCCAAATTCAGTCAGTTCTTTGTGGTAGGGATGAGAGGATTATTTGTAAAAACATGACAGCTAAATCAAAATGAACTATAAAAAAAAAATTACGATTATTTAATTTGTTGCAGTAGAGCAAATATTTCCTGGAAAGTTGTGGCAAAAGTACCATTAATAGAACACATAATACTCAGTAACCTAAGGGAGAGCTGGTTCACACTTTGAGAAACAGCTTTAGCAGAAATGATTAGTTAAGAAATGTGACTTGTAGTCTAATGGAATATCCATTATAAAAGGTAAAAGGGAAACTCTCACCTTCTCAAAGATTATTTCATTGTTAACATGCTGGCCCTTTAGTGTCTACATTATCTTGTCCATATAGGATTTTTCAAAAGAATATTTATGGGAAAAATGGAGTCTGAATGTCAAAGACTTCTAATCTTTATTGTTAAAGGGCTCGAACTTCAGTCAGTTCCATTTATGTTGCTTGAGACATTTGCAGGAAGCATGAGCCAAGGTATCCACTTACCAATGACCGATGATAGCACATGGTAAAGATATTTAGATCCCTGAAGTAACACAGAGGTGCACAAGAAGTTTTTAGACCTACATATCTACCTAATTTCTGAAAGTGGTGTGTTCAGGAAATGACCAGCACCTGGTCTGTTATGAAATGGATAAAGATCCTACTGAAATAAAATGAGGGAACTAATCCAGAAGACTTAGATAAGGGGAGGGGTGTTTGATGTGGACACTGGTACTACTCTAGGCTAAAACCCAGTAAGAGCCCAAGGCTTCAGAGAGGCGTTTCCCATGGCAAAACAGGAGCCAAGACTTGAATCTCATCCCAAATCTCTCTTGAAGCTCAGTTGTGCTACCAACAATCTGCATGGATCCTTCATCTGCAGAGATAGCTCTGAAGTGCACATCAAAGCACATCTGTCCTCTAAAGCACTGCTGAAAACCTTGGAAGTCAACCTACTCTTTAAAATGTACTTTTAAGCAAAGTTTGGAAGATACTACTGCAAGGTGAACAGAGAGTGCAATATGCTTTGTTTAACTTGCTTAGCATTTTAAATCTCTCAATCCTGACATTTCTTTGTAGCATAAAGCTCTCCAGATCAGGTTATATATTATGCACTGTAAAACTCTAGTAGTGAAAACAAACATTGTTTCCAGAGTCATCTGTTTGCAGTTTTCCTTAATTACTCTTCCAATAGATTTCAAGCTGTGGATTGAAAGATTTAATGTTCATATGGATACATTTTGTTCCTTTTCTAATGATAACTTTTAGTTACATTACTCAGCCTTAAGTCAGCCTGTATTTTACTTTTGTCAAGACAAACGATTTTGTCGACTTAAATCAAATTGTCATGATTGTCCTCAGCAATTTGTCACAGCAGAGTTATTTTTGTTTGACAGCTGGCTCCTAAAAACAGCATCTGAGTGCGTGTGAATGATGTTGGATGGTGCCAGTGGGGGATCAATGTAGGGATGACATAAAGGAGAAGGATCTACAGATGAACTTGGCTCCCAGATTTTACAAGAATTTTGGACGTAGAGAGAATCAAAATCCACAGAATGGTGTCCCCAGAAGCAGGCACAGCAACAAGGCACAGCCATTTATTGTAAAGCACGGGGAATGGGATGAGCTCTGCTCTGAGAATGGGAACAGTCACCCAGCTCTGGAGGAGGACATGGCCCCTTCCACTCCCAGCTTTGGTGCCCTCTCAGGCTCTCACCTGCAGACTCTGTGGCTTTCACAAGGCACAGCCAAGGAGAGGATGTGCAGTGGTGATGGAGACGTTGTTCCATGGCACTTCCTCTCTCCTGCTGATGAGTTTACCTGAGGGGCTTTGCTGTGAGCCCCAAGCTCCTTGTAATCCCTTCTGGGAACACAGGGAACAAAACTGGACTCTCTCTCACAGCCCTTTGCATGTGACAACTGCACTCATATCTCTTCTCTTCCCTCTCTGTTGAGGCTAAAACCATAAATTCTTCCAAGGCTCCTTTCTACATTGTTTTCTTTGCTTTTGATCATTTATTGTTTTTATTGCTATTAACAATACAAAACTGAACTTTCAGTACTGGGAATTAGAATGAGTGCTATGGAAATCTGGCAGAATTAGAGCAGACTTGAACATATATGGTTTTACATTGAATAGAGTAAGAACTGGAACTAATTTGTTGTTACAAAAGTAAAAGTACAAATGTCCTCAAAATAACATCCCAGAACAAGAGTGATTCTGAGGACACCTAACTACGTAATGTTACATGTTGAAAGGTGAAAGAGCATTTAATTCTAACTTTTGCAAATAGTCCTTTTATGATTTATCAGATTTTAAGTGTTGTTTCTTAATTAAAAACATATATTAGTTGTATATGAAGTTAATTCTCTGTATAATTTTTAAGGAGTTGTACTTCAAATTAGCTCAACACCTTCTAGTACAAATTAAAAATTAGGTAAACAGAGTCACTGAGGAATATTACTGCTGACATTTTATATAAACATGAAATTAGGTAAAAATTGTCTCATGGTTGTTAACTGTTCCCAGATGGAATAATGATAGTTCAAAGCCAGAATCCAGCACACAGAACTTTCAGGGAAATGCTGTGGTTTATAGTTTTATTTGGAAATATCTACAGTTAACTTTTCTTTCTTCTGAGCTTGATACAACATTATTTCTCACTTTCCTTCTTTTGCTGTATTCACAATGGACTGATTTTTACATTAACTGGTATATTGGCACCAGAGTCCCAAAAGCAAACCACTTGAAAGTGGAATTCATGTAGAAAAAATCGGGATTTTTCTTTCCTAAGGAGAAAATACAGCAGTAACACCTGTAGCCCACCACTCAAGGGCTAAATCTGCCTCCACGTCAAAGAAAGAACCCAGTTTGATTTTTTTTTTTTTTTGGTGAATGTTTAAAATAAATTGAAAGCGTGTGGGACTGGGGAAGGTGTGAATCCATCTTCAAATGCAACCTTTAAATCGAATTCACATGGGAGAACACAGTGGAATTCCAAACACAGACTGAGCAGTTCATGTAAAAGCCGGGTTGTACCCATTCAGGAGGCTCTGGAAGCTTGGTCAGCACTGGGATGTGTTTGGGATTGGAGCTGAAATCAGTGGACATTGTCCACAAAAGGAACTCTCAGGACAAATAACTGTTGCCTTGCTTGTCCCAGGATTAGGGGACAGATGAGGGTTACATTCATAGCAAAAGGGACACAAAACTGTAATGTCACTTTTTAGGCATAACTATTATCACTGAATTTGTTATCCTGTTTTCCTACTTAATTCCCAGACTGTCAGGAGAATTATTAAGCTCTTGAAGGCAGCGAGTTGTGTGACCTGGGTGTAGGCATTCAGGGGGGAAAACTTCCAGGTTTTGGTCATAAAGGAACATTAGGAACATTAAGCATTCTTCATAACAAAGCTTGATTCTTTTTTAAAACCCCAAAACTATACAATGTCTTTTAAGAAAGAATATGGGAATATAGTATGTAAAGTGGTTTTATACAATAAATAATCTGCTTTCTATAAATGTACAAAATCAGTTATACAGCAAGTAAGAAACGGAGACAAATGCAATAACTGAAAGATATATTTAATTTTATAACTGTAATAATTTATTTATGAAATATATCCACATATATATAAAATATATCATATGTTTTGGCAAAGACCTCCCTTTCTTGTTTCAAACAAAAACTATTACCACTGGTTTAAGCCCTAACTAAACATTTTTATTGTTGATTTCTTTTCACTTTTATTTTGGTCTCCATCTTTCTTCTTATAAAATATAATTTAACAACATGGGGTTAGAGTTTAACCTATGTGCCTTGGGGAAAGTCTGCAGGAAGGTCAGTCAACCCCCCCCCCCAAAATTTTAACATCACAAGTAAGGGATTTCCTCTCTTTTTAAATAATATAGAAAAGGATTTGCAAAAGTTGCTCTTTTTCCCTTGCTTACTCTTGCATCCTTGTAGCAAAAAAAAATCCATAATTTCTGAAGAAATTGTTTACTCTGAAAAATGTCCAGGGTTGGACTTACTCCTTATTGCCAAGTTTCCAGGTTATTTGGTGATGGTGCTTCAATGGAGAGATAAAGGTGGGATTTGCAGCACTGGCAAAGCCCAGGGGATGTGCTGTGGGCGTAGGGGCCTGGGACAGCAAATGGCCAGCACAGAAATTACTCTGATGGCATGAAGTTCCACTTTCCTACCCTGCATCTGTAGGAAAATTCTTTGGGATGAATCACTGAAGTTCTGTTCACCAACTACAGTGCATCCCTAAATAATCACTGTAAGTGTTTCTGAATGGAACTTCCAAGTGCAGGAATAATTTGTGCCTAAATTAGGTAATTTATTGAATACTCAACGTATACTCGTAACTTGCTATAGTTTATAATAATATTTATATTAGCCATTCATATTTATTCTGCATAGATACTGTCATTTAAACATCTGCCACAAAGTTACAATGATGATTCAGGCTTGCATACATTAACAAGAGAAATAATTTGTATCTGTTTATTCTTAATGAGAACTCATGTAGAGGCAATCTCCCTCTAACTCTCCACATTCTCCACTTGCAGCTAGCTGCCTGCACAGAGCTGTGGATGGATTCTTCAGACACAGAGCAAGCAGTAAGTGGAACAGTTTCTACTGTACTTGTTTAAATCACAGAGAGAAACGTTTCCTGAAGCTTTGCATTGCTGAAGTTTGGGTCTGCCTTTGAAGTTTTCCTCAATAGTGATACATTCCCTGCCAGGTTACATGATAAAGATTATCCTTTTCTGAGGCTCTCTCGAGGGAAGAAAAGCTTCTTCATACAGGTTCCCATGCCGTCAGAGTGGCACTGCTGAAACAGAAGTGTTGCCTACTGCTGAATTCTCCACTGGCATCACACTGAAGCATCAAGTTTGTCCATCTCAGGGGAGAGTTGTAGTTTAAGTTCTTGTTTCTGAGCTCCAGCAAATAAATGTTAAAGCTTTAAAGAAAACAAACAAACAAATACAGCCAAACTGCTGAATATTCAGCGCTAAGTCCCTGGTACCTGATGGAACTGTGGCTCCCCTCCTTGTTCATGTGTATGTACACAGAGTGAACTCTACACAGTTGCCCAATTAGCTCTGCTCAAATAGTCACAGCAATAAATTCAGCTTGGGGACTTCTAATCCAAGTGCCTCCCTTCATAGCAAAAAAACTGGGGTAATGGTGTGACTCTTTTAGAAGTGGCAATAATAGAAACTGGCTATTAGGTTACAGTAACCTCTTTATACCCAACATCAAAAGCACATTTACTTTTCCCTCCAAATGCTTCTTCCACAAAGGTTTTCCTGTTTCTTTGCCTTAACACTTCAACTTTTACTGGAGTACTGCACTGGGACGTGTAGCTTAATTTGTTGTAGTGCTAAATGAACAAAAACATGATAGACAGGAACAGCCCTTGCCCTAAAAAAAAAGCCAAAATATGTATTGGCTTATAGCCAAGTAATCCAACTTTTGAAGGAGTTACACCAACACAAGGAAGGTTGTAGCAGTTCTGTGTAAAGTTTATTTTAAAAATTAAATTAGGGAAAAAACCCCCAAACAACTCATGGGCCAAATTCTGTACTTATTTAGGAAGGAGTGATAATATTCAGTTGACAGAATTAAGGGTTCTGCAAGTACAAAGGACATTTATGGAAAGTTATTATTTCTTGTCAACATTAAGTATCTGTAACATACCTGATTGTTCAGAATACTCCAGACTCTGTGCTACTGAATGAAATTGTGTTCCTCTTCCCTGCATTGGTCTTTCTCCTCTGTCTTTTTCATTGATCCATGATTTCTGTAGAATAGAGATTGCCTAAGCTTGTCACTGTGTTCTCATCAATGTCCCCATTCATGAAATGATCATTTCAAGCTCTTTGTTAGACTACATAAAGCATTCATTTCAAAAGCACCACATCATAAAAAGAAACAGCAAAAAGAAAATTCCAAACAGTACTGGCTGGGTCTGGCCTCTTTCCTCCATTTATTAAACTCTGATGTGACATAGGAGTTTTCTTGCTTTTTTTCTTCCTGTTCACTCCCCCATCCCACTGAAGGGGGAAGTGAACAAGCATCAGTGTAAGTGTTTGGCTGCTGGCCAGGGTTAACCCACCACAACTGCAGAGGGGAATTTTATTTAAAATCAGTATCATTTAATCAGTTCCACTTGATAAATGCAACTTGATTAATTTATCTCCATGAATGAACTAATCATGTGGCCAGATTGCAGTGTTAGGGAAAGATACTCACCTTCTTCTGTCCTGCATTCTTCTGCAAAACTGCAAACACTGCTTGTCATGAGCATCTGAACAGGAACACCGGAATGAGGACTGGGAAGTACTTTGAGTCTGGCCTATAGACCTTTTGCCTCTAAAGCTGCCTCTGTAGTTAGACAGTCCATATGGCACAGTCCTCCTGTTGTGAGAATCACAAGTATTGTGTATTTTAGGAAACAATTAAAATTATGTTCTATGTCTTTTCTATTTTAGTGAAGAGATCTGTGGATGGAAAGCAATAAATTGTAGCAGAAAAATCAAACCCTATGCTCATGTAACTTCTGCTCTATCAACTCAGGCTTTCACCAAGTTACAAATTAGCTGACAGTCAGCTCTACTGGCAGGATTAATTGGCAACTACACTGTCAAAAAAAATTTGGAATACCTAAGAGGTGATGCAAATACATCCCCAGGTTATTGTTTATTTTACTCCTTATTCCTGGGTCGTGTTGGTTTCCCCACTCAATGCACAAAATTTATTACATTCAGTGCTATGGCTGGTCTAAAGTGACAGGAGCTGTGCTGATTTCACCAGATCAATAACATTGTGTAGTTGTCATGTAGTTCATGGTTCTGGTCCTGATTTGCCATTAATTTTATCATCAAGAAATGGAGAAAACTGTCAGCATGATTCATTTACAGCATCATGTTTGGAACATGACCCCTGGAATTACAAGTATGAGAAACTGCTAGATAATCCTCCCTGTATGGCTCTACCTTTCTGTGAGAGATCCTATTCTGTACTGCAGCACACCAAGAAATAGTAGGAGGTACCTCTCTTTATTTCCCTGTATGATTTGCTCTTTAATGGGTTATAGTCAATATTATTATCAGAAAAGGACATGGTTCATCACTGCCTGCTAACATCCCCAAAAAGAATTGGATAGTTTGGATTGATGTCATAAATTGCTCTCCTCCAAGTTGTTAAAGAATCTCAATCAACAGCAGCTGTACTCCCCATGAAACTTCTGGAGTCTCATAAAAGTTCCTGAGGACTTGAGGGATGGGCTAAGCAAGCCACAAATCCACAAAAATTAAAAATCTGAAGAGAATCTCACATTCAAAAATGAGAACGAGGCGAGGAGTGAAAAAAAAAAAAAAAAAAAGGCAGGGAAGAGGAAACCAGAGTCAATCTAGAAAGGTTACAGAAAGGTTACAGAACAAAGCCTGAATAATGAGTCTGGAACCACTACCTTCACATAGTTCTGCTTCTTTCATTTGCTTTCATAAAAACATCATTAGGCTGCTAATGGGAAAGCTGCAAACTTTCCATTTTCCCACACACATGGTGGGCTGAAAGGTTCAGAAACATTATTTTCCTAATCTCTGCAATATTTTTGATGCAGCATCAGTACAGTTGATGCAAATCATTTATTCAAAGCCTCTGCACTCACAGCACATTTGTAACAGTGCACCTTGTCTTTCACAGCCTGAACCTATCAGAGTTAAACTGATCATAAAATCATCCTGAGAGAAAGTCACAAGCAGTATTTCTGTGTTCAGAGCCCAGGAGATGGTTTTTCTCCAGAAGATCCTGGTCTGTCTCCATGCAGAAACTGTTCCTTATTTCCACCACTTTACTCCTATGCTGGGACACTGGGAGAGACCAAGAATACCCATATTTGTCTTAAAAGACTTTGGGATTTGATTTTGGCCTCCGTTCTCAAACCATCATTTAAAAAGCTTTTTGTTGTCTTTAGGATTAGGAACAAGTCTCATTTTATAATTTAAGAGTATTAATAATTCTATACTGACATCTGCTTTAGAATAATGTGAAATGGCTAATGTAGGGAACTTCTGACATAAATAATTGCTCCATAGTCGTATATTTTACACATTCATGTTCTTTATGAAGTAAGAACTGGTATTTAGAGGCAGGAGCAAGGGAAAGTTCCTTTATTTTTAACAGCGGCAAACCCTCTATGAAAACTGTCTGGTAAAATTCTGTTATTTAACTTCCTGCTCAAACTGAGACTGAAATGGAAAGATGAATTTTGTGGGTTTTAGACAAACGTGAGAGCCCTGTTTAATGACAGATAGTTTGTCAAGGCATAAAGAAGCTTCTTGTAGCTTTTGCAGACATCATCCTACATTATGCTAACGAGACATAAAATACTGTCATATGTTATTCTCATTATTTAAAGTGATTTCTTGTTCAAAAGTGCACTCTTTCAGAATATGATACTGGGCTTTTTTACTCTAATTCTCTAAACCAAAAGCTCTGTGGGACTGTGTTGCAGTTTGCCCTGTGTCAGAGGCTCTGCCTGAACAGCCAGAGAGAAAGAAGGGCATGAGTTTTATTCTTAATTGCTGCAATTTGAAAATTAATGGACCAACAGAATTGTCATCAACTTTCAATATTACCTTAATCCAGCACTATGTGAACTACAGTGATTGAGGAACGGGCCCATTACCAATCTGCTGCCTTTCCTGAGACAGTAAATTCCAGCAAACAGAGAGGAGTGGAGAACATAATTACAATTATGAGTGATAAGAGCCATGAATCACAGCCTTAAGCAAAGGAGGAAATTGGTCTTTTAGATACTCCTTCTGATCTTTCTAATGAAGTACTTTATGCTTCATAGCTTAGAAAAGTATTCAAGGCTACCTCATTGTCAGTGGACCAGAAATATGTGCCAATGCAACTACATTTTCAAGTATTTCAAGTTTCAAAGAATTTTAACCAGAATATTGAAGTTTTGTGTAAGGTAATGTGCAGATTTTCCAATCAGATAGAAATACAATAATACTCCCAATTTGCCTGGTTTTGGTTTCTAATCCAAAAATTCAAACCCAAACCAGATACACTTCAATAGCAATCCAAAGTCTTTCTGACAATAATCACAAAGAGCTTGATTACTTGAATATATACAGGGCACTCTATGTCCCCTCAGTGAAGATGAAAATCAGCTGGAGTAGAGCAGAGACAGAATTGTGGGGATCCTGAATTACCAGTTCCTTACACTGTGTTTCTTGTGGTTATGACCCAGTCCCTGGCCAAAGTACTGGCTAGGAGCCATTTACTAATCTTTTGGAAATTTCTCTGCAGCATCCACAGGTTTTTAATTAATTTATTTTTTTAAGGCTTACATTTCACAAGAAAATTTGAATTCCTGACCTTTAACTCAGTATGCAGCATTTCTTCCTCTAGGAGAATAAAATTCTCCTGAAGTAAACTAATATGGGTTTCAGTATATTTAAAGCTAAGGTGTGCTGTGAGTCCTTAATGCCTTTCTTCTCTAAAAAGTAGAGAATAAGCAAACCTAGACATTTCTGAATCAGGCCTTCCAAGGTACTACTTTGAACTGGTATCTGATTTGCAACATCCAAATCCGTGATTTCTCAGGAATTACTCTCTTTTGGGGGGTTCACTATGATTACTCCAGCCAGACAGTGGTTGCATAAAAGTCTGCATGCTCAGTTTTTAAGCTTTTTCTAACAGAGGCAAGGTCTGAGTTCAAGGAAATAGTTTATTCTTCAGTATAAGCTATGTGTTCTTTACTCTCTATGAAAAAACAAACAGAAAAAAAACAAAACCAGAAAAACAAAAAAAACCAAACTAGCACAACTCTCCAGTACTTGCAATTATTCCATGTGTTGTAATTATGCTTAGTCAGTGCAACAGATAATTAACCAAAGATAATCCTATGTGTCACAGAGCAGCACAAAACTAATGAAAGCACAGTGTGTTCTTGTCAGATTGTATATGAGATGCTGAAATAACCGAGATTATTTCTGTACTTTGTGTCCACAAAACACAAACATAAAAGCTCTCCCCCTAAAAGCCAGCTAGCTCTTGGTGCAAGGTTTTGCCATTAAATTAAATAAATAAGCTTTTTTTTTGTTGAAAAAAGACAAGAAGTACCAAGTAATTGCTACCAGGTGATTGTTCCACTGAACAGCCATTTTGAACCAGTGAAAATTTTTCACAGAAGAAAACTGCCTATTGAAGGATTAATGCCTTCAGGTTGAATTGGAAAGGATGATTTGCCTGAGTCCTGCTGTCCCCCACTCACAGTTAATGCTCAGCATTCAGGCAGACAAATCCAATTGGTTTATTTTAATTTTTATAACATGTGGCTGAGTTTCTCATGCTATGTTATAATGGACCTATGAGCCACTGTTATTTTCTACTTTCCCAACCACTTAAACACAGTAGATACCTCCAGGGCACTGGCGAGTTTCAGCCAAAACAAAGGGATGAGGGGGTTGCAGCAATCATCTTAGATGCTGTGATTTCAGTATTCAGCAATATATTTTCTGGCACATACCCAGGCCAGCAAGGCTCCCAACAGTCTCCAGTGTTTTCAGACAATCCCAAAAATATGTGAGATCCCTGTAAGGACCACTGAGAGCAAAGAACACAGAAAGGAAGCAAAATTTACCATCCTCCAAATGAGACAAAATGTCTCCAGAACCAAGGATGATGCCTGGGGGAAATAACAGATATTTCTGTGTATATTTTTGTATAAAGGCACTGCAGTAGCACTGTGTAGCTTTATAGATGAAGAGATTATTGGCTGCTCTGGAAGTTGGTTCCAGCTCTTCCTGTAATAGGTGTGGTTTTTTAAGAGTTCACAATAGAGGTACCTCCCCTATTAACCCATCCTTATCATTATTTAAGGAGTAAATGCCTGACTGGATGGTTTGGTCATCCTGACCACATCCTCAGAAGCTGCACTTTTTTCTGAGTAACATTTTGCAGTTAATATTATTTTCAGATGAAACAACTTTTATCCTTTATAGCCACACCTTTCTTTTCCACATCCTCAATTTAGTAGTAGTCAGTGCTCCTAGATACCTGCCCAGCTCCTATTATACAAAAAGATACACCTCCATGACCGTGCTATCTTATCCTTTAATTAATACTTGCTAATTCATGAGGATGCCAATTAGTTTTAGTCCATTAGTTACAGCTAACTTAGGTAATAAGCCAAGGATTGCACACATCTGCTTCATCATCCAGGTTCACTGACCACGTGAGTTCTTTGATTTTCCTCCCCCTGGGGCTTCTTGGTCCCAAGTCAGGCACTGTGAGAATCTGGGGGCTTTTTATCACTCTCCATCCTCCTCCTGTAGCTGTCTAAGGGATGTTACAGGTTTTGTTTCTCAAATATGATGAGAACAATACCTGAGTTGTTGAGTGAAAAGCTGGGGTGTATTTCTTGAGGTAAACAATATGAAGCAAGCCTGGAGGGGGTGTCCATTAACACCCCAAATCCCCAGAGAGGCTGGGTAGAGCTCACCTGACTTAATAAACTGAGCCAGTGTTTCACAGAAATACCTCTCTCAAAACAACTCTCAGCATCTCCTTTAGTACCTCGTATCAATCCCAGTCTGCTCCCAGTCCTGTGGCAAGATACACGATCATTAGTTTAAAGAAATAAGTAAACTTTGGAGCAGCATCTTCTGTCTGCCAGGCCCAAACTCCCATTATTCCTTTTCTCCCCCTGACCGGCAGTCAATATTATTAGTTAGTGGTTCTTACTACTTACCAGTGGTGCGAAACCACTGAGGTAAATCCCAAAAGGGAGAGTAGCTGGGAAATATGGATGAAAGGAATCAAATTAAGATTTTTTTCAAGCTAAAATTCAGAGTAAAGCAGTGCACACAAGGAACACACACTAATGCATGTTCCTACCTCTCTCTACAGAGCCTGTGTAGTTCAAAATCCACCGCTGGTTTTAAAACAAATAAAACAAAAACCTGGGGGAAAATAAATGCGTGGTGTTAAAATGTAAGACTGGTGAAAGTGACTGTGGTTTGACAGCCTTCAAGAGTGTTTACTCTTAGAATTAGGCCAGCAGGAGCAGCAGTAGTGAAATTTCAAAGCCCTGGCTATCAGCGTGTCTCATCCCTGACCTCCTCTTCTCAGGGCCATCTCCTGCAGGGATGTGGGATTGTAACTGCAGAGCCAAATCATTTCCAGTCTTTCCGAGAGACTGCTGTAAAACATCAGTCCTGGGAGTACTGTCAGTAAGCTCAGAGGAGATATTCTACTTCTAGACTGAGGAGGGCATGCAAGCTGTGCACACTTCAGACAGTGAGCGACTGAAAGTCTGAAGGCAGAACACAATTTAAATATGCAAGAATACCTCTTTGAATAGAGAAGCCTAAAATCAAATCAGTTTGTCCACAATAAAACATAACAATTACAGCAGGAGCCTGTTACTTTGTTCAGTAAATCAGTTTGAAATATTCTTCATTTGAAATGAAGACTTCGCAAGACAAAAAGATTGCATGTGAACACGTGAACAGTAAAGACTGCAAAATCAGGGCAAGCTTCATTCAGAAAAATAAATCAATTCAACAAAGATTCATCACTTCAGTTTTGGCACTTGGTTCTGATGGTTAACCATTTGCACTGTTCAGCTGACAGATCAGCTTCCTTACTTGAGCTTTCTGGCTGGCAGCCACTGTTTTATCATCAAGCCTTTGGCTAGCAGGGATTTTCAATCTGATCTAGAGTTTATAACCACCTGTTTAATTGTTTTGCTGAACAAGAGACCTTTAGCTGTGTACTTTTATTTCCAGTTAAATACAGGACACCATCTACATTTATTTATTGATGAATATAATTATCCAGAATTGGGGTAATTATAATAATTTAGAACATCACTTAACGTCCATAAGGATTAAAAGCATCTTAAATTTTGTTATGTGGGCTTCTGTTCAACAAAACTCAATCACCAAAGAGATGCAGGTAACAAAAAGATGTTATGAAGGAAAAGTTGGCCAGCAGAACACGCTGTTAGAGCAGAATAACCGCTGGGTTGTATTAAGTCTTATCTTTTGTAACACCATCCCAAGACATCATCTGTGTGTGTAAGTAAAACTGTGAGTGAAGTGATGATAGGGTACAAATTGTTTCCATTCTAAGATGACTTTCTGATGGCAACCTAAGTCAGTAATGAGCAAAGATCATTAACTTGTAACTGTTGGAGAGCTGGGTGCAGGTGGGATCTGCTCAGTCTGTTTAGCTCCTGACAAACCCATTTGTCATCACTTACAGCAATGACCACAAGAATTTAAGTGTTTGAAAAGGCTTTCCCACTCCAGCCAGTGGTCACCTGAGGTCAGGAAAACACATTTCTATTGGGAACTATCTGGAGCTAACTTGTTGCTAAGGATTATATGACTTGCATGAGCCACAAAAATAAATATTAGAGTGACAAAACATCAGATCCTTCCAATGTCCCCATGTGCTCACCATGGAGCACTCACCAGTCCTCTGGTCCTGAGTCCTCTGTTAAGTACAGAGGACCAGAGCAGCAATGCAGTGTTAGATCAAAATCTGCCTTTCACTTTGTCCATCCAATTTTCCTGATTCAGAAATTCATGTAATTGGGAGACAGAACTCTAAGATCATCATGTAAGTGGGTCTTTACAGTGTGGTCACAGAATTTCATTCAGTTACTCCTCTTTTGAACATAATAACAAATACCAAAAGGACATGTCATTTAGGAAAAAAAAAACCCCACCACTTTTGGTTTGATTTAGACCCTTCAAAAGAAATGTTCTTATTTTTGGTGCTTAGCTTGAGTGATGAATTCTCCTTTGGAAACACCTGGATTGTTGGCATAAATTCTCATTACACTTTTATTTTAGAATTGAAGACCACTTGAGTATCTGGTATTTTGCCCGTATGATACTAACACTTTCTTAGGAGTTGTCACCTTTTAATCTATCACTCATCATTCTGAGCATTGATAAAGCTTCACACCACAACATTAGCATTATCAATTGAACTGTTATTAATTAACTGTTATTATTGCTGTTGGATGCACAACCTCAGTTCATGTTGAAATATAGGACCCCTCTGAAGAAGTGCAGATCTAAAAGTAGTCTTGCTCATATTTTTTTGCTTGCCTATATTTTCTTCTTTAACTTAAAAAATTAAGCACCAAGCTGGGTCTGTATTACATCAGTGGGTACTGTTTAAAAGACACTTCATTCTTTAAAATGTGTCTGTAACTATAGCTCAAGATAAGCATAATTAATCACTTGACCAAAAAAAAATACATTGCAAATTAATTCCTGGCTAATCAGTCTTATCAGTGAGAAGAGTTTACCAGCTTTTAATTACCTTTGTTACACAACGTTTGTCTACACCACATAATTGCATTATTCTGTTCTGACTTACCTGCCTTTCTTTAGGTCATCTTCTTTTCCACTTTCCCACTGTTCCCAGAATGAAAGACTCACTATATCAAAACAACACTGATGCTCTTCGTGGTCTGGACTAACAGCAGTGGTTCATAGTCAAGTATAAAGCAATACTCGAAACATGTGTGCAGAGATAATTTCTCATCTAATTGGCAAAAGCTGCAGGGAGTCAGAGGCTCCACATTCTGCAATTTTGGGCTTTTCTACAACTGCCACCCTGCTGATCTAAGTGGTTTCTCAGCAGGGATAGAAATAGACCTCCTATTGTCACTCTGCCTCCAACAGCTTCAATAAAAACTTTAACTGCTTTTCCAGAAAAGGAGGAGAGGCCATGACCGAGATTTGTTTTGAATATATTACAAGAATGCTTAACAGCTTCTGTTGGGAAAAGCAGAAGAAACCAGAGGAGGAATTAAAGTTTGTCTTTAAAGTGTAGAGGTATGAGTAGCCTGAAAACAGAAAGTACTGAGGAATTTTTGTGGGGAACAAGAAATGATAAAGTGAAATAAATAAGTTAGGGGGAGATGGAAGGAAGGACAATTGTAGCATTTGATGTAAGGGGGAAAAAAAGTAAATAAGCAAGAAAAATATGAGAATCAACAGATGTCAGGAAAACTTCTCCAAACTTTAACACCAACTTTCTGGCCTCTCACTGTGTGTATGATTCTCCAAGTTGTGTTGGATCCAAATTTTTAGTAAATATAAAAACTTTCCACAACATGTGTACAAGAACAATGTAAAAGCCCCATTTACAAACAGCCAGCCCGTACACATCTAATGGTTACTTCTATTTCAAAGAAGTACTGTAACTTGCTCGGGATATTAAATTGCCCAAGCAGGCCTGGTTCCTTCCATTCACATCCAGAAGAACCTTTTGACTTCCTGAGACATTATTCCAAGTCAGTCATGAGAGCAGGATTAGTGCCTGTTCATGGCACATGGAATCTTAAATCCTGCTTCTCTTGCACTGAAATGGTCCAAAATGTCCAATACACTTAATTTAATGTTTACCTCTGCCCTGGGAGCATTCCTAGGAAGAATCCTGGGATTTTTGAAAATCACAACTGTGCTGTTTCAGCGAGAGATTTGTACCTCTGCCACCTGTCCATGGAGCAGGACAGCAATGCTCAGTTCAGACAGAGTCCAGGAAATTCAGTCCCTACTGGACTAATTCCAGACTAATTTCACCATCATCCATCCACTCTTTGTCAACCCAGAGGGCTCCCAGCATCCTGATTCTCCCAGTTCCAACAGCGTTGTTACATTATACAAGTTCATGTCTTTGGAGAGCAGTAGCTAAAATGTATCATTCTTTGTGAATATTTAATATTGAAATTGAATGTATGCATAGAAATGTCCCATCACATGGCACAAAAATTATAAAAAGGGAATTTCCTAGTCCTCACATTAAATAATTTCAGGTTAACCTATAACCAGCAGGGGTTATATTTTATGTACAACTGACTTCAGTTAAGAAAGCAAAGACTTAGAATCCCAGCTGTTTAATATTTGGATTATTATACAGACTTCGTTGCTAATTCTACAGGTATCATGAAAATGTTATATACCTCTACTTCTATTTTCTTTTTTTTCTTTTTTTAATAATATTTGCACAAAGCTTTCATGTAGGAAAATTCTCCACATCACTGAATTAATGCACACTAAATAATTTTGTCATTGGAATGACAATTCTAAGTCCTGTAGACTTAAAACAGGATATCCTAAAAAAAAAAAAAAAAAAAAAAGAGGAAAGAGGAGTGAGTGTTTAAAATTAGCAGAAGTCTATTTATTCAGTGAGTAGGGGAAAAGGAATGTCATTCCCCCATTTTCACTGGTGAGCTCTGACTTAAATTTACTGAGTCATAAATATTTGGCTAAAATAACCCTAAGTAATCCTGGGGTGGATTAGTGCAGGTATGGAACTAGAAGAATTGAATGACTTGTGTGAACGTGATACTTACAGGTTGGTAGAAGTTCAAAAGACGTCATCAGACATGGCCTCTAGCCAGGACACACACGTGAATTTACAAATTAAGTGCCCTAACCCCCATTTGACTTAACCTATTTTACTGCTACTTTCTATTTTTCTACTCCTTTTGTTATTTTAATCTCATTAAAAGCTTTGCAATCAATTCAAACGCAGGCCTGATTCATTACAACTGTTCCCAAACTGTAGTCACTGGAGTATTTGGTGGTATGTGTAGAAGTTCACATCACAGAGTCTGAAGAACTTTAATTCTTGAAGTCATTTGTTTTCAGGTCCATCTGATCTCCTGATTATTTTTTTACTGAACTGATATCTGTGGTTGCTACAGGAACCTATTAGCCTGTGAGAATCTTTACAAATCTGAATTCTGTTTGGGTTAGTCAGCGAGACAGGATACATACAGTAGTGTAGGAAAAGGAGGCCTCTAACCTTTAGGATGTAGGCAAAGTGTCACTTTTCCTGGATGCTTTCTTCCCACTAAGCACTGTCAGTACAGACAGCAGAGTAGCTTTTCTGCACGTGTGTTCCACCCCCACCGCCCTGTGTGGAGCTCAGAACTTCCAATCCAGGGGAAATGGCTTCAAAATTTGTTTTTATTACGAGTTGAAACAAAAGCTTGTGTTTCCGTAGAGCACAGTTGAAAAAGACTTTCTTTTGTAACAACTTAAAATCTGGCATATTGAATTTTTCAAACATTATCTTAACGTCTCGGTATTTTCCCATATTAATTTGTACCAAAACTAGTATAGTTGCACGCACACACACTGTTCTTGCTTTCCCAGCGGGTGAGTTGTTAGAAACAGATTTCTCATGCGGAATCGCCGCTTTTCCCTCCTGTCCCCCATGCCCGGCACACCGCGGTCCCTGTCCCGGTGTCGGCGGCCCCCGGGCCGGGCAGGTGCCGGGACAGCGGCGCTCCGGGGGCCGGGGGGGCTGCGCTGGGCTCCCCCCGTCCCGCCCTGACCCGGCGGGGGCGGCCCCGCCTCCGGCTCCCCCCGCCCGCGCTGTCCCCGCGGGGTCCCCGGGGCTCCCCCGCCCGCCGCCCGCCCGCCATTTCCCGCACTCACTCGGGGGTGTTGATCCAGATGATGTCGAGGTGGCAGTAGTACACGCACTCCTTGTCCTTGTAGGTGTAGCAAGTGCAGCGCCGGGCCCGGTGCCGCAGCGCTCCGCCGTCCCCCCTGGCCTCGTCGCGCTCGCGGTGTCCCGGGCCGGCCGCCGGCAGCGCGGAGCGGGGCCGGGGCAGCGCGGACCCTGCAACAGCCGCGCTCAGCTTCCAGCAGCTCCCAGCGCCCCAACCCCGCACAGCCCCCGCCCGCAGCCCCCCCGGGCCGGGCCCGACCCATCCCCGCTCCCTGCGGAGTCCCGGGGCGCCGGGAGCACCGTTATGTTTGTGTCCGCCCCGGCTGCAGCGCCAGCCCGGTGTGTTCGGGTTAAACCTACGGACGGCCAAAGGATGCCTTTGGCGTCTGGTTCTTTACCGCGCACCGGAGTGGGCTGTTGCTTACAGCCTTTTGGAAGGAGAGGGGAGAAAAAAAAAAAAAAAAGGCAATAAAAAAAAAACCTACCCAGCCTTTCTTTGTGTGCATGCGTGGAAGTAGGCAAAGAAAGAAATTCACGTTACCTGCAGTTGACGTAATCGTAAGTCCAAAGAGGAACAATAAACCCAGCTCCATTAAACCCAAATTGCACGCTGGTTAACTGCAGGCAGAGGTGAACTGCAGGCGCGACTGAACCGTTCCAGGAGAGATCACTTCAGGCTGGAGGCAGGGAATATCCCTGGGCTGGCGGCACTCGCTGCTCCCGGGAGTTAGTTCCCACACGGAGGTGTGATTAGCACTTCTCCCTCGCAGTTATTTTCCTCCAGTGCAGACTTAGTCCTGAAGAGGAGAGTGTTGTCAAAAGAAGGGAAGATCCATCGCTTGGCTTTTCCCACACACACCTCCCACCCCACCCCCAAATCTGATCAGCAACCGGAGCTGCTGTTTTCCAGCTGCAGACGCCTCCCACCCGCCGACAGCTGCCGGCCTCCCCCGGGGCGAGGGCCGGGGGCGGGGGCGGGCACGGCCCCGCACCGCCCCCGCTTCCCCCCGGCAGGTAGAAGCAGGGATAGGGCAGCACATCCTCCCGGGAACGCCAGGGGAGGCACAGTCTGGTGAGCTGCTCATGCTGCCCTTAGTTCATCGCTTTTAAATGACCTGGTCTTGTGGTCTTGTTGCTCCGTGTCTGATTCCAGGAGGAATCGCTTGTGTGGTAATAATGCAGCTTTTTGATTCAAAGCTGGGCTACAGATTTGAGAGTCGTTCGGGCTTTTCCCCCCCCCCTCCCCCAAGACTCTGAGACTCTGCCACTGATTTCCCTGGGTGAAATTGTCACTAATTTATTAATACTTTCTTTTCCCCCTTTACTTATGAGCACCTCTTTGCAGGCAAACCCACCTAGAGTGCAACACTTAAGACAAATTTCATGTTGTGTGAAATACCTGATAGCTAAGCATAGAAGAACACTCCTGCCTGTGGCCCCGTTTTTTATCATAGTATCAGCTATTAAGCGATAATAGGTAAGGGTTTCAGGCAATTGGCTATATCTTTTCCTACAGTAGTATGTGTAGTATATCCTCTTATGGGAAACACATGCTATAGAGAGCACACGGAGAAAGGTCGCACACTTAATTGTGGATATTTTAAATAAAAATGTAATGTTTCACTTAAGAATGTTTCAGTACTAACAGAAAGAGCTGTAGCCAAAATTTCTTTTATGTATCATACCAATTTAACATATTCACTAAAATCTGGTTTGTGAGTAGAAAACTGGTTGGAGGATCACCCATGAGATATCCAAGTGAGGAACACTGTTCTCTACTGCCTTGCATTCTTCTCCAGCCCTGCCCCCAACTCCAGCTTCTGGTGTGGACTATCCAGTAACACTTGCAAAAAAACCTCATTAAGATGTCATGTTTTGTCAGCTTGTCAAGCCTTGCCTTTTGTCAGTGCCTGAAGATTGAGAGTTTTGTAGTTGACCATATTCCCAGCTGGTCACAAGAGCACGATCGTCATCAGGCAGGGCAATCGCCAGAAAGTTCAATTTCTCAGGTTTTGTTGAGCCCACAGCTCTCTGTGGAAATTTAAATTGCTTTTGTTTCACACAATTTGTGCAAATGACATGATGTTCTGATAACTAATACAGGGGGCAACAGAACCCCTGTAATGTACTGAATTCAGCAGTGTATTGAAGTTCATGCTTGAGCTGGGAAGGAAGTGCTTGCTTACCTTTAGGGATGAGGAACTGCAGTGACCTGAATGTTTGTACCCTTTATTTTATTGGATTAGGGGTTTGTGTGTGTTCCATCATGCTCCCGAAGCATCGGCAGAGTTACAGTACAGCCTCACAGTTCTATGCGTCCTCTGTTTTGAGAAATATTATGACAAAACATCTCTGAAAAAAGGAATTGGTTTGAAGATGTTTCTATTTCTTATAGATCTAGAAAAAATTAATTGCTTCAGATCAGGAAGTTCTAGATATTGTACTCTTGTGGTGTTAGATACAGGATTGATTTTGACAAATGCTAATGATTGCGTTTTAGCTTATCTGGAAAAGAAAAAAAGATTTATTGTGCAGTTACTGTTTAACAGAACACTGCAGTGACTAGGAAGTACTGGTTATGTGTTGCAGGTATTATAAGTAACAATGACGCGAGTTTAAATTCTGATTCATTAATTTCATTTTCCTTATTGCAACTGTTATTCATTTTTATAATAATGATGCAAATTTACCATAGAATTGAGAAATATATAACTGTATCATACATATAGATATGTCATAACAAAAAAAGGTTGTGTTGTGAACCGATTTAACAACATTTTCCTAAAAAATATTGTTCTGTTTTCTAAAAGAAATTTTGAAGGCATCTTCTACATTGCTCTACTTTTTCTTCCATGTGCTGTTTAATCTCTGAAGATTAAAGGGGAGACCATATCAGCACCAACTGCTGTGCAAACAAAAGGAGTAATAAAATATATTCTTAAATCAGCTACCAGGGTTCAGAAATTAAGGGCAAGGGTTTGGCCAAATGACTTAATGTAAGCTTTAGAAGATAAGACATAGACTCTAGAGGAAGGAAGATACTCTCATCAAAGGAATTAATACTCCTGGATATTGTGGGGCTGATTCTCATTTACATGGATTATCAAGTTGTTTGGGCCATATATTACCTAAAGACTTGGAAACTTTTTGTTTCATAAATACAGCAGTCTCAAAACAAGAAAACTGGTTAATGAAATAGCAGCAAATAAGTTTTTAAAATCCAGGTTCTGTTTTGATTTGGGATAACAAATAAAAGATATCTGGACATACCATTGTCAGTGATATTCACATATGATGCAAAATAGTTTTGTAAATCTATTTAATGATTATGTTCTCATTTAGTAAAAACAAAAAGGAGTAGTAGCCTTGGAGGTAGCAGGCAGAGATTGGAAGCCAATTCTTAGTATTTTTCAGCTTTTCCTTTAAAATTGTTTTAACTTCATATATTCCTTTTTCTTTTCCAGTTTCAAGATCTTTAGGGTGGATGGGTACTTTGCATAAATCTTGAGAGCCGTGGACAAAATGTGTGGAGTTAATCCTTCTCTTCATATCTTCAGTCTTCCCAATTCCAACATATCCCTTCCTGCCCTTGTGCAGCCCAGCCTGGCAGTGTTGTGAGCGACAGATCTTCTCTCCACAGACAGTGGGAATTCCCCAGTCTTGGGACACTTCCTCATTCTTAGGGCCACCCAGGCAGCTGAAGAAAGACAATCAGCAGATCTGCCTCGTTGCTGGGTGTAAATATTGTATATTTGAGAACTTCTAATTGACTGAAGAGAGAATAATCTCAGGGATGAGGTCAAGGCTGAAGGAGTCCTGGAATGTGGGGCAGCTGAAACACGTGATGTTAAGGAAAGTAAGCTCAGATTCCAGATTTTATATGCGAAGACCCTGGGCTGCCATTTCAATTAGGAACATAATCTTGGGTTTGTTTAGTAGTCCTCTGCCCCTTGTGTCCCTGCTTTATACATCCTCTCCTGTGATTATGGGGCAATCAGAGCCCCCAGCAGTAATTCCACGGCATTCAGCCTTCATCATACAGGTGACTACACAAAGCAGTTTGAGTTACAAAGAAGTTCCAGATGTGTTTAAGTAAAGTTGGTTACTGAGAGAAACCACTTTAAAAGCCTAGTTCTAGGATGTATTTACAGGAATAATAAAGCCTGTAGTTAAAAGGTAGGGTAGGATTTCAGCAGCAGTGCAGGATTTTTTGGCACTGATGCCTGTTCTTACAGCTTCACAGCAGCCAGGAGGAAAGCCTGATCAATACAGATACGGTACTAAATAAAGACAACCAATCTAGTGCTTTATAAACCATTCATATCTCTTTTCCCACCCTCTTGCTTCCTTCTTAGTCACCGTGTTCTTTAGTGTTACTGAAAGAAAAGGTCATACTAAGCTGCAAGCACTGTGTTTAGTAGCACACTCTGCATCACTGTCACAAAGCAAGCAACTTTGTAGTGTAGTTGACATTGGAAAAATGTGCTGAAATTAGTAGGTTCTCAAGAAAACCTTATCTTCTGATTATTATTTGTTACTTTTTGCTAGAGTTCTATAGGCAGAAAGCTGAAGTTAATCTTGTCTCCCCTCATGTTTCAGACAGCCCCATTCAGAGCCCTTTGATGTCAGTGCAAAGAATCCCATTTTTAGTGGCCTTTGAACCAGATGTAGTAAAAGGGCAACTGAGCATTTGTAGGGGTTGCAATTGGGTAACTTGCTTAAAGGAGGAGAGTTGGGATACTCGTTTCTGTTTTCCCATTTTTAAAATTACTTTTAGTATTTATATACCATTAAGAGTAATGTAGATACTTGGTAAACAATGAAGAGGACAAATGCCTTAGGTCTGACCATATTTCACTTTATTTAGATAAAAACAAAGTAAAGAAGGAACTCTGTGGCTGTTTTTCAGGCACACTAATTTAATGATTCCTGCTTGTTACAGCTATTGTGAAATTTAGGAAGGAGTTTGCATAAGATAACATATCCTGCTGTTGTAATGTACTGGAGACAGGGCTCAGATCTCTGGATAAGGAATGCTGCAAAAATCCTAAGTGTTATTATCACTATACACCACTCTCCCCAGGATCTGAACCTGACCTCCCTTCCTTGATCCAAACAATCTCTGTCTTTGTGAAAATAACAGGATTTTAAGGGAAGAGAATTTTCTATAATTATTACATGAAACAGTTCTTTTCCTTGACATTTATTCACGTTTGGGCATGTTACTGAACAAAGAGAATTCCATATCAAAATACGATCAATCTGAATACTTCTTGTATTTGTAAAGAATTGACAGGGAGCTGCCAGCAGATAAGAAGCTGGAGGTGAAAAACTGAGGTGGTTGTCTTGCCAAAAGAACTTCACACATTTAAAAATGAGCAGGGACTTGGGAGGGACAGCTTGTTTCTGGAGGTGCACTGGCAGGGAATAAAACTCAAGTACCAAAACAAATAATTTTGGGCAGAAGCCACTCTGGAGGGTGATGTGGAGAGGGAGAGAGTGGTGTGCATGTATAAGGGTTTGGGTTCTGGCCTGGTTTTCCTTCCTCAGAAGACTGGTAGGAAACTTGTGGTCAATCATTTGTAGTGTTAGTGGCTGGGGGAGTCTGGAGTCCTGGGAGGAGAGGGAGGTGTAAAGATAAGCTGGAAGAAGGGGGCTTGAGACTGGGGATGTCGCCAAGGCTATGGCTGACGCTCAGGTTATTATACAAAAAGTGACATCCACGTGCTTCTCTGACAGCTCCTCCTTGGGAGAGCCCCTTCTTGGAGCTGAAGCCTCCCTGGATGCCTTTGAAGAAGCGGGTTTTTTGTGTTTGTTGAAAAAACAAAGGACCAGAAGCCCGGAATCCGCTGTCCTGCCTGGAGCGGAATCTGTGGGGAGGGGTGCCCTGGGCTGCTGGAGAGGTGAGTGTTGGCCAGTGCCATTTCTGTGCCCTGGGAGCTGATGGAGCAGCAGTGGGGGAGGGTACTGGGGCACTTTTTACAGCTCCTTTTGAGCAGAGATGCAGCAGCTTGGGTGGAATAAAAGCCTCAAGCTTGTGATGCAAATCATGTGGTTCATAGCTCTTCTGGCTGTGAAGAGCTTTGCAACACCTGCTGGCTTTTAATTAAGAGCAAGAAATTTGCAGAAATGCATGGTCTCTCTGGGTTTTGGTTAAGCACTTTCGGGGCTTTTCTCTTGCTGTGGCTCTGTGATGTGACCCGCAGGTGACTGCAAGTATTTAAAATACCCTGTGTTGGAGCCCTGATAGACAGGAACATCTATTTACAAGTCCATCGATGAGACAGGTGTTTTCTAACAGCCAGTCTTGTTACATAATAAAGGCAGTCTGGAGCAAAGCTTAATGTAATGTGTGGTGCAAAAAATGTGCACATTGATGGCAAAAACCTGATTTATTTTATATTATGAGCCCAGGTGGACCAGACTGTTAATGCACAGCAGTCGGAATACTGTGTGATAATAATTTATTCACCCATGTAAAAACTGAACAGGCTGGTCATAATTCCCTTTATTCTGTGACAAATCTCCTCTTCAAATTTGTACTTAACAACATTTGTAAGAGATTAATATTTCTGGTGCTGCTTTGTAGTATAAGGAAAAGTTCTGCAGCAGTTACCTGCTACTAATGAAGTTAATGACTCCTTATTGCAACTTCTTGGTAAATCCAATTCTAAAGAGAAATACACATCTGACCATTTCTTTTTTGGGAGGATCCACAGCTGAGACTCATCAGTTTAGCAACAACCTTGACACCATGTTTGAATATATAACCTTTCCTCTACCCAAGTTACTTATCTCTCACTAAGAAAAGACTTTCAGAGAGAAATAAACAAATGTCTGCCTGTATGAACTAGTAAAGGGAAAATAAAATGAAAAATGAACTTGTATTTTTTAAACAGTGTGACATGACAAACTGCAAGTGCTGCTCATACCTAGCCCTCTGAGAGCAGCTCGCTTTGTTGATAAGCTTTGATTGAACCTGAACCTTTAGTTCCTGAACCTAGTTTTGTGAATAAATTACATTTTGCAATGGCATAGTATTATAATCCTCCAGATTTGTTGGGATGAAATTGCACAAATGTTTGAACACAAAGACAAGGCCAAGTTGGGCATCAGTGTTGTGAGTGATCTGTCAGCCCTCTGGGATTATTCCAGTTTGGTGCAGAGGCTGAGCAGGTTAAATCATTCCAGTCCCTGGGGGCTCAGGGGGCTGTAACATGAAATCTGGGATAACACCTGCAGATTTTGTGTGCAGATTGTGTGGCCTAGGGCTGGTGCAGGTTTGACCAAGTGAGGTTAAGGAAGCTCATGCATTGCCAAAGTGCATGTGCAGTGTTCCAGCCCTCCCTGCAGTGCTCAGGGTGCACAGCTGGCTTTCTGCATTCTAAATTTCCACTTAGGTGTGCATTACAGGCCCAGCATATCTTATGGCAAAGAGGTAATTGTCAGGCAGATCCAGGTTACCAAGCTGTTTTCAGCTTGAGGTGCTGTTGGTAAATAACAGATGGCACAGATATCCAAAGCAGCCCTAGTTATGAAATTCATGTCTGTGGCAATGTGGTGTTTAGTCTGGTTTGTTGGAAGAGTAAGAGTTGACAGCATCTTCCTTGATGGTTCAAAAGGAACCCTTTTGAAAGGCCTTTCCAGAAGAGGCAGAGATCTGAAAAATAAACACAGGGAGTTACGAGATGAACATAAACCTAATGTAACATGGGAATTCTGAATCTATTTATCTGTTCTCATTGACATGGTTGTACTTATTGTGGAGGGTCTTGACCTCACATTCAGCTTAAGAACACAAGCCTGGGAATAATAGCAGTGCAGAACCTTAGGCACGGCAGGATTTCTGTACATTTCGTACATTTAAGTACATGAGTTACCTTCTGTGTGGCTGAAATATCAGGGTAAGAAGAGAGGTAGTACCATACAACCTGCATGGAAGTTTTGAATGCAGCTGATGGAGCTTTCTCACATTTCCACAACTGCATTTCACTCTCCCTTCTCAGGGTTGGTAAAGCAAGTTTCAGTAAATCAGATTATAAGGAAAGAGTGGATCCCAAAAGAATGTTCTCTGTGACCTCCTAGGGAGGAATACTGGGGCATCAGCCAAAACAGGGCAGGGAAGGTAGCAGTGTTTTGTGGGGGAATGGGAAAGATAATGAGGAAAAACAATAGGCAAAGGATGGGGAAAAGAGAAAGTCAACTCACTCTTCACGGAAGTATCTTTTCTATTATAAAGACAAGTGGCAAAAAGGAGGAGGAATAAACAAAAAGTAAAAAGATACAATAGGATATCAGTTGGGGATGTAGAGAAAAGGAATAAAGAAACAGGGTAAAGGAAGAGAATGAGATGTTAATCTCTGGCCAAGGGTAAAGTCTATCCCTCCAGCAGCATGGCTGGGACTTTGCTTCTGTTTTTTGCCTCTGAGTGCCTCTTTAAAGCAAAGAGCTAAGCAGGCACCAGGCTATTGAGAGTGGTTGGCTGTCATTTGAGCTTCCCAGGTACTCTGCTATGTCCCTGCTGAAAATTCTTCAGCTGCAAACATTTTCAAGCCGTGTTTGTGTAGCTACAGGCTTGGAGAAAACAGAGAGTCTGGGGTAACTTCTTATTACAGTGTTACTTTTCAGATATTTTAGAAAATACATTGTGGAAAGCATTGGAAAGAAAATTGAAGCAAATTAGAAAAAAAAAGACAAGTTCAAAAAGTTGTTTCATTCCTTGAAGGACTTGATGAGGGACAGAATGAAGGACTGGAATTTGTACAACTCCAAGAGCCTAGCTGCATTCCTTTGTAGTATTTTTATTGACTCTCACTTCCAAAGAAACAATGGTGCTTCAAGCTGTTCTCTGGAGCCTGGATATACCTTGCTGACCTAAGGAGACACAGTGCACCACAGCTGTTAGCAAGGGTCGTGTATGGTGTTTGAACTGGAACAAAAGAGCTGGGATCATACTTCTCTTACTCTGAAGTGCAATTGTTTCCATGCCTTTCCAGTTTTGAGTAACAGCATTTCATGCATTAGAAAGGCCATAATGTAATTTATTATCCCTGGCTCTGGAGTGGTTTATTATTGTTTTGACATTTTTCCTTTTACTGTTTTATCTTTTCTCACTCAAGGAATAGAGGAGTAGGAGTCAGAGTTTCTGCTTTTGATACTTGCAATTTTGCCAGCAAAGTTTAACCTAATGTGTATATGAGTTAAAGTCAGACTGGTAGTGACTCTATAATGACAAATAGCTGAAGAGGACACAGGAGTTGTAGTCACTTTGTGATGAGTCAGAATCTGCAGGCAAGGATTTTACATGTCCATCATTGCCATAATAGTGACAGACAGAAAATCAGGGACTATAGGGTAGCTGCAAAAAGGATGATGATGATTATTATAGTCTCCAGTTAAATAGCATAAAATATGAATTAAATAATGGTTCTCTGCTTTTCCACTAAATCTCATAGGTGTCTCACCAGCTAGAGTGTCATTCACGTACCTTTATTTGCTTTTAGTTACTCTGAGAAAAGATGCATGAGTTATTAATGAATTGTAACTACTGCTTTCAAATAGTTTATATCTCAAGTCCTGAAAATGCACTGAGGCCTTAAAATGTGCAGAATACAGTTTAAAAAGTAAAAAGGGTGGCATTGAGAACAAGGAGATGTGAGCAAGCAAAGATTGTTATACAGCTGGAAACTGGCCACCCAAGAAGATCTGGCAGATAAAGTAAGGTAGGAATAGCACTATTAATCTACTGAGTTTTACTGCCTGTAAAATAAGTAGAGAAAGCAAGATCAAGGAGAAGAAGTTATGAGGCAGCAACACAAATAATGTAACAAATTTACAGTTCTTGGGAGTATTGTGATTGTGGTTCCTGTTACTAAACTGTGGGTGTACACAAGGACAGCAGCTGTGCCAAATGTCCAGATACTGCAGTTCGCAGTGGGATAAAGGGCGTGACACTGTTTAAACTCAGTACTCTTCTCACATGTAGTAAATCCTCCATAATTATTTACTATAGAAGCCATTTTTCTTGGGTTTGGGGGGAGGGGTTGAATGCTGAGTTAGTGAATGCATTTCTTTTACTCTCACTATGCAGAGTTCTGGCACCATGGCAGTGGGCCACTGGGACTTCTTGTCCGTTTGGCCAAAAACTAAAAGTTGTTTTCCTGAAATTCTGGAGCGGTTTTTTTTCAGACAAACAGTTCCTGTGATTTCAGAATGTCTGAGGCTGTCATTCTTGAGAAGGCTGGGTCACAGTTCAAACTGTTTCTGAAGAAACAGTTTTATTTCCAGTCCATCACCGCTCAAGGCAATGCCACACCAGGCGCTGGAAGCCTCCATTGTGCTTCCAGCCTGTGTTTCACAGTGGTGCCTTGGCAGGAACATGTTAAGCTTTAATTAAAAGGGCATGCTTTATTTCTATGAAGAAAATTCTGCTCTTACTCTGAGGTTTTCTAATAAAGTTCAGACTTATTTACCAGTTTTCAGTGAAAACCTTTATTTGCTATTTTATTTAGTTCCTCTTGCCTTCCTGACAGTCACCATGACTCCACATAATGATTCTACGATAAATTTTTCAGTGTATGCTTTTTGGAGTTAAAGGACAGACTCCAGGAGCATTTGGCCTCCCTGGAAATGTCATGGAGCTCTTTTATTTTTATTTTATTTTAATGTTTGTTTTGTAGCATCAACTTAAAGGGCCAAAAGAGAAGGATGTGGTTGTTTGATCCACTGCATGTGCATAAGAAGCGGTTGTTACTTTCCTCTGTTCTGATTGTTCCTGCTCAAGACAGGTTTACACAGTGGGAAACCCGAAGGTAAGATGGTTTAGAAAAGATTGACTAAACTTGGAAAATTATGGCCCAGGCTATTCCACATTAGCTGGCTTAGGAAAGGAGAGAAAAAAAACCCCAACACATTGGTGACTTCAGAGCCTATTAGAGACACATTAGGGCTCCTATGGATGGATTAAGAACAGATGCAGATTTCAGGCTAAGGGCCAAATAAATACAATATCTGGGACAATAACTTCTACACATAAGGCTAATAAAATATCATCTTTCAGGGGAACAAACGTATTTTTTACATAAACAGATGAGACCTATCAACAAAGCACATGTAAATAGAATTTCCTAGAAGTATGAAAGGCAAACTATGAAAAAATTATTTGTAATAAGAGAATAAAAACAGATGAGCAGGAGAACTGAAACTTAGTACATTAGCTGTCAGAGAACCATCACTCCCTTTTTGGTTCCTCAGAAGCAGAGGCGGACACAGAGGTTTCCTCTGCTGCTTCAACTTCTTTCCTCTTAGGAAAAATCTGTTGTTTAGTTTGAAAATTCACATCTGTTTTATACAAACTCCGTGAGTATTTTAAACTTCAGCTATAAATGCTGTTAAGACATCATTTGCTGCTCACAGGATGGTTTATGATTGGGATCACGTACTCCCTTCTCGAATCAGGACATTAAGCCAGAATTCCCTATCTTGATAATTATCTCTGAAATCAGTGACAAACTGAGTCTCATCATCTGTGATCTGGGCTCTGCCAAGGGTTCCAGGCTGCTGGTTGCTCCCAGTCACTACATGAGCTCAGGAAGAAGAGGAATTTGCTGGGAATCCAAAAATACCAGCCGAGAGAGACAGGGAGAGCTTTGGCATTACAGGTTTATTTTTTTAAATTGTCTGTTTGTAAGTAATTTGTTTGTTTTCAAAATCTTCCTACTTCCCTTTCCCCAAACTAACTTAAACCCAAGCAAGCATCCTGTTTAAAAGTAAATAAATAAACAAAAAATCTAGCTATGTAATCAAATCTCAAGTATGTTGCTTATGTAAGTGATCTGAACTAAGTCAGCATGAAAAATCCAGAGTTCGGGTATTTTATCCCACTAAGTTCTAGGGTTTGATTTTAAAAAGGTTTTTCTTTGTTTGTTATAGACACCTTTGAAAAACAGTTGCTGTACATGGATAGAGCCTTTTGAGGTATTTTCTAATCTCCCTCCAACATTGCAGGCCCCTGTCTTTGGGGGTGTAGCCAGACATTTGCTTTTCTATCTTTTTTCCTCCCAGGGTTACTCAGAATCTCTTGGGTCTATAAAGCAAGTCCAGATTGCTTTACCCTTCAGAAACTGAAGAGACAGCAACATGGGAAACTGAACCAAACCCTTTAGGTTTAATCCTGATAGATATTTTCCATGATGATTTAGGAAGTCACTATCTCTTTCCAGCTTTGATTCACAGCTGCCACTGAAGAGATGCTGGTAATTCCCCACCTTGAAGAACTGTATCTTGAATAAGCCAAAAAGTTGAAAAAAGTTCCATCTTGCATAAGCTTTAGTGCCCTGCTTCATTGGTATTTTGAAAAATGAATTTTTTGTTCAAGGTGAATGATTGGAGTTAGACTTCAGTGGTCATACAGAATGAAAGCTCTGTGTTTGGGGCATTTGCAATGCATGGTTGGTTTTATTTTCCTCTTAATTTTTTGTGTGCTGGCTGTATTTACATTTTATGGCCAGCTGGTTTTCTTTAACTTCTTAGTATAACTCACATGTAACATCTTGCAAAAGCTTTGTTTTCTTGATTTATGCCTCTGTGTTTGAATCGTTTGAAAATTTTGTTAGGGCACCTGATGGGGAAACTGCTTTTTTAGCGCTGTGGATGGTTGTTCTCTTTCAACGGAGAACTGGAAACTTGTTCTCTGTTGAAAGTGTGTGTTGAAACACACACACTTGTGTGTGTTGTTGGACAGAATTACACTCATGTCATGCTGGGGGTTTATATTTTATCATTAAAGAAGCCTAAAACCTTTACCTCCAATTGAAACTCTTCTTTCTTATCTCTGAAATCAAGGATCAAGTAAGCAATTTATATTTTTCCTAAAGGAACAGATTCTTACCGTATAATAAAATGCCATAGAAGATGGCAAGACCTGTATGACAAAGATAAAGATCAAACTTATGAGCTGATAGGTGTGACATGAACTACTCATGAAAGGAAAATCCAGCTTTAGGTAGAATTAAAAGTGCTCATTGAGTAGATAAAAAGCCTGTAAATACCACTGGCTATAACCATTTTGTACACAGCATTATCTGAAAGAAAATTTTGTACAGAAATATTTCTAGAAAATTCTAAAATTACTCTGCAATCTGATGTGCAAGTCAGATGTCCTGCATTGTAAGAGAGAATTCTGTTCTATGAGTAAAAGCACCTGCTTTGTAACGGCAGCCTAAAAATTTAAGATGTATAGAAATCCATTGTGCTAAACTGAACTGGCAGTTGAGGGTGTTCTCAAAACAGAGTAACAGAGGTTTTCTCTCTTCTGCATCTGGGGAGGGCCTGAGGGCTTTTGTGATTACTTGAAAGATGAAGTAAAAATTTAAATGAAATTATGCAGCTGGCACAAGGAATTGATTTCTTATCAATTATGACTATGCTAGTTATAAAGTAGTGTAACTGCAGTGACTATTAAGTATTTCTCTTCCATTGTTGAACAAAATGAACTAGAAATATTCACCAGCAATGGAGTTCACACGTTCTCTCGAAATTTGCTGTTGCCAGTGTTCCATTTCATCCCCGTTTTAGGGGAAAGAGGAGTAGAAAAGCATCTCATTTTTGTATAATGCGAATGTAATAGAAATCAGGCCAAGTACATCAAATTTTCTGTAAGTGTGCCACCTAAACTGCTGAAGTCTGAGCTGCATTGGCAAAGTGAAGATGTTGGCAGTTACACCTTTCCAACCCACTGAGAGCTTTTCAGGGAGGCAGGGGACTTCTGTGCAGCCCCAAGGAGATGAGATCTGTTCCCTGCTTTCAGTCTGAAAATCTTTCCATATATATTTATTTGCATCTCACACCCCCTTCAGCCAGTGCTTAGAGGAAAATACAATGTTAAATTCACTATGTTAGCAAAATGTCATTAGAAGAGTTGGAAACAGGAGTTTTTACAGAATCAGGATTTGGAATTTTCATAAACCTGCTCTCTGCACTCATCTCAAACACCAGCACATGCCAACAGTAGGAACAACCTCAGGCATGATGTGATCTGCAGCTTTGAGTGGAAGAACAAGTCTTATTTTCATTGACCACAGCCTTTGTGCTTGCCAGGGTCATACAACTCTGCAGACCAGCATTGGTAAAGTATGAATGTTTCTGAATCAATCTAATGATTGATTAATTTAGTGGGAGAATTCAAATCCTTTAAGTTGTTAAAAGACTATTAGGATTTCATTGCTTTTAGGACTTCTTTACATTTCTCATATTTTTGCAGAATAGCAAATGATTTCCCACAACAACAGAAAAAAAAAGACTCATAGGCTGAGGATCCCTTGGAGCCATTTACTGCATTCTGTATTATTTTTTTTATTTTGGAGATGATTGTGTTTAATGCAGGCTTGTGGTCTGTTTTAAGTTGTGCTGTACTATGAAGCCTTTTTCTCCCAAAGGATGTTAATTCTCCCTGAATCCCATAATTGTGATTTCTCACTTGGGGGGGATGGGAGAGTACCTGTGAATACATTCCAGTTCTGTAAGGCTCCCCTTAGGAACGCTGCTGGAACGCCAGCTCCGAGCCTTCCCAGAAGAATGTGGGACAAATTTAACTTTTCAGGGGGCAAAGATATTTAAAGCAATACCAGCTATGTAAAGAACTTAGAGACAGTCAACTAAATAGTTTTGTGTTGACTCCAGCTCTCTTATTGTCACGCAGTGATCAAGGAGGGGAATATTCATGTGAGGACACATGAAAAAACAGCTCTTTCCCTTTGTATATCTTAGGGGTTTTTTTAGATTTGGCCTTACTGCAACATAGTTACTGTTGCTACAGACCAATCTGGAATCTTTCCATCAAAATAGCATTTTGATCACTGACTTCTAAATGGTTCATAACTCATTGTTCTGAAATTTGTCACATGCAGAGCTTGGAGAGGCGAAGTAAATTCTATTTAATTTTAGATCGATTCTTTGCTATGCTAAAAGCCAGATTTGGTTTTGTTTTGGCTTAAGATTTCTATTGATTTCTGAAGTCAGAAACATCAGGGAGTTGCAGGGGTGGGTGGCAGAGTCATTTGAATGGCTCAAGTGAGCTGGTGTGGGATGTGTGCCTTGCCGCAGACTAAGACACACTGTGTTACCCTACAGAGAATGCCAGCAACGTACTGCAGGTGCTCTGGAGCTTCCCTCTAGGAAGTCCATGGCAGGCTGTGTTTCCACCCCTGGGACAGTCGATTCCAGGTGCACTGCATACCCCTCCAAGGGAAAGCAAAGTGTGGCCTGCCCTCCACTGCCAAAGGGGTTGAGGAAGGTGCATGACGAGTGTCGCTTGTGGCACCACTCCCGTTCATATTAAAGGTCCAGCATGTCCAGAACAGCAGCAATTGGCTGTTCTTAAATAGTTGTTTAACCATAAACGAGACCTGGAACACATTCAGCCACGAGCTGCTGCCCAGCAATAGGACTGTGCTGGTTTTAGCATCCATGGGATATCCAAAACTTTCAGAATTCTCAAAGGCCACTAATGACATAGCAGGGGAGGGAAGGTGTGGGAAGGTGTCCCCTCCGCAGGCTGCCTCCGGGGACAGGTTAGAGCTGTAATTGTTGATGGGTTCCCGCAGGTGGCTCCCGCTGTCCGGGGCTGCCGGAATGGCCGGGTGCGGGCTCCAGGAGCAGCGCTTCTGTCACATCATGGGCCAGCGTTACAAAGTACAGCGACAGGAAACCTTAGCCCAGTTCCCACGGGATAAACAGCACACCAGGGAACACGCACTGCAAGGAAGGTGTTGCATGATGAAACTTTAAGAAGAAGCACGCCAACTCTGAGAACAAATAAGTCCACACTGTGACCAGCAACTGTTAACCTTATCTATCAGGAGCGGCTGAGGGAATTGGGAAAGGGGCTCAGCCTGGAGAAAAGGAGGCTCAGTGGGGACCTTCTGGCTCTCCACAGCCCCCTGACAGCAGGGGGCAGTGATCTGGGGGTTGGTCTCTTTTCCCAGGTAACAAATGACAGCACGAGAGCAAATGGCCTCAAGTTGCACCAGGGGAAGTTTAGATGGGAGCTTAGGAAAAACTGCACTGAAAAGGTTGTCAGGCTTGACAAGTTGTTGAACAGACTGACCAGGAAAGTAGTGGAGTCCTGATCCCTGGAAATGTTTAAAAAATGTGTGTATATGGCACTTGAGGATATGATTTAGTGGTGAACAAGGTGGTGGTGCTGGGTTGATGGTTGGACTTGATGATCTTAGAGGTCTTTTCCAACCTTAAGGGTCCTGTGATTCTCTTATTCTATATATGTACTGTCAGGTCTATCTTACAAACCCTCTCTTGATCCTGTTGTCCAGGAGGCAAGGATAAGGGGTAAGATTTCTCTCTTTCTGGCCCCATTTTTTTGCAGTGTCATTGTAATTAAACCAAGTATGGTGAGGGTGTTGATGAACACAAAAGGGAACATCTGGTAGATAGAGCACAGAGGTGATGCAATTACATTTTAGTAACTGAACCAGCATGGATGAATTTTCATGATGCATTAGTCACTACTGTGTGAATTAAGGTGAAGAGAAACAATGGATGTAGGCATTGACAAGATGAACATACACGTTGTGTGGATTCCATGAATGACAGGGATATCCAGGGGAAGAACTGCCTGATGGCTTTCTCTGGCGACCTCCTGTGTGTAATTGTTCTGTGCAGTGAGTTGCTGTGTTCTGTTAAATATCCCAGAGGAGGTATTTAGAGTTACTGCAGTAGAACATTCTCCGGCTGTTATTTTCCTTCTTTGCACTTTAAATCTTACAGGACCTACTGTTTCCCCAAAATGTTTTACCAATTCCTTTCCTTCCTAAAGGGAATTCTTCCTCTGAGCATTTCTAAGAAAATCCTTCATACTGTATGTTTAAGTCAAGCTTTTCTCCTGCTTCTATTGGTACATTTCCACTGAATTTAACTGGACCACATTGGTGTAATTGAGAGCAGAAGATTGGTTCCTTTAATGTTTCTGCACAAATAATCTGTTTCTCCAATCAGGATTTTTTTCACTGCTTGGAATTTCTTCAAATTTGTCAACATCTTCAGGGTAAGGAGGTTCTTCCAGTTCTAATACCACCTGAATTCTTTTTGAAGCACAGAACATGCTTCCACAGGCATGCTATTAATTATGGATATTTCCCTAATTCCGCTTCTGTGAATATTATCCAACAGTTCACATCTGCCTATCCACATCTGGTACAAATAAAAAAAGGTTTGGTGTTTTTCATATCCAACATGTAATAATGACCCTTTTGCTTTTGTTCTTGTTTTTAAATCAAAGTTTGTGAATCCTTTTTCATATAATCTCTAAACCTTATAATATTGGGCAGGATGAGGCAGGTTTTTTATGCTTTACTTTGTTATATTTACTTTCTTGCTTCTGGACAACCAGTGATTTGAGGTCTGAGACCTTTGTATGATTTCCCTTTTCAATATTTGCTCCATTTGGAGCTAACATAACCCATAAGTAGAATCAACAAAGTTAGACAAAACTTTTTCATAAGTGGGATGAGATGGAATACCAAGCACTCGTGGGCTGCAGAGGCTGTGATGGCTTTTTGTGTCTTCTGTTTGAGGAGCTCAGTGCAAATGATTCCCTGTGAGCAACGGGAGCATTAAGAGCCATTGTGGAGTTAATGGTCGAATTACTTTTTAAGGAGTGTAATTTTACCTGTTCCTCCCAGCCAACACACAAACGTGTATGTGCACAGAACTCTCTGAATTGCTGCTTGTGCCAATCTTCTAATTCCATTTGTACGTACAAGTTTGGAGATTTGAGGTAACTGTTATAGTCCTGGCTCGGCTTCCCGGTGAAGTATTGCTCTTCTCAGACTGTGGTTTCCTAACGCAGGTGGGAACAACCCTGGCTCCCTTTTCCCCATTTAGTTGCTCACCTCAGTTGCTGCCAAAGCATGTTACGGAAATCAATCTGGTTCTTTTCTTTTTTTTTGGTATTAACCGTTTTGATGGAGAAGAGGAAATCTCTGTAATGGCCTCTTTTTACAGAAGACAGCAGCTCAGCTGAGTGATCCTGTCATACTCCCAGCTGTGTGTTTGAGACAGAATGTTTAATTTGGGCATGTGCAATGAAATAAGGATGTTTTCAAGAAAAATCTGAATGTGATATGTATAATGCAGAACAATAAATCATAGCTTTTTAGATACAAACACTGATCAATGTAAAAAGAGTGGGGGAGGGCTGTTGATGTGACCTAAATTTTGCCCTGTGAATACCTCTGTAATGTGTGAGAGGCTTTGCTTTGCAGAGGTTAAGTGTAATTGAAGCCCGACTCCATCAAGGCTTAACTGTCTGTGCTGGTCCAGAATGTCTGACCTCAGCAGCAAAACCTGAGTGGCCATCAAAGTCAGCTGGAAGACAAGACCACAGGAGGTTATGAAACAGCTCCCATGGCTCTCATCCAGTCTCTCCTTTTGTTAATGGCATAGGAATCTTTGAAAAGGATCAGTGTCTAATATATCCCAACTAACTCACTCTGAAACACTTCCAGTCCTGGTTGGATTAAGAACATAGTCCTGGTGTTGTACTCAGCATTGCTTGTTTTGTCAATCAGTGAATCAAAAATATGCTACAGATGCATGTGCACCATCCTTGTGATGCTTAAAAAAACGGATTATAGATTAATGAATTGACTCTATTAGAATCACCTTGTTTAGCATTGGGTTTTGAACCCTGATAATTTTTAGGGACCGATAATGAAACTTCTATAGTGGGGGTTTTAAAGCTAAAATCCTCTATATGGCCATGGCCCAAGAATCCTCTTTGCAAAGTAGTCACCCACAAATTTGCAAAGTCACCCACAAATTTGTTCAAGTGAGTCCATCCCTTGTTTAACTGGCTCTTGCAGCTCCTCTAAACCCAAGTATTACATAAATGCAGAACATAATCAGGCAGTTGTCATGAGTAGTCAATAGGTACTTCGACTGTGAGAAAGAAAACCACTTTTTTACGTTTAAGTACTTAAGAGGATGGCTTATAACCAAACTGTGGTAACATTACAGTTCCCTGGAAGACACAACCTCTAAGTACTTCTACGTGACATTTATCCAGTTCCACCAGGACACTTTAAATCAGCTGTTAAAATCTCACAGTATTTTAAAGTCTAAAAAAACCCCACTATTGACCCCTTCATCCATGTGACTCTTGTGGAATGCTGATGGTAAAGGAAAAATACAGGCCAGAAGTCTTAATCTGTGGCCATGATTCCACACAGATCCTTAAGGTAAAATTAATGGTTTAACAAAGCTACTTAACTACAGGAAAACTATTACAATATAAACACTGATGAATGGGAACAAATTTGGTTGTGCAAATAAAACCTAGGCAGGATCCAAAGCCAGGTTTAGGTGTGTGTTTAGATACCACTTCCTGTGTGTGTCAGCAGGGCATACACAGAAGAACTAAATATTTTAGGAATTGTGTTTTGGGGAAGCCGTTGACAAGCAAGATTTTATGAGTAAAAATAAGGCTGGAAAGAAAATATGTTCCAGCCCTAAATAACATGATGCTGTATTGGGTTTGTGTGGCAAGGTTTTGGTAGTGGGGGGCTGCAGGGGTGGCTTCTGTGAGGAGCTGCAGGAAGTTTCCCCTACAGAGCCAATTCCAGCAGCTCTAAGCCAGACCTTTTATTCAAGGTATATCTTTGTATTTGCCAGGGATCTCAAGCTTGCTCTGGTTGGTTCACATCCCTCTCACCCACCTTTGTGTAAGAGTTGGAGTTTGCCCAATAGGCAGATCAGTGAAGAATCAATAATTAATAAGATCTACTAGAAAAGTTTGAAACAATAAGAAATAATGTGTTCCCATCCAAAGAGGCAAAATCTGAAACATCCATTAATTTACATCTGCCTGGGTAGATGTAGGTGTTGAGTAAAGACCTTATTAGTCTATATTAGTCAGCATTCCTTATAATTTGCTTCCTTCACTGGAAGGAGAATAAAGTTGATGAGATGCATTCATGTGCAAAGGAATTTCAGCTTTGCTTATAGCAAAGAGATGATCCATCAGAACTGCTGCTGGCTTTGGAGGAGAAGGAAACACAGATTTTTCCCTCTGTGCCTGCTGCCCTCCTGTGGTTTTTATGTTCAGCTACTTGGGAGTGAATTAAACACATCAGTAGCTGATTCTTGTGCCGTGTAAGAAGTACAGAAGAGTTTGCCTGTTAGTCTTTTTTGTGAGTACAGTGTGTTCTGGAAAGCTGGAATACAGCTTTCCATACAGCCAGCTGGATTTGGATGTGCAAATTCCCTGAGTTCCCTAATTTAGACCAAGACCATTTCTCCCAGTGCTCACACACTGGTGTACCTAACTCAGGCCTGACTCCTCCAAGGGCTGTTACGGCTAAAAGGATTTATGCTGGAGTCACTGCCTTTTGCAGTGATCCTGTTAAAATGCCACCACAGAGCTATTGGCACTTTTAAAGAACTAATGTTAGGTCAAATTGTTATACAGGATAGAGAGGTAAAATGTCAAGGATTACTTCTGTCTGGAAATGGAGTTTAAAATTTACTTTCTCAGCTAGCTTGTCCTATTTTTCTTCCAGCTACAGATGCAGAATGAAAAAGAAATTTCTATATTTCATACTGTAAAATATAGGATAAAAGTTTATTTGCACAGCACTTCTGTCATTAGAATATTTCTAAATTACTGATCTAGAAATTCCACTTTTAAATGCATCATTTAGCCACAGACATTATGCAGAAAAACTTATATAGAATAGTCCTTACATGTCCATGTATTATAATAATTAGCTCTTGCACATGCAAGAAGTGAAAATTCTTGCTGTGGAGGTGCTGGTGTGGTTTGGTGCAATGATTTTTATACTGTGCTTTTTAAAGGTGCTTGGCCAACAGCACTGCTGGGAACACTGGGATCTGGGAATCTCTATAAGCTTTGTGTTTCTTCTTCTTTTGCTTTTTCTGCGAATTCAGAATCCAGCTGTAGCTGTGAGTGATTCCATTAGGGAAAAAAAAAAAAAAAAAGCTCCAAACTTTGAATGTTTCAATATTGTGTCAGTATTGATGGTTCCTCCTCATCCCCCTTCCTTTCCTCTTTTTTCTTCCAAAATTTTATTTGTGTACGTCTTTGAGTTCACACTATTTAAATTCATTGCACCTAGAATTCACCCCAATACCCCAGTACCCCAGCAGTTTTTCTTGAAGCACAAATACTGAACAGAGCAAGATAAAGGATAAATGCGAAGCTCTGTTTTTATGACTTCAAGTCTTGTAATGTTTGTAGGACATTTGTATCCAAATACACAGGAATTGCACAGGACTTGGCATGTGGTTTAACCCTCTGAGCTGTTTGGGCATTTTTTACACGTACACATTTATTTTTCTCAGATCATTTGTACTAGGTTTCTTTGTATGACCTGTTTAATCTTTTACATGTGCATGACTAAAAAGCAACTCCAGATGTCCTGTGTAGGTTAATCCATTAATCCCTACGTGTGAATCACAACACAAGAACAGTAGAAGTGTAAGTCTAGAATTTGACTATAATGTAGAAGTGGAATGTTTTCAGTGTTCATCAGCTTAATCAAGTGAGCGAATACATTTGGTCAAATTGAAATATCTAATTATTTATTCACATAGAAACCAGTAAACTTTAAGGTTTGTAGCACAAAACTTGTTGTTAAAAAAAGAAAATGAGCTATGCCATATAGCTTCTTTACCCTCCATAAAATGGCATCATTGCAGTTAAAACTACAATAAAAATGAAACATTCCAGATTACATTAGTTGGAGCACAATGTGACAAATATAATGAGAAAATCCTTGTCAGAAATTTTACTACAAGGAAATACCGATAACTAACACCCATATTCTCCACCTAGAAATTAAGAACATTTGAGTAGATCTTGGCATAAAAGGCACAAAACACAAAGCAAAGCATGCTTGTGTCATTTCTCACACAGAAGCATTGACATTTGTGCAACATGGGAAAAGACCAGCATTTTTCCAGACTCTTCCAATATCAGAGATACTTAAGGAACAGATCTTCCCCTTAATGCCAGTGTGTCACTCCCAGTATGAAGGCAGTGACTACAAGAAAAGAGGGATATAGAGAAGGGAACACATCCGTACCCTTCCAGGAAATCTGAGCTGAGGAACTGAGGAAGTTGCTGCGGTTGTATTGTTGAAGTAACCCAATCCACTGCAGGCTTGGAGTAACACACCCACTGGCAGCCAGCACTTGTGGGAATTCTGAGACTGGCAGGAATGTTAACAATGCTGGAAACCCGACAGGAACACAGGGTTACCTCTTGCATTTAAATGTGCGATGCCAGCCTCAAATGAGCATTTTTAAAAAAGGTTGAGTCCTTGAAAGGAAGGGCCCTTCCAAAGAGGATGTTGCCTCTGGCATAGAGGAATGGCTTTGCTGATGTTAAGATGTTTCAGAACTATGGATCAAAGATCCCTGGCATTTCCTGCTGTAACAGGCTGGCACACAAGCCCCTGGCAGCAGCCTGTTGCTATATTTCTATAACCAGCCTGTCCTCATCATCACTGCTCGTGTCATCATACTCCACCCGTGTTTGTTTCCTCATCATCTCTAAACCTCTCTTTTTATACGTCTTGGGGGGTGTTGCAGAGAAACTCTTGAACTCGGGGGATCTGAGAGTAATTGGAGGCTTTTTAAAGGTAGCAGTAGCTGTTCCATGTGGCCTTCCATAGGGATTGGGCTGCAGGTGGGATCTGCTCTTGTCGGCACTTCCGTGCAGGTCCAGGAGATGCTGAGATGAATTTGCCCTCTCTGAGTGTTCTCTGCTGGGTAACTGAGCCCTCGTGACTGACTCAGGAAAAGACTCTGCTTGCGATCCAAACAAACGTGAACATCCTGGCTGGGAACTGGGAGGTGAGTTTTCTTTGGGAGGTGAATGTGTGTTTTCTTCAGTTGGAGGTTTCTCCCTTCTAGAGGCCTGGATCACCGGATCTGACATTCCAAATATTTGGCTCTCTGACTCTACTCTCAGTTTGTTTTCCTGGCTTGCTCCTGGATGTAAGGAAAGAGGAGCAGCAGCCTCTGGATTTGTGCTGTCAGGCTGGTCACCTGTGCCTGTGTTTGTAAATTCAGGAGAGCAAGACCCAAAGGAGGCTGCCACGGGGTCACTCCGAAGGCTTGGCTGGGATTCCCCAGGCAAGGATGGCTGGAGCACGAGGGGCTGTGTCACCCAGCAGCAAATGGCCACGTCGCTGCTGAATTCCTGCAGGGACATGTCAGCTGTGGAGGAAAAGGAATGAGCTGTCACAGCTATTCCCAGAGGAGCTGTAATGTTCTGGACAGAGGCGTTTGTTCTTGGGTGTTCCCTGATTTGCCCAGAAATGTCCTGTAGGAACTAGGAGGGGAAAAAATTTACACATAAAGTTTTCAGTCCAGAGCAATTTCATCCAACTGATGCAAATTTAATTGTTATTTTTACTAATTCTAACATCAGTAAGTTTTCATTTTATTTTAACCCCCAGAAATACCTTTAACACATTTTTCAACATTTTAAACAAAATCTGTGATACAAAATAGTTTCAACATCAACTTTAAAACAGCTGAATATAATTTGGGTTTTAATTGACTTTTTTTTTCCTGTCAATAAAAAATAATACAAGAATTAAGGTACAATACCTACTTTTTTATCCATTTTGTCTTTTTGTTTAACATGGTTTCGGTTTTCAGTAGGGGAAGATATTCCTGAGTTATTCTTTGCTTCTTTTTTCCTTTTGCAAAGTTGTTTGTCTGAGGTGGAATATGACATGTCTTTTTGCTGGTGTAGATAATTTTCTATTGAAAAAAGGTTGAAGAGACTTTGACTTTAATTTTTATTCCCCCCACATGCTCGAACTTACAACATTTCTCATTATATCACTGCAATAACATCAATTTTAACACAAATACTCTAAATACTTACCTTGCATCTTGGATTGAGGAGGATGGCTCTTCTTATGCTTATTAAATCGGGGGGGTTGGGATGAGCAGCCCTTTCTCAAAGCATCCAGAGCTCTGTTGGGAAAAGAGGGCCTCTTGTTCAGCCGGTTCATTTTCAGCTGAGCAAATCCATGGATGTGCCTCCCTCTGTACCTGCAGTGCCAGGGGCATTGAGGGGATAAACAAATATGGGAGATGTAAAAGCAGCCAGAGGAGAATAACATCACCTCATCAGGTGCATTAAAGTCTAACAGCAATTTATTACTGTGAGGGAGGTGTTTGTTTATGTCAACTCAAAAAAAAATCAGGATTTTAGGCAAGAGACCCACAATTTTTTTTTTTTTTTTTCCTCCATAGGATTCAGTAAATCCTTGATTTTCTAAGAGAAAAGGATTTGGGAATAACAGGTCCTTTTCCCTGTATCTGGAATTTTAAAACAATATACTTCACAAAGCCAGGAATCACCTGAGGCTGTGTGGTTGTTGGGTTTTTTTCTTTTTCACTTCTTGAGTGCTACTTATTCATCATCACTATGGAGCAACATAAGGATTTCAGTTATTTAGAAAACCCACACTGAATAATCAAATTCTGCTTTATTTCCTACTCTGGCTCCATCTTTCAGTAACTCTGAATGAGTGAGACTAAAGTACATTGGAAGATCCCACCCCTAAATCTGTCACTATCCACAGAGCAAGGTGTAAATCTAAAAGGATGCACTCGTTCAGGTGTTTGGTGTATTAGAAAATTAAATTACACTTGGTGGTTACCAGTTGGGTCAGTTACCTACTAATAGGCATAACCTGAGCTTGCAGGACACTGTACTTAATTGAATCCCTGCACTTATTTGATATAAATAAATCTGATATAAATAAATTCTGAGACCAGCAGGAAAAAACCCACAAAAACAAAACAACACCCAAAAATCAAACCAGAAAAAAGTCCTAGAAGAATGTCACTAGGCTGGGTGACACAGACCTGAGTCTTCTGTTTCTGTTCTTATGGCCCTTCAAAATTGCAGGGCTGTTTGCTGAACTAGACATGGTGATTAAGTTACTGACACTGATTTGTCCTCAAGGGAGTCACTCTGTCTGATTTTGGTGATGAAATAGAGTAAGAGGGATGAATGCACACAATATGTGTTTCTTAATGAAGCAATTCATCAGACATCCTGCTGCCCCACACTCCTGAAAGATTAGAGGGCAAGTGCTCCACTGATATGAATTCCCATTGAACAGGGAGGGGGAGTTGTACTGATTGAGACAATGTGCCCTTGATAGTTTTATGCTCAAATTCTTCCTGCTTTTTTATTTAAACCAAATGATCCTTTGAACTACAGATGGTTCTGTTAGTTTGTGTTTAACTTGATATTTATTCTTCTGCCTTCTCTTGTGAATACCAGTTGAGGATATGGATCTTCCAAGGACAAAGGGCCTCGCACACTGCTCTGAGCTGTGACGGGATTAAAAACAGAAGCATTTTGGTTCCCTTCAAACAAAAGTAAATGCTCACGATTTTGACAGATAAGAACAATTTCTAAATTATAGTGAGACTCAACCAACCAGGCATCATCTTTCTGTGGGATATGTCTGGTTTGCTTAGAAAAGTCTGTTCCTAATAGTAAACAACAGATTGATATTTTTATAGTTTACCTTTGGGGCACTGCTGTGGTATAAGAATAGCTCTTTCTGAGAGATTTATCTTTTTTTCTCCCAATTTTATCAAGGTTGAATTTTGGGGATGACTTTTTATTTTCTGTGGAGTTTTTATACCCATTACAGCAAAATTATATCTATATCCAGTGAACCTGAAAGCCATACTTCTTACCATTTAGGGGTGACTTTAATCCTTTTCTGTTTGTGGCTCCTCTTAAGTTTATTTGTTGAGAGTTTTTCCTTTTTGCAAGCTACTGTTTTCTTCTTTTGCTCTGAAATATTTTTGAAAGAAACACCAGGAACTGCTGAGCTTAACTGTTGAGAATATTGGGAAAAAATGAAATCTGTGAATTACATTGACTGTGAGGTTGGAAATCTGTGCACTTTTTAAATACCACTGAACAGCAAAGGAGTTAAGTAGCACAACTCTGTATTTAAATTCTACTCTAAGTTAAATATTCATTTAGAATGAAAACAATTAAATACAGATGCTATTAGAGAAAAATATAAAACATCCCCATAAAGGGTAGAAAAATTAAGAAAGAGAAATTCACTCCTCTCACTATCAGCATTCTGAAATGGTCAAATGAAAGAAACATATTCACACAGAAGTGTATCTTTCTGATGTATCAAATTAATATAAGACTTATAAAAACATAAATTTTAAATTCTGTATTAGCAAATGCCTGTAAATGTTCATAAATACACTTCTGATAATTATTTCATTTTTCTAGTAAGAGGGTGGGGGTGGGCTGTCAGCCAGTAACACCCTCATGAGAAAGCAAATAGGATTATTAATATTACCTCCTGCATCTGGTGTCCTTTGGAAAATGATGAAACCAACGTTTTTAAACTTGTGTTTGTTAAGCCATATGCCACATTCTTGCTAATATTTCTCATTTTGAAAATGGAAATGTCATATTTTGACAGGGTGCATTCCCTGCTGGGTTCCTTGTCACAGGTGTGCAAGGAGGGATGGGCAGAGGCTGCATTCCCACTGTGCTCTGAGGGCAGAGGGAAGCTCCTGCTCAAACAGCACCAGGTCAGCCGGGGCTCAGCACTGAGGGATGGGAAGGTGCTCTTGGAGCCTGGTACTGGAGAAGTGCCAGAGTACCAGGTCCTGTTATTGTGGGGCAGCACTGGCAATTCTTTACAGTGAGTGCTGAGAGTGTGGCAATAGAAAGTGCCAAAAGAATGGCAAAAATAAGTGGGGTTTTCATGTGAGCTCTGGGAATGCTGTGGATCCTGCAGTGGTGGTGGGATGTCCTTAAGGATGCATGGACTTCCCGCTCTGTCCCATCCCAGGATTGTTGGCTCTGCACACTTGCTAGAAACTGATGTCTTTATCAAAGAGTCACTTTCTGAGCAAAGGTGATGTAAGGCCTTCCTCTCATCCTTGATGTCAGCAGATATGAAAAAGCCACTTGTATACACAGAAGTAAAGCATATTTTCTTCTGCAGAGTCTGTGTAGAGCAAGTACTTTTACTCATCCACTTCTCTTCTCTTTGCCTTTGATAATTTAATTTATTTTTGTTGTGTTTGTTTTTCTCATCCTCTTTTGCAATATCCTGCTGCTTGAAGATTTGGTTACGAAAGGTGTTCTCTGTTGTGGTTATGATATTTGTGGTTTCTGAGTTGACTGATGAACAGAATCCTGGAGTTTTCCAGTTTGTGTGAAGATTCCACTGAATTTCTCCTTTGCCAGCCTTTCGTCTCACTTCAGATTTTAAAGGGGACCAAACCACATCACTGGAAAGAGAACAGAGGGATGTGCTGCTGCAAGAGCAGGGTGGGGTGGTTAAGTCATCTGTCCGAGGTCTGCAAGCTGTCATCTCCCCTTCAGGTCTAAGCAAAGATGACAGATCTGAAGTTCTCTTGTCCTGTGGCAATTTAAGGATGTATTTTGGAGAGAAGGCATTTTGTTGTGGGACTGGACTTAAATGATCAGGTTGCAGATGATGACTTTTAGGAGACACATCCACAGCATTGTCATTGAGAAGTGGCACTTTTGCTCCTGTTTTTACAAGATGTGTTTTGTCATCTCCATCTGTTGCACTGTGCAAGGCAAAAGAGTTGGAATCACTTCCCCTTAATTCATATCCTAAAAATCCTGCCAGTGAAGCTTTTGAGATACCTGCAGGATGTGAAAGAAGGTTAATGTCACTGTAATTAAGAGCTTTTGTGGGAAGTTTGATTGTTTTCCTGTATTCCACATTCTCAGTACCTCCAGTGACATCATTAATTCCTGCACTTGATTTTTGCTCCTCTGCTTTACTGGAGAATTTCACTGGAGCTGTGGGAGGACACTGAGTACCAGAGCAATGGACTCTCTCTGCTTCACTTGCTGCAGTGGTTTCTCTACTGGGACTAGGGCAGGACACTGAAATCACATTTTGTGTTTTCTCCACTTCGAATTTCAGCTTTTTCCTTTCTGATGGCAAAATGTGGGATTTCCCTTCTGTTTCTCTGTTGTTGCAATGGACCCACGGGGGCGTCAGGCCATGCTGGCCACTTTCCTTAGTCCCGTGATGGTTCCCAAGATTGTGTGAAGTGCTTTTACAGTCTAAGTCAAATGCACTGGATTCTTTCCCAGGGCTTGGTTTCTCCCAGTTGCTACTCTGTACTGGCAAGCAGTCATCATTCCTTCCATCGCTGCTCAGCTGACACTCAGGATTTTGAAGCCTGAGATCACCACTGCTTGAAGCCAGCAGCGTGCCGGTGCCAGCTGTGCATTTCTCTGTGTCACTGCCACGGAGCTCTTGGGAAGTTTGGCTGGTTACAGCTTCAGCAGTTATGGAATGTGATGTCTCCATTAGGTAGGACACTCTGTCTGCAGTTTCCTCAGAGGACACATTCTGCAGAACATGATTAGCATCAGTACAAGTTCCTGATTTACCTGTGGTTGAAGCTGCTGTCACAAGGGCGGAAGGACTGTCACTTGAAGAGCTCCTGCCATCTCTTTCCTCAGTAATTTCAGTGCTGCTGGCTGATTCCCTTGAATTAGGAATCAAGCTTGTAATACCTGTAATCTTATTCTCTCTCTGTTTAATTTTCTTGGCATTTTGACTGCTTTTCAATTTTTGGTAGATTTTCTTAAACGTTTCATCTCCATACATTTGCCATTTTTCTTGAGAGAACATCTTCAACTTCCTTTGATTGTGTTTCTTATTTTTAGCACTGATTACTTCTCTGGCCCCAAGCTTTTTAGCCCCTTTCAACTCCTCTGACAGAGAAGGGTGATCAGCCGCATTACTTAGGGGCAAATCATCCACTGCTGTTTGTCTCACTAGAGCTCGGGGATGGCTATTAGGGAAATCCACTGAATTCGCAGCAAAATCGTTGCTAGGCAGCAAACCAGCAGTGCCTGTGTTTGCAGACTGCTTAGTAAGAGAAAGTGGTTTTGAGCAACCTGGTTTGTCAGGTACCATCCTTGCTCCCTCCACAACAGGCAAGGAGTTGCTCCGAGTAACAGGCACAGTGTCGATTGTTGTGGAGAACTGGGTAGGAACTGAATGGAAAAACATTGGCTTGCATTTCTCCAGGGGTGCAAAGGTAGATTTTGCTGAACAAAGAGAAAGATTCTTTTTCCTATTTACATCGCAAGTTCTGATATCAAAATGGAAAGAGTCTTTGTATGTGTAAGGCATTGGCAGGTCAATGCTTCCCTGTTTAGAAAGGACAGTTTTTCTGGGCCTGACATTGTCTAACTGGGTATCATCCACCACACTTTTGTTGTGAGAAATAAGCTTTGAAATGTGTTCTTCCAGTCTCTTTTTCTCTAGCATCGAGGCTGTAGCTTTGTCAGCTGCCTCCAGCTTTGCAGTGCTTCCTGAGGCACACCTTGGGCCGCTGAAGGCAGTTTCATTTTCCAGTTCCGTGCTGTGCTCGTAGAGACTGTGCAAGGGGCTGGATGATGTCATCTGCTGTTCTGCGCTGTCAGAGCGCGACAGATACCCCGAGTCAGTGCTCTCACACTTCTTCAGCTTGCAGTCCAAGGGTTTGTAATCCCACTGCTTCTCTGAAGAGGTTGCTTGCTGCCTTTGCAGCTGAATGTGCTTATTGGCAGTGGGAGTTCTTTGCTCCTGCATCTTCTTTCTCAGACATGGACCATTTGACAAAGCTCCTGGAGATGCTAAACTTTGAGGTTCTCTTTCAGGAACCCCCTGATTAACCTTTGAACTGAAGGACTGATTCATTGTTTCTTGATTTTCTGAAGCAGCTGATGAAGAGCTTTTTGCTAGCAGTGAGAGCTCATGAGGTTTCTTAGTGTCTGTTGCTGCACTGGTCTCTGAACTGGGTTGTTTGATGTGTATCCCCTGGTCTTCACTGGTGCTACTCAGTGCTTTGCTGCCTTGGGGAGAGGTGGTGCTCTCTGCTGATCTCTCATTTTGCTCTGGTCCCCCAGTGATGTCAGAGTCTGAGGGCAGCCTGGCGTTGTTGACGTGTGTTTGGGTTCTCCTGTGTTTGTACAAGTTGCTCTGAGTTTTAAATGCAATGCCACAAGTGGTGCATGGAAAGGGCCTCTCTCCTGTGTGAGAGCGAATGTGTTTCTCAAGGACACTTGGCTTCAAACAATCTCGTCCACAGTGTTTGCAGATGTATTTCCCAGATTTTTTTGATTTTCCCGGGCTTCCAATAGATGCATTTACGCAAGAAGTTGGTGATGATAAAACTGGTAAAGTGCTGACTATGCTCAGTGTTAGGCTTTGCCCAAGCTGTTTCTGGAAAACCGGCTGAGGCTGCTCCGTGCCTTCCGGAGCAACGAGCGGGTTGAGGATGAGGGGAATGTTGCCGCCGTCGAGGTGGACACAGCTCCTGCCGGTCACCAAGGGCCCGTGTGGCTGGAAGCATCCTGGCTGGACGGGCTGGAGCAGCGGGATCGTCAGGGCTTTGAGGTACAGGGGCTGGGGCAGGACCTGCCCCCGGGCAGGGTCTGAGGAGCCCCGCGAGGGCCGCAGGGAAGGGCCCGGGACGGGATCTGCTGGGGCGGCCGCGACAGCCGGCGGGTTCTGGGCCTCCATCCCAGGGGCCAGCTGCCATGTGCTCATGGATCTGCCAGGAGGGGACACAAAACAAGCAGGAGTCGGCAGGCAGCAAATAAAATACACACTTCCCACCGCTGGACTGGTAAAATTAGCAACTAAGAATATCACTAATCTTACATGCAGGCATTAAACAGACAATAATTACTTCCTTTCCCAATTAAATTGATTCATTTTTCATTTCTCATCTAGGAGTTAAAGTTCAGTACGGTGTAAAGAACACTGAACACTACATTTAAAACCACTCTTACAACCGACAGTAAGTACCCAAAGCACTAGAAACAAATCTCAGTTTCAGATTTGCAAATGGAGGCTCTAGGCACACCAAGAATAATACAATTTTAATTTTCCGGAACCATATTCCCATTATATATTTGTATCATGTTTTTAAAATTAATTAATATTAGTAATTTTTAATACAAAAACACAGAACAGTTGAGGTTAGAGGGGACCTCAGGACATCTCTAGTCCAAACACCTGCTCAAAGCACAGTCTGAGGTCAGATGAGGTTGTCAGGGTGTTACCAGTCTGGTTTTGAAAATCTCTGGGGATAAAAACTGCACAGTTTCTTTGGGCAACTGGTTCCAAACACAGGACATTAAACATGCCTGCATATTATCTATGCTTACCCAGTTTAAGGGAGCTAAGGCTAAACACATTGCAGCAAGGGGTATAAAATGAAAATACATGAACAAAATGAAAGTCGTGTCCTGTTCTAAAAGTCAGATTTGCATAAATATGTGCAAAGTAGAAAAGATGGTATCATAGGAAAATAGTGTGATAAATTAAAGCTGGCTTTTGTGTAGCCCAAATTAATTTGGTCTAATTAACGGAGATATTATAGTGTACTGCTTGTTTTTAGATGCTTTCAATGCCAGATGAAAACATCTTCTAAGACACAGTTTTTGAAAAAAGTGAACCTGTTCTTTTGAAATCTATCCTAATATATGCAGGGTAGGTGCTGGTCCAGACTACTTCTTATTTCAGCAAATATTTGTATTGTCTTTTTTTCTTTCTTAAAAACAAAGGAGGAGGAAAGGATAGGAAACTATCAAAATAAGCAAGTTGAAAATTTTCTTTGGAAGAGCTGATAGGGGCATGAGCATAACCCCTTGTAATTACAGTTTGGATGAACATCAGGTGATCTGTGAGTGTTTGTTTGATTCTTGCTCAGTTATGCTTACTGTATCCACTGGCTGCTATGAATAATGGGTTGTTCTTGTGCAAACAGCCATAAAAAAACCATTTGGAATAACATAATCAGTGGCTCAATTTGAAATCTGCAATTTGTTGCTTTACTGCATAATCTCTAGTGGTATTTCTGTAACTTCCTTGGATCATTTTAATAGGTTATCATTACTGGGAAACAGTAAAAGAATTACTTCAAAATGTGGTTTGAAATCTGTACTGGTTCCATCCCAAAAAACAACCTGTAAACTGAACTGATCAGTGCACAGCAAAGTGTTAGATTTTGCTTTTTTTCTTCCTCATGAATGCTATAAATCAACCTCAGCTTTCAAGCATGGAGTTTTCTTATGCACTTCTGACATTTCTATGCAGAATAATCACTTAAGTGGCTTTTTATTATAGGTAGTGACTATAATGATGAAAGAATGTTAAAAGAATATGGCTTGTTAAAGAAATTAAGTTATTATCCATATTGTGCAGTGGGGTTGCCTCTACAGAGTAAAAGTGGAATTCTCTAATTTGCAAAGTGATGTTATCAACATTTCAAGTCCATTTAAGATGGTTCCTAAGCTATTCAGTCACTTTTGAATTTAAACACAGCATAAAATAAGGGATAAGATGTGAGACAATGATACAAACTAAGTACGCAGTAGTTTTTCCAAAATACTAAAAAAAAAAGTTTTGGGGAAAAAAAATATGCTTCAAAGAACAGACTTCAAGAAAAAAAGTGAAGCCTAAATACCCAGTAGGTATAAGATCTAACAAGTCCCACATCAGACACCATGTCTTTGCTCCCCTCCCCCAGAGAGAGGTGTGCAAATACACTTCCACGTATTTTACATTTCCCCCACCAGCTTGCTCCAGGGTCACAAACTCTTTCTCTCTCTGATTTCCTCCTGGCCATGCAGAGCTGATGGGCCCTTCAAGGCCACCACAGACAAATGTTTTTCATAGGAATCCTGTGGTTCCCAAGTACCAGAGGCTCTGTGTAATTTCACTTAATGCTGTTAAGTTTCTGGGGCCCAAAACACAGCCTGAGACTCATTTCAGTGTTCTGTAATGCTCTACAAAGAAAATACCTAAGTGGTGACAGAAAATTTAAAGGAAAGTTTTAAATAAAGCTCAACAAGTAAACTAATGGTGATACTTAATGTACTTTTAAGAATATAATAACACATCTCTATCAGGTGTGGTAGTTTGCTGCTTTTCACAGCAAGAAAAAGTACTTCCTGAGTGAAACTGCCATGACTTGTATTCTACTGGGGCAAATACCATCAAAATTTTCACATCTGTTACTTATATACAAAAAAAGGCCACTGTGTTTCTTTGTATGTTGACAAAAATAGCTTATCTCAAATGAATTCTGCCCCAAGGCTAATTCAGGGTAGTCCTTGCCTAAAGTAGAAATTCCTCTGTTTATTATCCCCTGGGTTCTGTTACTGAGCATCCACCCAATGTTCTCAGCTGTTTCTAACTTGTGGCACTGAACTACCAGCATAAGAATTTGATCCTACTTAGATAAGGAAAATTTTCCAATAATGCAGGATTTGGCCAGCCCAAAATTTTCTAAATTGATTTCTTAAGCTATCAAAACTGGTCACTAAAATTCCATTAAATACAACTATTTTGTTCCTGGTTTGAAATTCTAACTTCAGGTACACACCATAGGCAGGTCTGTGGAACACTGAAAAATGGAGCAGTTTCACATAAGAAATCATTGTAGCAGAAACTCTCTTACTCACTTTATACGCATGAAGTATTTTAATACAAGAGGTTGATATAAAAAACTCATTTTAAATCAAATAAGTTCAATTTTTATAGACTTTTTCCTGAATTCCAAATACATTTTATAAAAATTGTTTCATTTTGTCAGCACTTGTTATGATTTTGGACTACACAACCAAAAGATTTTTGTCTTCTGCATGGCACACGAAATGCTCTGTTAATTGCCCACCATTATTAACTAAATCAATAACTAAACATGTAAATACTTATTTTCTGCACTTACATATAATTTTTCGACACACCACTGAGCAAAGAATCAGTCTCTAAGCAGACACAGAGCTCAACTGCTCAATCCCCCACCTTGGTCTGCAGGTACAACCCAGAGACACGACAGAGTCACTTTATTTTTGTAACCCCACAGAAACAGGTTTTCAACGTTATGAACATACACAATAGACTCAATTATACCAGGAGTCTTTACCTTTTTAAAAGCCTTTTAGTGATCCCTACCTTAAATACCAGGGAGCAGAGTGGAAGTCTGGAAATAATTAAGTCTTCAGTCTGGAAATAATTTTACCTCACGTACCTTTGATTGAGCCAGGCATTTCAGCAATAAAAGTCTAATTTCTGTCAATACTTGATGCAAGCAGAGAGAAACGAGGACAAAGACTTGAAACAGATTAGAAGTAGGAAGTTGGGTTTTTCTTTTTTTTTTTTTACATTGGTGTCACAGTAACAACCTTCAGAAAACAGGAAGAGTTGAAACAGAAGAAAATGAAGTGGCATTTCAATTTCTCTGTATCCTTTATCACTATTTATGTAGGGAGCTCTAAACAGAATCTTCGAAACGTGGGGGGTTTGTGCTCTGTCTTTTGTCCTGAAATACACTGACACCATGGTAGGGTTTTTTATTTATACTCCTAAAGGTAATTTTATTTTAACTTTACAGTAAAGGGCTCTCTTAAAATATGTTGGGAAAGAAAACAATGGTGGAGAGAAGACACTTGCCACATATGAAGTGCTAAACTTATCCAGCGTGGGTGTTGTCCACCACCTTCTTCTAGTGGTGCCCTGTGGGACGGGAGAAAGCAGTAACCAGGTGGGAAAATGCCTCAGGAATGTTAAAAGTGTTTATGTTGTGCTCAACAAACCTCCATAAACTTGTGGAAAGCTGCAGGGAAAACAGGATAGGGCACAGTCAAGTGAAAGGGTCATTTAAAAAAGTAAACTTTATTTGGGGGTCGACTTCCCAAAGAGTGCTCAGGTGACACAGTGAGCAGCACTGAGGGGTCCTGGGGGGCCACTCTTCTTTATGCAAACACTTGTTTAGAGCGGGGACTGGGATGGCTGCGTCCTCCTCTGCTGGTAGACTGAATGAATCCCAAACTGGAATTCCCAATAATGTAACAAAACTGGCATAGCTGGCCTGTATAATTTCCTTAGGAACAGCATATTTTGGAAGATACAGCTTTTATTTTCCCTGTGATGAGCAGCTGCCCAGTTCAGACCCTGCAGCCTGTCCCTTGTTGGGAGTGGTCAAACTGTAACATTATAATTGTCCAATATCCACTTCAGTGGGAGCTCTTTCTTTTAATAATCCTGGTGATAGATCTATGCTACAGGCCTCAGTAGATTTCCATTCCAAACAGTTTTATTGATCCTGAAGAGTTTTGCCTGTTGTTTGGATTGTTTTCCATTTATTTCTGGAGCCCTGATTTAGCAGGCCTCTAATTTTGGTGGTGGAGAAATATTTCTGTCTTGTTCTCCCCATCTTTCTTGCCTGTCACGTAGTTATTTAGGGGGCAGAAAGCTCTTAACAGGGCCCAGTATTACTGCTTAAAATCCTCCTGGTTTCTACCATACCCTGAAATGCTCCCAGTCATTGGTAATGGCACTGCAGATGCTTCAAATCCGTGAATCTAGAAAATACTTGACATTCTGAACCGCTTTTCAGTGACTCATGTTTCTGCTTTACAGACTCAGTCTGTCCAGATGGAGAGAATTACATGCACCAAGTAGTTTCAGCTCTGCTGGGAGATACTTTCCTAAAGGAATGTGTTCTCACCTCTAAGTGAGATCTTCTGGAGGATTACTGCATGCTACAGTCAACAAACCAACGGGAAAAAAGATGCACATCTTATAATAGAACACTGGCATGAATCAAATCATACAAACAGATGATTATGGGCATTTTACATAACCAGTCAAAATTAGTTTGTCTTCAGTTCGATCACATTTCTGGAGGCCATTATATTTTATTCCACTTTGAGACTGACTATTATTAAGTTAAGGTGAATTTACTTAAAAGGGACACTTAATTTAAGCAGTAGTAATGATTGCAGCAGTGTCCTGGACCTATTAACAAACTAGTAACAAACTGAAAACACATATAAGCATTTAAAGTTCATTATTTAGATCACTCAGTATCAAATTCCAAATGCTAAAACTGCAAACTGTTTGCCTTGAGAGGCTTAAGGAGACAATAATTAATTAAAGCAAGTTACAGCAAAAGCAAGTGGCTGTCTGGGTATTTGCCACTATCACAGAAGTTTCAGGGCTTAGCAGAACCTATTGAGGCTTGATCTAAAATCTCTAAATTTTGAATAAGTGACTCTGGAATCAGACTGCCCTCACAGCATCCTGTGATTCTTTCCTCTTATATGGATGAACAGGTTGCTGTAATGGCTGGAAGTAATTTGACCTGTACATAAAATACAGAGCACCTACAGAGTATTATCCTGCATTAATTCTGTTTGAAATTAAGTGGTTTTTGTTTTCTCTTTCTAATCAATCTATTTATGTGTGTTGCTTCCTCAGCTGCAATCTCTATGCAAGATTATTTATATTCATTTAAATTTAAAATATTGTCCTGCTCAGAGAAACCCTGCTAACTTCAGCTGTCTCAATGCACAGCAAAGTATCAATTTACGCACAAAGCTGAGCCCGCTGTCAGGTGCTGCACAGAAGGGAGTTCTGGGGCTACAGTCCACTCTCAATTCATGTCCCCATCAGGATTTGAGGCATTAAAGTCACTCACCATTGGTACACATTTCTGGGTCCCAAGTATGTGTGACAAAGGTCCCACCCCAGGTGTTTAAAACCCTGCATCCTTCAAAGACACCTACAGAGTTTTGTCAGGGGTGTGAGCAAGTGAAAGCAGCAAAAAACATGCTTCCTGTGCTGATGAGGAAAGAGATTCCAAAGGTCCTACAACTACATGTTTTAAAGAACTTTGCAAACTTAAATGAAAAGAAAGTATCTTACAGGTTTGCTAATTATTAATATTTCCTCTGAGGGCAGGGATGCTGAGGGCGGTACACAGTGTCTTGCTGTCAGAGGAAGATACAGACACTGGGATTATCATTCCCAGTTGCTCATCCACCACTGACAGCCTGCACAACTCCCTTGATAGACCACACAAAGCTTCTACTTCAATCTTAGCATCATAGAGTCATAGTGAACCACAGGGTCTGAAATAAGTTTTGTGCAGGTACTTCAAACACCACTTCTGTGATGGAATCAAAATGTTTGTGAGTACACCCCAGGTCTGGAGTTTTTTAGTTCTCAATTCAAACAAGCAAAATGGAACAGACCCATTTCCTGGCTAGCCCAGAAATGACTGTTAATCTTGTTTTACTTAAAAGCTATTTCTGCCTTTGCTCTTTTCTCGGTTTGACTTTGCATCTTGAAATGTCTCATAACACAAGTACTGAGTTCACCTTTCCCCTTGTTCTTAAGGGATGTGTCTGATCTCACAGCTCTGCCGGTTCCACCCGCAGCCTGCACGCTGCCGGTACCTTCAGAACAAAGTTGGGAGCCTCAGTCCCCTGCAGAATCAGGCTGAAAATGTTTAATTCTATCATCTTCTGAAACCTTTATAGTCTTTCCACGGTAACGTCTCAAATTCTGACTTTGGGAAATCTTGCTGCTTGGTACAAGTCATTGTTCTGAAGTTTTGCCCTTCTTCATGTGTTACTGAAGTACGAAGCCACTAGAAAACCTGCTGGGGGAACTTTCTTGTACCATATCCTAAGGACAAATATTATTGACGCTTACTTCCACAATTGTGTAATATCAGCAAAACTGTTTAGGTTGGCCTTTTTTTAACAATTATTTCTGTAAATACTGTACCAGAATACAGTATTAAAATCTTTTAGGAAGAACAGGATCTGCTTTACCTTCCCTTTGTTCCAGAATAGCAGCAACTGGTTTGATCATTATTAAGCAGTTTTCTATAATTATTATGCTCCTTTTCTTGAATATCCATAAATGAAAACATTCCAAAGGCTTAAATCAGTAAAAATATTGTTACCTAAAATACATTTTAATGTGTAAGTAAACACTGTATTGGCCTTTTTGACCTCTTCATGCAATTTGTATCAAGAATATTTCCTATTCTACTTCTTACACTGCTACTTTTCTCAGCTCCAGCAATAAGAAATGCTTTCTAGTTTAATATATGTCTCTAGTTTAGATTTACATCATTATCTCTAAAAAGAAACATATCTAACATATGTAATATATCTGTTGGTTTTGTAACACTTTTGGTGACTTCACAATGAGGAAAAAATAGGATTTTTAGTGCTTAAAATCCTCAAAGGATTTTGATTCTTTTGTCCTTTCATCAAATTTGCTCCTGTGCATTTCCCATGTTAGGAAAGAGTTAACAACCTCCAGCCAGCAGACTGCAATCAACAGGTTGCTCTAAGGGAAAAATAATAACCCTAATCCATCTTTTAAAGTTTAGGAGGCTGGACTAAATGATGAAAAAATACCGATTAAAGCCCTCTGAAAAGCTGAAGTGGGGCCAGAACTGAAATGCTTTGTGTTTTAGAAAAAAAATCTTTCTCGTTGCTAAGTGAAAGAACCATCACAATGAAAAAATAAAAATTGTAACTTTAAAATTCCTGTCTTACCATCTAGAATTTAATTCTCTCTCTGTCCATAGAAAATGATAACAAAACACTTGCTAACCTTTAGGTGGCCAATTCACAGGCAGGTGGAGAGGTTCAGGTCCCTGGAATAGCGTTGAAACAAAAGAAGCATCCTGTTTTCTTTTTTCAGTGTCTTTCTCTTCTTCTTTTTTTTTAAGCATTTGAAAAGTGAAGGGTGGGTGGTGGGGTGTGTGCAGAGAGAGGAGGGGGCGAAGGCAGCCCACGCTGGTGTAGGAAGAGTTTTAATGGCCGATGCTGGGAATATGGTTTGCCTGCTACAGTGTCTGCACTACTGCAGCTCTGTGTGTGGGCGTAAAGAAATGACACGACTGGGTTTCAAACCATTACACTGAAGATTTGCAAACAGTTAAAAAAAAAAACAAAACACAACCCCATCAGGCACCAATGAAAATTATCACTTTCCTCCTTTTATCTTTTTCTAAGGGTTTTTTGTTGCTTTGTTTTAACTTAGCAGATGTAATCTAGTCAAGTTTCTTCCTCAGCCTCTAAAAGAAAAAAAAGGTAAATTGAGTATTTAGGAAGGTTTTGTATTTTACATGGTGTGAATATTTTGTTATAATTTTTGCTGGTATTTTTTAATTAATCTACAAGAGCTTGTATTCCTGAAGGGTATCCAGATTTGCACAGTAAAAGTCTTCAGGGGACACCTATATTTCTGCTTTAGAACATGCCAAATAGGTGCCTAAATCTTGGTAGCACCAAGTAGCACAGTACAATAGACAGAGCAGCGACTCCACAACTGGCCAGGCAGGACATCCGAGCCCAGGAATATCCCTTGAATATTCCGCAAAACACAGCCAAAAAAACCAAGACATGCTGGCAGCCCACTTTTGTTCAGTAGTCCAGCAGTAGTCCAGTCCTCAGGTTTACTGATCTAAATTGGGCAGAAAACAGACTTGAATATTTGTTGTAACTACTGGAGACCAACAGGAGTGAGACAAAGGGGCTGTTCCCTGTCATATCGTGGGGAATGAGAGGAAAATGGTATTTCAGCTGATATAAAAGTGCTGACACAATTGACAGTGATTATAAGCAGTTATGAACACACTGTTGTTGGGAGGGACAGGTGGAAGGGTTTTGTCAGACAAGCAAGAACACTTCTTAAACATATTTTTTACCACAAAGAGTGAAAGACAGACAAAACAGTTTTAGAAAGGAACTTGAAAACTTCAAGGAATCTTTATGACTTGGCTGCTCCATGGTAGTAAGGGACTAGCACTTGACAAATGTGTATCTTCAAGTATGTTGAGAAGAGACAGCCAAGTTGAAAATCTTGTGCTCGGACAGAAGGCATGTGCACTCTGCAGTGCAGGGGTTTAGGTGTCTATCTTTGCAAATATTCAGATGAGCCCCAAATAAAGCAGGATTTCTGTTGCCTTTGGTGTTGTGCTGACAGTGAAAAGCAGAGCAGCTGGATGCACAGAGAAAGGGGCAGGGAAAGAGAGGAGGCACTGGGTGATGCCCCTGTTGCTGTTCAGAGCCAGGCACCCCAGCAGTCCTCTGCCCCTTGTCCCAGGGCTGAGGAGCCAGAGCTGAATGTCAAACCAGCACAAGTCAGTGTGAATGAAACCAGCAGGACTGGGCTTGAGGACTTCAGACTGCTAATCCCAAACTTTCACAAAGACTGATGAAGGAGTTAAACAGTGAATCACCCAACAGTGAATGAAAACCGATCCTCGTTGGGTAAAATTCTCTCAGATATCGCCATTATTACACAGCAGTACAGCCTGACTTGGTACAAAGTGGAGTCTGGCTACTGGCCACAGGAGAAACTTAAATTCTTCTTCCATGCATACACTAACAGCTGAGATCAGCTCCAAGAAAATTTTGCAGGAAAAATATTTGTGTCCTCAGCTGATACAGAAAAGTGAACGTCTGGAGAGACAAGAAATCTGGCTCCCATCAGGGTTCCATTCATGCAGACCGAGTGCCATTGCACAACCTGATGTAGTTTGCAAGCTGGCATTGCTTAAATCAATTCAGTAAAACTGGTTGTTTTCCTGGCACTGTAAACTTTTTCTGTGTGGATAGAAGTAAAAAAAAAAGAACCACAACTTTTTTTATTACTCTGTCCTTCTCTAAACTCTTAAGCTTTGTGTTCTGTCTGCTTAATGAAGACCCTTTTTGCCCAGTTAATCATCATGCATTATTAATGAGTGGTATCAGCTCAATCTTTTATTATCATTCATAGTTTAAAAAAAAATACTATTTTCTTGACTCAGTTTGAAAAGTATAGTAACAAAATACACATCCTGAAGCAGTAACTCTCAAAGGTGTATGTGCTGCTCATTTTTGTCTCTATGACATGGACATCTATTTCCTGACCCTGTAGCTGTTAGATTTCCAAGTCACCATTTCTCCATGGTTTTGGTGACTTTGCTGCAGGTGAAGTAGCATCTGGAATGTCTAAATGCACCTAATCCTCCTCTGAGAAGTAATCCCCATGAAGAACCATTGTGTAAGATGGATATTGGTAATCACAGGTAGCAATATTTCTTTTATAGACATGAACTCTTAAGTTTGCATGTACAGAAATCATGGTTGCCTACACATCTTTCATTTGATCATTTCCAGCATGGTACTTAAGATGACTTTTTTCCCAAAGATCACAGTTTTGTGAATTGACAGAATTTCTTTAAGCAACTATTAAAAATCTGGAAAAAATTGAATAAAGAAAAATATTCCAAAAAAACCCATTCTTTTCAACTGGCCAGCAAACTACTGCCCTCCTATCAACACTGCATAACAACTACTAAGATTCATCTGGCACTTTATTCTGTTTGTTGAGCCAGCAAGAACTACCACCCAAAGAGGAGTGTAACCCTAACAAACTGGTCAGGCCTTACCAAGAGAAAAAACCTTAAAGACAAAAATGTGCTTAAACAGCAAAAGGGAGAGAAAAAGCTTCATTAGAAGCCAACATGGGTCTCCTTGCCAAAAAATGTCAGTTCAAGGAAAATTAAAACAGAAGACAAAAGTAATGGATCCCATAGGGAAAAGACTCAAAGGCTGCTGAAAAAATGCTAAGGCAGCCACAAAACTGAAAAGGTTCAGCTGGTTGCAGACACAACCTCAGTGTTTCCCTAAGAATTGAATTTTTCCTTTAAAGTGCTTGGGTTCTTTCCACAGCCCAGCAGCAGAGCCGCAGAGGCAGACACCCACCCAAAGGAGAAATCTAAAAAAAATGGGGGAAAGTCCAGCCTCAAGCCATCTTCCATTAAAATCTCACCAACCTTTTTTCCAAACTTAGGTTTAATGTGTCTTAGGTAAGCTCTAAATGCTGAATTATCACACAGTTTGATTTGGGGGTTTATTTGGTTTGGGTTTTTAGTATTAATTCACCATAAGCAGTTATGGTGAAGGGTTGTTTTATGGACTAATTTACAAGGATAGCCTACAACCCAAGAAAAATCTTGGACACCAGAGAGAAAAAGCAGATGTGTGAGTCCAGCTTTGCTCCTAAAGTATCAGGTGGGAATGAAGAGCTCCAATTCCTCCTCCTCCTTGCTCAAATCTTCCTTTTGGACAGTTGAAAGGTTAAAAAGCAGAGGATGTTACAGTGCCTCTTGCACAAAAGAGATGTTTTCAGGAGGAATAGGAAGGGTCTTTCCAGGCCTTATAGATTTCAGGATTAATGGGCTGTAGTTTTTTCAGGCATATCACATCAAAAACATGAGTAATTACCACTATGACACACTTAGAAGCAATGTAGCTTTTAGAGGAACAGTTGCTCCAACTCGAAAAGGCAACAAGGTTCAGTGGTTTGTACGTGCACACAAACTACAGATGTATTCATTTTTCCATCTGTTTCTTATTTGTCACAGAAAAACAGATAACTCAGAACAACTGACAGTAGTCAGAAATGCTCTAAAGCCCACCAAGTACACTAACATTAATGTGTTTTACAGAGAGAGAGAATAGAATTTGACATTGATCACTTGAACCAACTCAGATCCCTGTCAAAACCAGTAAAAGGAAGCATCAGTAACTGTAAATATAGAAACACAGCATTCCCATCACCGTCACCCCAGGACAGCACCAGTCACCAGTAAGCCCATGGTCCACACCATTCAAACAACTCAATTATGTACTTTTTTTTCCCCCATAAGTTTCTATGTAGTTGTGGTTTTTCTCAGCATGTTGTCCAGGAAACCCTACACTCCTGTAGCTTAGTATCCAGCTCTTTATTGCTATTGACACACCAACGTTTAGGATTTTGAAACAATTGATACACTGTCCTTCCCATTATGAAGGGATCTTCACTTATACCATAAGCTGGATAGAGTTAAAATGAGACCTTTTTTGAAAGTTCAGCTCTTCCAAAATGCCTGTGAGAAATTTGCCAATTAACTCTTCTAGTTATTAATTTTATTAATCATTTTACATATCAATATTCAATTATGCTATATGCTAGCCACTGAAAAAATAGCCCTGTAATCTTACTGGTGTCTTCTCTGTCCCAATTCCACACTTATGTTATCTTTGAATATTGTTGAGCTCCTCTGACAAACAATATTTTGTGAATTTTGTGAGAGCTGCCACCTAAATTTCAAGTGATAACAATTAAGTTGCAGTTGCACACTCCTTGTATCTGTGTCATACTTTTCTCTAACATTTATACAGATTTTCACTGGGACAAGAGGTGCTATATATAAGTATATATATGAACCCTGAATTTAGGATGCACTGCAGGGAACAAGAGCTCTTCAACACCTGGGGGTGCCATGCTGGTGTCCCCTGTGCCCACACCGAGCTCATGTGGAGCACCTGAGTCACATCCACACTGCAAAGCACCGGGGCAGGCTCAGATCTGGCACTTTGCCTCTCACCCTGAGGTCTGAGAAGCTCTTCCATGTTCCATACAACACTCACCTCTTCCAGGAGTGCCCCAGGAGGGTTCCAGTTCTTACCTCATGCTTTAAGATTGCAATTCTTACCCTGAATGCCTCAGGCATGGATAACTGCAGGATAAAGGCAGGGAGTGGTCATGTGAAAGAACACTCCTGGCAGAGTGAAGTTTATTATTATTGCACTGGACTTGGATTTCAGTTGTCTGTCATGGTGAGAGGTATTTCTGTCCCTCTCTCCTTTGGGTCTCATGGAGCTTTGCTTTTATCTGTCGTCAAGGAAACACCAGGGTTTTCTCCCTCTTGCTCATTAATGTCTGCATTTTTGTTTCCATAGCTACAAAGGAACCTTAGTGTTTTAAAATAGCAGTAATTGGATTACCATGACTTTTTCAAATTTATTGACACCATTAATGGCTCCGATTTTCAAAAGCAGACACCGAAATTGTATCAGCAGTTTTTCAGCTATTAACGTGTTATCTCCTTGTCCTGAAATCCTAGGTACATGCTCAGAAAAGTCTTCAGCATCCAGACACTCACTTCAGCCAGACTCAGGCTCCATACACGGTGCTCTGAAATTACTGAAAATAGTCTGCTCTTTACTTGGATTAGTTTTAATTTCTGATGATCTCCTGCAAAGGAGTGCACAGGTTCTGTTGTGAATCTGCTGGGTATTAGCATCTTACAGATCCTTTGTAAATGTGACCCCAGTAGAATAATCTGGAAGAATTTTTGCAGCCAAGGATCTGGGCAACTCAGGATGCAGGAACATGGGAAAAGCACAAAGAATTGAGAGTACCAGCATTGCTAACAACTGGAATCACTTAGCAGGGACATAATTCATGTTTTCTTAAGACAAAAAGTGACACTCCTACACTGTCTGTGGCTTTATGCACCCTCCTACCATCCTGAAATTGTTCTTGTGCCGCCTTCTAGCACTTTTCATTTACTTGTTACCATTTACTTGCCTATTTCAGGTGCCCACAAAGCACTGTAAGTGCATATTCCGTACCCCTACCCTTTCTTTCCAGTCCCTCCAATCCCTCCTGCCTTCATCCTCTGCAGAGGACAGAAAGCAGCTGAATGCACTGTATGGATGTCCCAGCAACAGTGTCACCACTCCTTGTGCTGAGCTCCAGCCAGAGATACACACCAGTGCCACAGTGGAACTGGACTAAAATTAACCAACAATTTAAAAAGTTTTAAGAGGTGAACACACAGAGTGTCCAGATACCACCTATTGTTTTAGAAAAACAAGCTCAAGAGAGTCACCAACCTAAAATCTAGGCATAGCAAAAAGGTGACAAGTGGCTAAACACAAGTAAGTGTGAACAAGGAAGTCTCTTTCATCTAAAATATTAGTTCCTATTTTTCATAACGGATTTCTGTGCATCCTTGAGGCTCAGACATTCTATTACCATAGAAACAGTATCCTGTGTCTCTGAGGACCTGCTGTAGCCGTGTGCTGTTATGGAAACAATCATCTGAACAGCTCAACTCATGTCTATATTTCAGTGATTGTGTTTGTAAAGATCCATTGCTAAATTATGCTCCAGGATTCATTTTAATAAAAACTAAGTCTCTGAAGTACTTGGAAATTTAATAAACTCCTCAAGGCTCCTCCTAATTAAAAACACAGCAATGGAAAAAAATATACATTAGAATTACCGAGCCCTTTTAATACTCACCAACCTCTCCTAATCCCTACCATCAGCAAAGGTTTGGGGAAAAAGATGGGTCTGTCCTCCCCAACGATTATTAGTAAAACTACTTCAGGAAAGCAAATTTTTATGTTGTGTTCTGTGCAAGGACTCCCTCACACACCCATCCTATGTGCCAGCACAGAAATGAAATTCAAAACATAAGAAGGTACAGGGAGAAAATGTGGCTCACATGACTGAACTGTGAATTCTTAAATTTTAATTCCAGGTGAACCATTCTTTTGTCTCAGAAAAACCATCCAAGACAGATTGCTGAAAAGATAACATGTGAGTTGGAAGCTCAACTCCTACTGTTTTTTTCCTGGGAATTGAGTCCTTAGCTGATCCTAGAAAATCTCCTCAACATTTTCATATTTGTAACATCTCAGATACTACTACTTATGTATTTTACTAGAGTTCTGTGGGCATGAGTATTTTGTATTTTCTTGAATAAAGCCATCAAAGAATCAGGCACAGAATGATAAAGTGCTATTTGGGTTAATGGTCAGCTGTAAAGAGCTCCCTGCCTAATTACATAGATTCTTCTACTTAGTTTCTGCAACTTAAGACTGTAAATTCACACATTTTATCTTTTTTTTTAAAAAAAATCAAAATCATCCACACCAAGAAGGTCCTTTCCAACCCAAACCACCCTAATTAAGGTTATATCCTTAATAACCAAATACTGGTTATTGGGGCTTGTAAAGGGAACATTTCCTAACACTGAATATCTGAATATCTCTGATTGCAGATAACAGTTTACAATGTATAAAGAAATCACCCAAACATAATGAATTTGTGAATATAATTCAAATACCTCCACTGAACTTCAGGGAAGCAGGAAAACACAAGCTACTCAGAAAGGTGTCAGTTTTGAAACCCAGGTCTTTTCCCCTCTTGATGGGGATGCAGTGACACCTCAGCAATATCATCATTATCATCATCATCATCATTTTTTTTTCCTTCAAAATGCTAACAGCCTCTTTTATCAGCTAGGATTAAGATATATGTGACACTGAAACACACATTTCTAAAAGGAGCAGACATTGATTTCAGAGTAAGCAAATTAAATAAGTTTTAGTTGTTGCTGATACTGGGTTGTCTCCAAGTTTTGCGATTAATGAACCTTTGTGGAGGATTTTTATTAATATCATAGTTTTCCTTAGAAGTCTCCTTGCCTGCTGCTCCCCTCACTGATGGATCTGGCAGCACCGATCCCTGTGTCAGTCTGTCCGCTCAGGCAGTGTCCAGCTGCTCACACCGGATTTGTTTTTCCTGTTCCTGTGTTACTCATCCCACTGTACATTTGGGATCCCCTGGCTTTGAAGACACAGAATGCACATCTTGATCAAAAAGAAGAGTTGTGCTCTTCATCTTGCCTTTTATAGACCTTAATTTTTAATAATTCCTGCTTTACAGGATTTTGTGTATTTTGGAGAGCTCCTGTAAGCTCTGAATTTTTCATCAGTAGAAAGTGTATATAAAAATTCCTCTTATTTCTAAGCATGAAAACCAAACATTGACACTAAGAAGCTTAAACTCCATTTTTGCCATCCTATTAATCATGAACCTGCTGGATATCCTATTGAATCAGTGCACTAAAACTGATATAAATATTATTTACTTGTACAGCATTTCGGAAGTAGTTCTTAAATGACTCAATTTAGAGAAAAAATAAATTGAGGCAGCTAGTTAGAAAGTGCTTCAATGTACATTATGCAAGACCTAGATATGAAAAATTACATTTTAAATGGTTGTTTTGTGAGAAGAGTAGTCACTGCTAAAACTACTTATTCCTTTAAAAAATATTTTTAACTTCAGTTTGTAGCTGTCTGTTAACATTTTGGACTCTATACTCCTGTAACAGAGAACATAAATACATTCTCAGGAGATGGATTAATTCAAGCTAGCTTAATCATACTGGGATGAATTTGATGATTTCTCAGTGCCTGGAATTTAACTTTTTCTTTCTTTTTTTTATACATGTGGCTTATTCTTTTAATTATTGCTGAAACACGAAGTTGCAGACAGCTTTGTTTCAGCATCACATTAAATCTAGCAGTATGATGGTGAAAAAGCTGTTTTCTCCCAAAGGGGTCTCTAATTAATCATCCCTAATGAAGCTGCACTAATTAACAATAATGAGGGTGGTTGAAGGCCTAGAAGAGTCTGAGGGCTGAGTTGGGGCTGTGAGGATATTTACTTGTAGCCCTTTACAAGTGCAACGCACCCAGGACTGGTCTGTGAATGGATTTTTAACAGCTCATAGGTTTTTGTAATTTTTAATAAATTCTTAGACCCTCTTCAAGTTGTTGCCTACATTTTACTCAAATTTTCTTGGTCTGTATATAGCAGGTTTGTACAGGCCTGTTAAATGTGTTCAGCTTTGGATCAGGACAGAATGTAGTGGAGTTCTTTTGCAGGACTTCCAAGATTAAAAGTATTCCTACATATTCCTCTCACTTTCCTTAAGTGCTACAATAGTTCACAGTTAAGTACATAAAAAAGCCCCCATGGCCTGTAGTGTCAGACAGTGGTCACAGGAAATGCAGATTCAGGCATTCTATCAAGCTGGACTCTGACAGTTTTGATCACAGCATCTCATGGCCTTTGATTTTTTATAAATGGAATCTATGATTTTTACATTAATGAAGATTTTATGGAGTCTGCTTAAAGTTTAATATATTTATTAGAGAATACCATGAAAGAAAATATTTTTGTCCCAATTGTGCATGAAGAGTATTCTGTTACTTCATTTGCATGGAAGATCCTTGCATTATGTTTCCATCTTAAACTCTTAGATTAATATTTTTATTCCTTTTTTTTTATAGTTTATCCCTTAGGTTGGATGAAACAGCCTCAGAAGGCTGTTTGGAAAAGAGGAGTATTTTCAGTGAAGCTACAAACAGGAAACCACCACTGGCCAGGTAAGATATTAAAGATTTAAAACTGTCAGAGCACCTCATCCCCAGAAGGACAAGGATCATTTTCAGGTGCAGTTTTTGACGTTCATGCTCGCTGTTTCCCTGTGGGTCAACAGTGCTGTCCAAACACCAGCATTTCGTCTTAGCTTGGGGTTGGGAATTCCTGCTGTCAGGCCCAGCTGAGAAGGCTGGGACTGAGCCTTAAGTTGCTGTTCCTAATAAAGGTCTGAGGACTGTGGTCCCAGAGAGGAGGTCTTGTGTTCTCCGTTGCTGAGACCGGATCCTCCCCCTCCCAAAGAGGTGACAAATACAATCCCAGCACTAAGGAAAGCAGAAATACTCTTAAATCCAGGATCTACCTGTTCTCTGGCCCACAGAACTTTGAATAAAAATGATTTAATGGCTTGCCTTCACCAGAGCTGTGTGGTCAGCCACTGGCAGATGAAAGCCTATGTGTCTCAAGACTGTTTGGTTTCTAATTGATCTGATAATTGTCTTGGTGACAGTTAAGATGTCAGCACTAATGACTAAGTGGCCACTTTCATGCAGTACTTTGTGTATAAAGAATTGACAACTTTAATTTCCAGGTTGTGGTTTCTTTAAACCATGTCCAAAGATAGCTGATGGAGCACAAGATTTCTGACACAAAGAGCTTGATGTAAACTTTGGACATGGGAGCAAGGTTTGAAGACCATGAGTGATGTTTGTGATTTAATACGTAATTCTGACCACGACCTGTCACCACTGGTTCTTCAGACTTTGCACTGAAAGATGTACCCAACAAATGTTTGAGAGCACGGTGTTTTTATAAGAATTGTTGTCATCCTTTGAATTACACAAGGATCATTAGGGGAGAAACATGATTATCTCCAAACAACACAAAACCATCAGTGTTTTCAAAGTACTTTAAGATTTGTGGTTTTGTCTTTAATTGTGCTGTTACTGTGCTTGCTCATGAGTTGTGGGTGATAACATGTGATTATCATCTGCCTACTTGATCACATGCACATTTGTGAGGCTTGCAAGAGCAAACATTATCTGGCTGGGATCTGCCACATTCTGCAGAGTTTCAGAGACTGTTTCCCAGACAACAGCACAGTCCTCTTGCATCCATGAGCCGTGCACCGCCGTGGACCTGCGCTCAGTCTAACACCTGGTGGCAGCTGCTGCTCCCACTGCTGACACAGACAAGATGTTTGTAGAGCCATAATCCAACTGCCTGAACTCTGCAAGTCAAGGAAACTGCACAACCTAAATTAAAAAGTCAAAATGAGTCAAACAGCACCTACCTTGTTACAAATTCTGAGTCAGTTTTTAAATTGAAACCAGATCATTCCTTGCCAAAAGTCATTTAAGGGCCATGTACTACCTGTTTAAGACCTCTGCTGCCAAACATAAAGCCAAGCACAGCTGTGTAATGTGGTAAATCATTTCTCTGTGGCAATTTGAGTGTGCTAAAACAAAGGAGCCCAGAGGGCAGGTGGAGGAGTGAGTGTCAGAAGCAGGCAGCTCAGGCCAGCTGGGTGGGATTCTGTGCAGGGCATTTACATTTTGGATGTTGTCAGGTGGGCGAGGAAGCTGATAAGAAAAATAATTATTTGCATTCAAATTATATAAACAGTGCCAGAGCCTGGTTAGTGTAGGCAGTGACAGACAGTGTTTCCCAACCACAGGAGATGTATCACATGCTGGGTAAGGAAGGTATATGAGGCAACAGCACTCTGAAGGTGTGCAGCTCTAAGCCTCTTGGCACATTTTATGGCAGAAGAATAAAATAAAAGGGATCTGAAAAGCAAATGATTGTCCCAGATCCTCCTATTAAAAATGCACATTTTTAATATGCCCTAACTTAAACTCTGTGTTCTGAAGCAAAGATAATGTCTGGGTTTGAATTTATTAGAGGGAGGGGGGCAGGATATTGGTGGGATTTGGGCAGGGTTTTTCAAGGTGTGCAGGGGTATTGGGGGAAGGGAGAGATATTAAATGGCAGGTAACAAAATCTCAGTCTCTCCTTGATGTTCTTATCTCCAATCAGCTAAAACTGAGTGGCTGTAGCAGCAGTGTAGCAGTATCACCAATTAGCAGTTCAGATCCCATGCTGTCCTTTCACATCAGGTGGCCACAGGTTTCCGAAGATCTTATCACTAATTTTTTGTTTTTCACTCATTAAAAATGACATCAAGTGTGAGTGGAATATTAAATGATTTTGCTTATTGATCCTGTGATGTTTGGTCAGAATATCCTGGAAGTTTGCAGAGGGGTTCTCTGGGGTGTGCCATTCCCTCTGTGGGTACCATGGCAGAACCAGGTAGAATCTGACAGGAGATTTATCATCTTTTATACCACTCTTTCATATCACTTCAGACTGCAGCTCTGCCTTTCAGAGCTTCTCCAAGGAAAAGAAATTCCATGGTCAAGATGAAGAGTCTATTCTCTCTCCAACCTAAGACTACTTCAAATTTTTTAAAAGTATTCTTCACCTCCTGTTGAGAGCTCCCTCAACTGCATTCTGTGAATGATGTCCTTGGCTTTCCTCACTGTTTCCATGAAGTACCAAAGGCCCTTATCTGACACTGAGTGCACAGGTTTACAACAGGACATTTGCACACTGAATTGTTCTCAGGTTTTCCTGTCTGGACACCTCCGTCTGCCATTACCTGAAAAACTGGATCTGCTCTATTGCAATCACATCCCTGAGAGTTGTGCGGTGTAAATGTACCTGTGGTGACAAGTATCTGAAAAGGGAAGAAAAGCTACTCCATCATAGATGAGGACTTGTGGAAATTGAAATCTGAAAGACTGTTCTCAAGTACGTGAAGCCCCCCACACAGGAAGTGGAATACACAGATAGCACATGTGATCCAGCCCCCTCTCGTGGTTTTTCCACACAGAAGGCAGGAATCAATTCAAACTGATTCCTTAGTAATTATATAAACACCTGCATCTCTTCTCTGAAAGCTGATAGGGTTACTGGCATTTCATCTCGTCTTAGGGAGTGATAGGTATTAGTCTGAGGATAGAAAATAATCATCTGTAAAAATTTTTATTTGTATTTCATATGCAACTTGACAGCTATTTCCACCAGAATATGAGGGACTAAGGGAAAGGGATTTGTTGGCTATTTCTATAAGCTGTTTTTTCTTCAAACTGAGAGGGGAAGAGCCCTAAATACTACAGGACAGAAAACAAAACTCTCCTGGTCAACTGATAAAGTGCAGAAACAAATACAGGCATTTGGTTGTCTTACACTGCTCTGTGTTTTGAGTTGAACTGAATGGTGTGATACAAACAGCAAGTCACTGTTTGTCAGCGAGTGAAGAACAAATGCACTGAACTTAGAGAACTGCTGCAGGTCTGGCTAAAGCCAAGCTGGTTCCAGTGGGTGTTTTGGGGCTGCGCAGCATTGGCCAAATCAGCCCTGAACACTTGTTCTTGTTCTGCAGCACTAGCATGGCCTTTCTGTCATTTTTCCGTTTCATTTACGGCTCACTCTGCAAACAGAAATCCAGCTGCCGTGTTCCCTCACAGTGCTCATCATGGCCACATGAAGAGCTGTCCCAGAGCAACATGAGCAGCAGCCCCAGAACAGAAATAGCTGTCCTCAGGTGGCACCGGGGCCAGCTCACACAGCCTGGGCAGAGCTGAAGATCAGTTGCACAGGAGGAGTTTGGCAGTGCAGCTCCCCTGGTTGAGGCTGTGAGGTTTATAGAGCTCAGGGGTCTCAAGTGTTGTTTGCTGCATTCTGGTCCTTTCCCTCTGGGATTTGGGATCACATCAGTTCTGAAGAAGGAAGTCGAAAGGCTTTGGAGTGGGAGGCCAGTTTCCAGCAGCAGTGAGAAGCACTGTTAGGACTCAACATCAGCAGTGAAACTGTTAATGCCTTGTAGAGGAGGTAAAACTGCTAAAGAATGATAAAAACACATTTTTATTCCATCTATGTTTCTCTGAGGAGACAAAGAGATGCACCAAAGCATGTGAATGTTAATCCCTCATACAGTGTGAGCTCTGTTCTGACTTAACAAACATCTCATTATGGAAACTCTTTTGTGCCTAACACCACTTTTCCAGAATGTTCTGTAGTGGTGGCATTTCCCCATTGGTGTCTCCTTTGGATATTAATCAGATATCTGGAAGGATCAAAATTACTTGAACAAAACTCCTATTAAAGTATGGGCAAAGCCAGAGGAGTTGGTACCATCTTGTACTGAGTTATTGCTATGCTTTCTTTCTGTCAATGAAGGTATTTGTTTATTAAAAGCACCACTGGATGTGACCTTGTCAGACAGGGATGCATTATGATTTACAAGGCATTAATGAGCCAATTCTGGAAGCACTGAAAAGGAGCTTTGCTATCCAACAAAGTTTTCTTTTAAGAAGTGCATTCAGGAAAATACAGCTGAGCACGAGGAGGCCGAGATACTGAATCGACAGCTGATGAAAGAGTGTTTATAGATGGGGCAGCCATGAAGAACTGTAAAATGGAAGTCACTGAACAGGAATGTTTAAAAAAGAAAACACTGGCGATTTTCTATCATTACAACTGCCAGACTGACAGAGGGAGCGGGAACTTGTTTTTCCAGCTCAGGAAAAGAGCAAGACCTTTGAATGGTTTCCATTAATATTGCCTGTGAATACCAGTATTTCATACTAATAAAACTTGGATTTCAGATCAAGGAACTGGTGCAGTGTTACTGCAATGTAGCCATATTTCAGAATACAACAAGGGGGGAAATACACCACAAAATACAATTTTCTTAAGTGTAAGAAACAGTAAACACCTCAGCTGTCATGTGAAAACCGTGGAGTTGTGATACCTGAAGCAGGGAAGCAACCAGAGCCCGTGTTCTGCCTGTGACAGAGAGTGCAGCAGGTGAGTACTGAACTTTCCCCATTTACCCTTCTCAGTATCAGTCACCAGCAGTGTCACCTCTGTACAATTCAGTTCTGGTGACCCATGATGAATGGCACTTCAGGCTTGCATTCATTTCACTCAGAAGTGCAGCTTGAGTCACTGCCATTGTCACCAAACCCTTTTCAGGATGGAATTTAGTGACATTTTGTGCTGCAGAGTGCTCTGGTTGATCTCTGGGCTCTGAACCAGGGTGGTGTTTGCTTTCCTAAGTGAGATACAATACCTGTATTTGTCTTACAGAAAGCCAAAACCATGGTCGTGTAGGCCTGATTGGGTTTGACAACCTGGGGTTTTGGTACCCACTATGGAGAGGAGGAATGATCTGGATATAATACTGGAGATAAAGAGACTTTGGGGTTGTGAGTTATTTCCTGATATTTATGCTTTTTGGTCAAAATGATGGGGTTTTTATGAGGCTGCTTAAAGGGGACAAGCCACACCTCCCTGCTGGCAATCGAGTCTGGAAATAAAAAATCTTTATGTCTCATTGAGCAAATTGTTTGGGACCTCAGAGCACTTGCCCCCAGAATTCCTAGGGCAATTTTCAGTATTTCTTAACCACTCCAAGGAGATTGCTTTGCCAAAATGACAAGGCCCATTTCATGCATCAGTTGCATTGAGCAGTTGAGAGTAAACAGCCCTGGAAAGACACATACGGATTAAGGAACTTCATCATGGGTTTCCACGGGTTTTATATTCTTTTTTAAGTCTCCATCATTGTCCTCGGTGATCATTTTGGTACTGCCTGGGACTGGACAAACTTAACTCATAGAATGTTTTCTTTGATTTCAGTTATTAGACAGATACTGACAACATACAGGGGCAAAGATATTGGATTTTATAGTATTATAGTATATGTAAATAATTCTAATGTTTAGGATGTGCCACTTTTTCCTCTGCAGCTTAAAAATGCACATTTTATTTCTTAAAGTCTGGCTGTATTATTTAAAATTGTGTTATTTCTCTTACAAGTCAGGTTTATAAGTAGTTCCACACTTGGTATCACTCGGTTTCAGAAACCTACTTGAACAAATCTCCTGCTAAAATAGCCTGAAGTTTACATGAGCAAGAACTGATGAAATCTAGCTCCTAATCTGCACCATATGTTGGCATGCTTCCTTCTTGGGAATGACATTTTGCTTTGCTTCCAGTAGATAACATTTCTTTTACAGAAAAAAAAAAAACCTGATGATAGGCTACAGACAGCCTGATGGATAAGGGATGGGTATCTGCTGTACTGTCCCTGTCTATTTAAGGGTCACCACCTTCACAACTGTGTGTCACACTGACACCTCTCAAAAAGCTTTGCATTTTTAACATCCTTTGCAAAATTCTCCAGTTGCAAAAATCACTCGGTGCATATTCAGACTACAATGGATTTAGAGCTGCCTTGCAATCTCCCAGCAATAACTCTGTACACTGTGACCGATCAGGGGCGTGTTAGCAATGTTCAGGAACAGTCCGTGAGGTGAGAGTCAGGAAAAATAAGATCAAGACAGGTATCCCCAGACGAATTTATTCTCTTAACAGCTCTCATATAACTATTTGCTACTGACTGAACCAGGTATTTATCACTAAGTAGTAGCTTCTCTGTCACAGAGCTGCTGGATTTGATGTTCGGGGTGCACAGGGGATAATCACTGTGTGTGTGTCCTTCCAAAGACAGGCTGATTTCTGGCACCGCAGAAGGGCGTCAGCAATGTCACCGTGTGATATAACCTGTTTCTGGGAAATTTCCCTCTCATGCTTTTCCAGTGAGGCTATTTCTGTGCGGTTATGAGTATGTAGAGGTCACGCCCTCACCGTGTGCATGAAACGCTATCCTGCTGGTTGAAAAAAGTACCGTTTTCACCGGACTCACGGCATTTTCCAACACTGCTGAGAATTTTAGAAGGAGCTGCTTGGTGGCGCGCCAAGAAACGCATGTGGGTTTGTTTGGTGCTGTAACCGCTTCTTTATTAACGCCGCGAATCCCCCTGGTTCACGGCACGGATGAGGAAGGGAAGCAGCCGGCTGGAGCGCCGGGCAGCGCGGCCGCCGATGGAGCCCCGGCCCTGGCCCCGACGGGGTCCCCCCCACAGACCCGCCCGCCCGCGCGGGCCGCGCCTCACGCCGGTGACGTCACACCGCAGGGTGCCGGGGCCCCTGCGCCCCCTGCCGGCCGAACGCACGAGGTAGGGGCGCGGGGGTGTGACGTCATCGGCCACACGCGGCCCCGGCCCCGCCGTGCCCGGGCAAGGCGGCGAGCGGCGGCCGGACCAAGCCGGGCCGGGCCGTGCGAGCCCCGGCCTCACCGGAGCGCGGCTCACAGGCCGCACCCGCCCGTGTTTGCGCGATGGGCGGCGGAGCAGGCGGTGCCACGCCCCGGGCGCGCCCTTCACCCCCAGCCCTTCACCCGGGCCACGGTGATCACGGGCCACACCCGCGGCCACCCCAACCTCACCCCGAACGTCCCCGGTCGGGCACGGCCCCGGTCACGCGGTACGCGCCCCGTGACGTCAGCGCGGCGCCGCGCGGCGATTGGCGGGCGCTGCCCGCGCAGGCGCGCGCTGCCGGCGGCAG